>NW_019154183.1:926114-1209401 GCF_002288905.1 Enhydra lutris kenyoni | reverse complement strand
CCCTGAGATCATGACCTGAGCTGAAGGCAGAGGCTTTAATCCACTGAGCCACCCAGGCGCCCCAATAATCTCTACATTTTTATTCCAAGACCCCAAGTCCCATTGTGGGAGAGAGCCCTCCTGGTCCCTGTCCTTGGCCGAGCCATGATTTTTCCTTTGTGTGCCCTATTCCTCTCCAAACCCTTCATTACTATTCCCCGACCCTTTGAACTAGGTCTGGGTATCTCTTAAGGTGGGCAGGAAGCAGAAGCTCACTATCTCCCTTCTTTTCCAAAGAAAATAATGTCATTGTGCCTGCGATTTGGGTATTTTCATTAAATATGTGCCTGAGGGGCGCCTGGGTGCCTCAGTGGGTTAAAGCCTCTGCCTTCGGCTCAGGTCATGATCCCAGGGTCCTGGGGTCAAGTCTCACATTGGGCTCCCTGCTAAGCAGGGAGCCTGCTTTTCCCTCTGCCTGCCACTCGCGCTGCTTGTGCTCTCTCTCAAATAAATAAATAAAATCTAAAAAAAAAAAAAAAAAAAGAACTCCCGCTTGGTGGGAGCTCTAGAGAGGAATTTCTACCCTTGGGCCTCTCTCTGTTTGTCTTGTCTGTCGGTCGCTGCTTGTAAGGCAGGAGTCTCAGTGATGACCAGGTGCCTGGGCTCACATCTGTCCACTTGGTAGATGCCCCTGGTACCATGTCACTGGGAGGTGTGGCTTTGCCTGGGAGGTTTGCCGCGTGTGTAATATGGGCCAGTAATGGCTATCTGGCCCAGAATCACCGCTCTTCTCTCTAATGTTTTCAGTGCAGGTTCTGAAACACTGGCCAGCCACGGGAAGACGTTTCAAATACAGATTTGTATCTGAAATACCCTGAGTGAATATTAAGCTTTTCGCTGTGAATTCCTCTGTCAGTGATGGGCAGATAAATTTGGAGGGAACTCCGAGTCTAACTTGTATCTAACTTGTAACAGTGGCATTCCTTCTTTTTGGTCACACAAAGGGCTTAGTCCCCAAACAGCTGAGATCCACATCAGTCTGAATTGTCTGTCTCGTGTGAAGCAAAAGTGCGATTTTGTTATCTGAACCAAGCAACTTGACCTCGTTGTAGAAAGCTCGTTAATTCCAAATGGAAAATAATCAGCTCAGAAAAGGATGGGTGGGATTCTGTCTTCCTCTTTTTCCTGTGAATTAGAGGAAAATGATTTTTGGCTGAAAGACGGTTTGGCAAGAAGTTTGCTCTCCAAAGGAAAACCCCTGTGGAGAGCAGATAGGTTACGACAGCCCCGAAAGCCAGGAGGCCACGTGTCTGTATGCATTTGACTTACACTTTTGAAACTGGCAGTGGTCTCAGCTGCTTACATCACAAGAGGGTTTCCATTAGGCTCATCTCTTCCAGGAGAATGTTCTGGTGGTGTTCTCTGTGAGAACCTACCACCCATTAGTGACTCTTTGCAATTTCCAGATATCCATCTGCTTCTTTCTCTCATTCCTCTCTTTTCCTGCTCTACCTAGTTTGAGGTTAATGTTGTGGCTGGGCAAGAAGAGGCAGAGAGGGAAGTAAAGGAAAATGATAAGAATTTCTAGTTATTCCTTTATTTATTTATTTTTAAACTTTTTTATTTTTATTTTATTTTTTAATTTTTAGAGAGCAAGAGAGGAACTTGCATGTGAGCCATAGGGAGAGGAGTGGAAGGAGCGGGTAATGGGAGGGGAGGGGAGGGGCAGAGGGAGAGAGAGATAGAGAATCTGAAGCAGGCTCCACAGCCAGCATGGAACCCGGCACAGGGCTCCATCTCAGGACCCTGAGATCATGACCTGAGCCAAAACCCAGGTTTGAGGCTTAACCTACTGAGTCACCCAGGAGCCCTGATTTTCTAGCTTTTTAAAAAGTGTTCATGAAAGTGAAACTCGATAACCCCCAGATCATGTGCCCCTGTCTGTAAAGGTAAAAGCAAATCATGTGTAAACCTCTCCACGCAGACAGCTGGGTTTCCAGTTTCCTTCCTACGTTCTTTGCATCCTACTTTCTTCTTCTTCTCACTTTTTCCCTTTCTCCCTTTTTTCTCAACCTTTTTCGTTTGATTCCTCCACCAACTTCTTGCTTATCTTTTTTCTTCCTTATTCTCCTTTAACTTCTCCTTCTTCCATAATTTCTCTCCCCCGCAGCAGGCATTAGGGGAGAGAAAGTTCTGGATTTCGTGTCCCATAACCTGAGATTGGAACGCACTGAGAAGTCTGCAGGGTGCATTAGTTCAGCAACAGAGTCTTCCTAAATCTTTAGGAAGGCTTAGGATAAAACCTCTTTTAATGTCCCCATATTTGCCTCCTGCACTGGGATTTTTTTTTTTAATTGCACTGTTAAAATATTTATTAAAAACATGGTTTAAGCATTTTCGGCTTGCAATTATTTCAGTATTACTTTTAAATCAAGGCTGAGTTACATGATAGGTTCATACTTGCAAGTAGATTTAGGTTTTGTTTTAACTTTCAGGGGTTTTTTTATTCATTTCATTTAAGCTTTTCAAAATAATTGGTGTAAGAAATCACAGCAATCTTCATATTAGGAAAGGTTTATTAATTATAATTCAGTTGGCTAATTGTTCATTTTTTATTGTTCAATGATGTCAGTAGTTAAAAGACAGCATATTTTCTTTTCTTTTTTCTTTTTTTTTAAAAAGATTTTATTTATTTATTTGACAGTGAGAAAGACAGCAAGAGAAGGAACACAAGCAGGAGGAGTGGGAGAGGGAGAAGCAGGCTTCCCGCTGAGCAGGGAGCCTGATGTGGGACTCGATCCCAGGACCCTGAGATCATGACCTGAGCAGAAGGCAGATGCTTAACAGCTGACTGAGCCACCCAGGTGCCCCTATTTTATTCTTCTTTTGGACTATTTTATGAATCGTGTTGCAGGACCCTTTCACATGGACTCTGGGACAGCCCCCTCTTTTGCCCACAGAAAACTGGTCCTGAGTATGGAGTTCCCCCATTTTCCACGACAGCCTCTGGGTAGCCTACTACCCACGCCTTATTTACAGACCTCCAGATTGCTGCCTTGGATGGCGCGCTGGTTCATGTCATGTGTCAACTTGGCCACACTAAGGGATGCCCAGACAGTGGACGAGCATTATTTCTGGATGTGTCTGTGAGGGCTCTTCCAGAAGAGATTAACACTGGAACGGATGAGCTGAATAAAACCAGTGGCTCTTCCCAGTGTGGGTGGGCATTATCTAATCCCCTAAGGGGAACAAAAAGGTGAAAGAAGGATGAATTTGCTTTTTCTGTTGACGTCAGGACCTCATCATCACCTCCCCTCAGACATGGCTGCTGCCTGGTTCTCAGGCCTTCAGACTCAGACTGACTTACAGCACCTGCTTCTCAGACACAGATGGTGGGACTTCTTGGCCTCTATAATTATATGAGCCAATTCCTATCACAAATCTCTCCATATACATGATATATGGTATAATTTAATTTTTCCTCTATCTATGTTATATCATCTATCTATTTATATATCTATGTCCTCTTGGTTCTGGTCCTCTGGAGAACGCTAACTAATAGAGATGGAGGTCACCACTATTCCTCACTTACCCAAGGGACCTAGGATGGGACCCATCAGCGTGGGACCCTGTGTGACTCCTTGGGTGGTTGGTGAGTCCTGGAACCCATCAGCATTCTGTTGGTCCAAGTCAGCATTCCTAATTCTCCCTGGTGTAGTTGTCCTTTTGCCTGCAGTAAAGAGTCTGATACATGCCTCATCATCACAGGAATGTCTGTGGATTAATAAAAATACAAAAATCAGATGATAAAAAATACAAAAATCAGATAATATATGGTATCCTCTTCCAAAGATAATACCCACATAAAGTATTGTTTGAAATTAGCAGATATTTACACAGCACAATGCTGGCAATAAATCCTTAAAATCATGGTTGGACTCATTTTTGTCCTCTCAGACACTGCACGTATAAGCAATATAACAGGACCTTCACGAAATTTGAATGAACGCATGGAATCAAATAAACAGATTCTGACAACATTCTAGAATTCAGGAGCACAAGAGAAGGGGGAAAGAGAGGAAAAGAGTACAGGCCAGAATGGTAACATTTCAGCATCAAAATTATTTATACTGATTAAAGACATTGTTTACTACATCTGAACAAAATGATTAAGTCAAACAAATCATCAGTGTACGAGCTTTCACTTAGAATATCACACGAGGGGCGCCCAGGTGGCTCAGTCGTTAAGCGTCTGCCTTCGGCTCAGGTCATGATCTCAGGGTCCTGGGATTAAGCCCCGCATCAGTCTCCCTGCTCCACGGGAAGCCTACTTCTCCCTCTCCCACTGCCCCTGCTTGTGTTCCCTCTCTTGCTGTCTCTCTTTGTCAAATAAACAAATAAAATCTTAAAAAAAAATTACACTAATTGCAAAAATAGAGTTCAATAACAGACTTCTTTCTTAGATGGATTAAATGACATGATATTAACAAGTGCTCTGGCTATTTTTTTAAATTTTTAAATTTTTTTATTAACATATAATGTATTATTAGCCCCAGGGGAACAGGTCTGTGAATCACCAGGTTTACACACTTCATAGCACATACCTTCCCCAATGTCCATAACCCAACCACCCTCTCCCTACCCCGCTCCCCCCAGCAACCCTCAGCTGGTTTTGTGAGATTAAGGGTCTCTCATGGTTTGTCTCCTTCCCGATACCATCTTGTCTGGCTACTTTTTTTACACCTTAATTATAGTTGCAATTGATATATGATAAATTACATATAGTATAGAGTATACAATTTGATAACTTTTCACATATATATACATACTTACATGAATGATACCATCACCACAGTCAAGATAATGAATATATCCACCACCCTCCAAAGTTTTCTCACCTTCTTTTAAGGTTCCTCCTTCCTGCCCCTGTCCATTCACTCCCCAGGGAACCACTGATCTGCTTTTTAGTCATTATAGATTAATTTGCATTCCCTAGAATTTTATTAAGTAAAATCCTACAGTATGTACACTTTGATTTCTTTCATTCAGTATCATTATTTTAGGATTCATCCTGGCTGTTGTGTGTACCAATAGTTCGTTCCTTTTAAATGCTGGACAATGTCCCATTGCATAGATAACCGCAATATATCCAGTCACCTATTGATGGACCTTTGAGTTGTTTCCAATTTAAGGCTATCACCAGTCAAGCCAGAAATCGACAATTCGTATATGATATTTTCCAAAGCAGTGGTACCGTTTTGCATTCTCCCTAGCAGCATGTGTGAGTTCCACATACTCCACACCTGCTCCAGCACTTGGTATGACCAGTATCTTGAATTTCAACCCTTCACGTAAGCAGGCAGTTGTATCGCATTGTAGTTTTAATTTCCATTTTACCAGTGACTCGGGATTTGAATGTCTTCTGCGTGTTTGTTTGCCATTCATATATTTCCTTTGGTGAAGTGTCTGTTCAACTCTTCTGCCCATTTTAAAAACTGTAATGTTTACTTTCTTTTTATTGAGTTTTGAGAGTTCCTTATATTTTCTGGATATGAGACCTTTATCAGATACATGGTTTGCAAATGTTTTCTTCCAGTTTGGGGTTTGTCTTTATATTACTGTTACAATGGCTTTCAAAGAGCAGAAGTTTCTAATTTCTATGCAATCCAATTTATTATTTTTTTCTTTTATGGATTTTATCTAAGAAAACATTGTCTAGCCCAAGGTCATGAAAATTTTCTTCTAGAAGGTTTTTATTGTTGTTGAAAATCAATTGACCCTGTATGTGCGGCTTTATTTCTAGACTTTCTATTTGGTTCTATTGATCTGTTTGTCAGATTGTGGTCTGTTTTTATTCTTTTATTCTTGAGTTCATTGGATTTTATTTTTTACTTTAACAAGAAAATAGAGGACCTTTAAATGGTATCATCAGTTAAACTACAGAACAAATTATTGTTGGATATTGGACAATCATCATTGGAAATTTTTTTAACATGTATTTACTTATTTGAGAGAGAGAGTGGGGGGGGCTGGGTAAAAGAAGAAGGAGAAGCCGACTCCCCACTGAGCACAGAGCCAGATGTGGGGCTCCATCTCAGGACCCTGTAATCATGATCTGAGCCAAAATCAAGAATTAAGAGTTGGACGCTTAACCAACTGAGCCACCCAGGGACCACTAGAGAATTCTTTATTAAAACAGATTGATGTTTGTTTTTATTGGGATTTGTTTTTAAATAATCTAATTAATATTTAGTTATCTATCTACAAAAGATTTCAAAAGATTAATGGAGCTTTTCAGGGGGCAAAGTAAAGCAAATTTGTCATTCTGAAAAGAAAAATACTGCATAATACAAAATAGTATAGGGGCGTCTGGGTGGGTTAAAGCCTCTGTCTTTGGCTCAGGTCATGATCCCAGGATCCTGGAATCGAGCCCCACATCGGGCTCTCTGCTCAGCAGGGAGCCTGCTTCTCCCCCCACCCCCCACACCCTCTGCCTGCCTCTCTGCCTACTTATGATCTCTGTCAGGTAAATGAATAGAATCTTTAAAAAGAAATACAAAATAGTATAGATATTGGCTGTTCTAACTTTTCTTTTTTTTTTTTTTAAAGATTCTATTTATTTATGTGACAGAGAGAGAGAGAGAGCAAGCACGGGGAGAGGGAGAGGGAGAAGCAGGCTTTCCACCAAGCAGGGAGCCCGATGCGGGGCTCAATCCCAGGATCCCGGGACCACGACCCGAGCGGAAGGCAGACACTTAACCAACTGAGCCACCCAGGCGCCCTCGGCTGTTTTTTTAACTAGAGGGAATGGTTTTCTCTTAGTAGTTCACTGAAACACTGATGATTGAGTTTATCAGTAAAGCATATTTTGGTCTGGGATTCAAAGATTTAAAATATCTTTAATTTTTCTTACATTTTCAATGTGTGTTTCTTTTTTTTTTTTTTAAAGATTTTATTTATTTATTTGACAGAGAGAAATCACAAGTAGGCAGAGAGGCAGGCAGAGAGAGAGGAGGAAGCAGGCTCCCCGCTGAGCAGAAAGCCCGACGCGGGGCTCGACCCCAGGACCTGGGATCATGACCTGAGCTGAAGGCAGTGACTTAACCCACTGAGCCACCCAGGCGCCCCTCAATGTGTGTTTCACAGAAGCATATCATACATATATATATTAAAGATTTTTTTAAAGATTTTATTTATTTATTTGACAGAGAGAGAGAGAAAGAGACCACAAGTAGTCAGAGCAGCTGGCAGAGAAGGGAGGAAGCAGGCTCCCCACGAGCAGAGAGCCTGATACGGGACTCGATCCCAGGACCCTGAGATCATGACCTGAGCTGAAGGCAGAGGCTTAAACCACTGAGCCACCCAGGCGCCCCTATATTAAGGATTTTATTTATTTGACAGAGAAAGAGAGAGAGAGAGAGAGAGCACAAGCAGGGGGTGTGGAAGGAGCAGGTTCCCTGTGGAGCAGGGAGCAGAATGTAGGGCTCCATCCCAGGACCCCGGATTCACAACCTGAGGCGAAGGCTGATGCTTAACCAGCTGAGCCACCCAGGCATCCCTATATCTAAACTATATTATATGTACATAATATAGAATACATACGATATAGGTATTATATATATTCTTTTTATCTTTTTTAAAAGATTTATTTATTTACTTTGGGAGAGAGAGGGAATGGGTACATGGAGAAGGAGGGGCAGAGGGAGGGGCAGAGGGAGAAGGAGAGAATCCCACTGATCTTGCAGTCAGAGGTGGGTTGATCTCATGACCTGAGCTGAAACCAAGAGTTGAATGCTCAACTGAGACTCCCAGGAACCCCTATTCTTTCATATTCTAATTTTTAAAAAGATTTTATTTATTTATTTGACAGACAGAGATCACAAGTAGGCAGAGAGACAGGCAGAGAGAGAGGGGGAAGTGGGCTCCCCACTGAGCAGAGAGCCCGATGCGGGGCTCGATCCCTGGACCCTGAGATCACGATCTGAGCCGAAGGCAGAAGTTTTAACCCACTGAGCCACCCAGGCACCTGTCATATTCTATTTTTATAAAAGTAAAATATGCCACTCATTTTGGAAGGGGAAGATGTGATGTGAAGGGGAGCTGACAGCTGTTCTGAGAGGACTGGGGATGTCAGGGAGGCAAGTGACTGAGGAATTGGGGATGAAACTGGAGAAGAAAGATCTGGAAGCTTGGGGAGGGCAGCAGTGTGTACAGTGTAGGAAGGAAGGCACAGGCTTGGGACAGGGAGGGACCATGCTGGGCAAGGGGCCAGTCATGGAGGAAATGATGCAGAGAGGAACTAAGAACGAAGGACATGCATATCAGGGCGTCCAAAAGGTTAGAGGAAATAGTACTGGTCTAGTCTCTGCTTCTTCCATTATGGGTTCCAGATGGAAGGAATTCAACAGATGTTTAAAAAAACAAAATGCTGGAAAATGGGACAGACCATAGGACGATTCAAAGGACAATTTGTTGTTTCTAATGCGCTCCCAACAGGTCAGCTGTAGAGATCTCCATCATGTGATCTATGGGATGATTCCAAGAGGCAGTTTCACAACAGCCCATGATGCCAGCCGGCGCGAGAGAAGAAGAATTTAAGGAGTTGGCTAATTGACCATCTATTACTTAAAGAGTTTCTAAAAGAGAAGAGGAAGACCGCTGGAGAAATGTTGTCACAGTGGCCGCAGGCAGGCCAAGGACAAAGACGGAGGTCTTCCTCTTACTGAGACGTGAAATGGTTGCTGGGGATCCCAGAGCTAGGAAGGTAAAATGATAGTGCAGAGTTGCCCCAATTGAGTAAGAGAATGAACGGACACAGGGTAAAGACAGGGTGTGTGTATTTGAAGAAGGACTATGGCAGGCAGAAGTAGGATATGTCATTCTTCCGGTATGGCTTACCTAGAGTATGTAGAGACTGTGGACATATATACTTTTAAAAGATTTCTTCACTCATTTATGAGAGAGAGTGAGCCCGCACAAGTGGGGGGAGGGGTGGAACTCTGATTCTTGTCATTTTTTTTGGTTGTTGCCGCAGTGGGTCTTCTTGACTCCCGTCTTGCCTCTCTCTGATTTATACTCGAAAATGCCATCAGAGTTTTCCAAAACACAAATCCGGTCATGTCACTTTTTAACTAATTCTTAAGGGCCTCCCCCTCGTACCCCAGATCAAACCCAATCAATCTCCTTAGCATGGCTGAGGAGGCTTTCATCCTTGGCCCATGGTCACTTCTCTCTTTGCAGAAAATTCCTTAGGAGCCTGGGGCTTCTTAACACTCTTCCTTCTCAAGGTTTATCAATTACAAATTGAATTTTGCTGCCTGTAAGGCAAACTTAACTATGTTGGCTTAAATAAATATTTTTTTTCATATACTAGGAAATCTGGGAACTCCAGAGCTTGCTCAGCCGTTCGGTTTTAATGTACCCAGATTCCTTCTAGACTCCCACTCACCACTGAGAACAGAAACCACCTACAATCAGCCATATAGATAGTAAGATTGAGAACTGGGACTGCTGATGTCCACTGCTCGGTTGAAAGATGAGAATTTGACAACAAAGACTCAGCGTGGAAATGCCCAACTAAGCATGCCCTCATCGTTGTTTCTAGAATTCTTGGCTCAAGGAAAGGACTGTGACCAATAAGTAACTTCCCTATTGCTTCAGGAAATTTCCATACATCCATACACCTGAGGCAACAGTGATGCTTTCTGGGGCCAACAGCTCATTTCCAATAACAGTTTAGTGACAATCCCTGCTGAGATGCTAGCAAGGTTCTGTTCTCCCTTCCTGCAATGAGTTCTAGTAAATCTTTCATCCCTTTCTTAAGCAGACTGTCTGGCGATATTTGGGGGACTTTGACACTATCCTTAGCTTGTGGCTTCTGGTCTCCACTTGGAAATTACATATCTTCATTCCAGGCTCAAAGAAATGAAAGGGACGCGGGGGTGGCTCAGTCTGTTATCTGTCTGACTTCAGCTCAGGTCACGATCTCAGGGTCCTGGGATCGAGCCCCACATTGGGCGCCCTGCTCAGCGGGGCGTCTGCTTCTCCTTCTGCCCCTCTCCCTGCTTGTACACACTCTCTCAAAGAAGTAAAAGAAATGAGGAAGGATGAAGGAAGGGCAAAAGGTACATGCCAGTTAAACCCCACCTTTTATTAACAGTTCAGATTGCTGACATGAAGACCCCCAACACCGCTCTGCTGTTAGGAAAACCAGTTTGCATTTTACTTCTCTGTTCCTCAGATGATGCTCAGTGGACTGAGTCTTCTTACTCCCATCTCGGCAGCTTGATACTCTCAGCGCTCACTGGGAGATCTTGCGCTCCAGCATCTGTCCAGACAAAGACCATCGAAGGACATACCAAATTTGGATGGAGTGAAATACTCTCAATATTGAGCTATTTAGATCGGAATGATCAAAAAATAGCTACTGATCACGCAATATTTACAACAACCGTCAAAATACATATCGCAAGCTCTCACTCCCCAGGGTGACCTCAGCACATTCTCAAGGACAAGAAAAATTGAGAGAATCAGCTCCATGGAACATAGATGCTAGAGAAGTTTGAATTCTTAATTGTGGCTTATTGAGCCTCCAATATCTAAAAAGAAAACCTCCTCCAGTTTCAAGTCTAGCGTGTACTTACCGCAGAAATTTACACATTACGTAAAAGAAACTCTCTCTCTCCACTATCAACCGGCGCGTCCCCCACATCCCCTATCGCAGGACCCTCCTATTAATATATTTTTTAAAGATCCTATTTATTTATTTGACAGAGATCACAAGCAGGCAGAGAGAGAGGAAGGGAAGCAGGCTCCCCACTGAGCAGAGAGCCCGATGCGGTGCTCAATCCCAGGACCCCGGGATCATGACCTGAGCCGAAGGCAGATGCTTTAACCCACTGAGCCACCAGGCACCCCCTTCCTATTACTATTTCGAGTTATTATCCTTTCAGATAATGGTCTATGCATTTAGAAACATATGCATATAGAAACATGCATATATATATATATCTACACAAACCTAAAAAATGATTTATATTATATAAATCCGATTACCTAAAAATTTCCACAAATTCGTTTCTGTTATTTTTTAAGGTGCTTTCCTTATCAGTACCTATAGTTCAAATAATTATTTGGAGTCACTGTACAGTTTCTGGTGCACGAATGCACTCTAACCTGCCTTCCCCCATCTGCTTCCTGAGCCGTTTCTTTCCCTCCCTCCTGTTTGTTTCTTTCCTCCTTTTCCTGTTGCTGTTCCGATCGTATAATAGAATTCTTTGTACCTAGGACTAGCTTCTAATAATTTCCGTTCTTTCAGTGTTTGTCAGTGTGATGGGTGAAGTATGGTCTCTACTTGTTTCTCTTATGGGCATGCCCGTGATGCTACAGGTGGGGCAGAGTTTGGTCTATTGGCCATTTATCTTTCTTTTGTGAATTGCTTCGACCTGTGCAGTCAGGGGTGATAGGCACTAGCCAAACTTGGCTGTCAAGTTCTGGACACGTGGCTAGCCTCAGCTGAGATGTGCCGTTAGTAAAAAATACACAAGAGATTCCGAAGACCTAGTCTAAGGAAAAGAGTGTTAAATCTCTCGCTAACATTTTCATATTGATCATATGTTCAATTATAATATAGACGTGCTGCTTTCCCTAATTTGAGCATGGCTGCTGGAAACATTCAGATGACATCCAAAGCTCACATGCTAGTTCTGTTGGGCAGATGGCTTGGATTTTCCTTTTAGTTGAGTTAATTATCTTTTTCTTATTGGTTTATAGAACCTCTTGATCTGTTTTTTTTTTTTTTTATTTAATTTGAGTGCAGGCAGCACACCATCTTACAATAGTTTCGGATGTACTATAGGTGCTGTGCTTTCCACAAGGGTCACTGTCCCCACACAATAATATTCCAATAATATTGACTATATTGCCTGTGCTATGCCTTTTATTCCTGTGACTCGTTCACTCTGTAACTGGAAACCTATATCTCCCACTCCTCATACCCATTTGGCCCATCACCAATGTTTATTCATTTGTTTTGTTTTTTTAGACTCTGCCTATGATTGAAATCATATGGTATTCTCTGTCTGATTTATTTCACTTACAATAAAACCCTCTATGTCCATCCATATTGTCATAAATGGCAAGATCTCATCCTTCTTTATGGCTGCACAATATTCCATTTTGTATATTTTATATATCATCTTCTTTATTCCTGTATTGATGGACACTCAGGTTGCTCTCATATCTTGACTGTTATAAATAGTGCTTCAATAAACACAGGTGCGTAAGTCTTTTGGAGCAGGTGTTTTGTTTTCTTTGGGCAAATACCAAATAGTGGAATGATTGGATCACATGGTAATTCTATTTTTAATTTTTGGAGGAACCTCCATACTGTTTTCCACAGTGGCTGCACCCTTTACATTCCCACCAACAGTGCACGAGGGTTCCTTCTCTACATCCTCACCAACACTTATTATTTCTTGTCTTTTTTATTTTAGCCATTCTGGCAGGTATAAGATGATATCTCCTTGTGGTCTTGATCTGCATTTCCTGGATCCTTAGTGATCTCGAGCATCTGCTCATGTGCCTGTTGGCCATCCGTATTTCTTCTTTGGAAAAATGTCTATTCAGGTGTTCTGCACATTTTTGAATTGGATCATATGGGTTTTTTTTTTGGGGGGGGTGTTGAGTTGTAGAAGTTATTTATGTATTTTGGATATTAACCCCTTACTGGGTCTGTTATTTGCAAGTATCTTCTCCCATTCAGTAGGTGGCCTTTTTGTTTGATAGTTTCCTTTGCTGTGCAAAAGCTTTTAATTTTGATAAACTCCCAGTAGTTTATTTTTGTTTGTTTCACTTGCCTTGGGAGACAGATCTAGAAAATGTTATTAAGGTTGATGTCAAAGAAATTACTGCCTATATTCTCTTTTAAGATTTTTATGTTTCTAGGTCTCATGTGTAAGTCTTTAAACCATTTTGAATTTATTTTTGTATATGGTATAAGATAGTGGTCCAGTTTCATTCTTTTGCATGTGGCTGTCCAATTTTCCCAACACCATTTGTTGAAGACACTTTCTTTTCTGCATTTATATTCTTGCCTCCTTCATCATAGATTAATTGACCATATAGGTGTGGGTTTATGTCTGGGTTCTCTGTTCTGTTCCATTGATCTATGTATTTGTTTCTGTGCCCGTACCGCACTGTTTTGATTACTATCGTTTTGTAGTATACCTTGAAATCTGTGATTGTGATACCTCCAGCTTTGTTTTTCCTTCTCAAGATTGCTTTGGCTATTTGGGGCTTTTTGTGGTTCCATATAAATTTTAGGATTATCTGTTACAGTTGTATAAAAATGCTGTTGGTAATTTGATGGGAATTGCATTGACTCTGTAGATTGCTTTGGGCAGTATGGACATTTTAACAATATTAATTCTTCCAATCCATGAGCATGAACATTTTTCCATTTGCTTGTGTCACCTTCAATTTCTTTCGTCAATGTTTTATAGTTTTCAGAGTACAGGTCTTTCACCTTCTTGGTTTAAGTTTAAGTTTATTTCTAGGTATTTTGTTCTCTTTAGCACAGTTTGTAAATTGGACTGTTTTCTTAATTTCTCTTTCTGCTACTTCATTATTAGTGTATAGAAACATGACCAATTTCTAAGTATTTATTTTGTATCCTGCAACTTTACTGAATTCACTTATTAGTTCTACTAATTTTTTTGGTGTAGTCTTTAGGGTCGTCTATGTATAGTATCATGTGCAAATAGTTACAGTTGAACTCCTTTACCAATATAGATCCTCTTATTCCTTTTTCTTATCTGATCGCTGTGGCTAGGACTTCCAGTACTATGTTCAATAAAAGTGGCAAGAGTGGGCATCCTTGTCTTGTTCCTGATCATAAAAGACAAGTTCTTAGGTTTTCACCACTATGTCTGATGTCAACTGTGGATTTTTTATATATGGCCTTTATTATGTTGAGGCATTTCCCTCTAAACACACCTAATTGAGAGTTTTTATCATTAATGGATTTTTTTTGAAGTGATATATCATATTGATTGATTTGCAAATATTGAATCATCCTTTCATCCCTGAAATAAATGCCACTTGATTGTGGTATATGTTGAATGTATCATTGAATGTGGTTTCTATATTTTGTTGAAGATTTTTGTATCTATGTTCATCAGGTATATTGGACTATAGTTTTCTTTTTGTGTGGTATCTTTGTCTGGTTTTGGTATCAGGGTAATGCTGGCCTTGTCGAATATATTTAGAAACTCTCCTTCCTCTTCTATTTTTTGGAATAGTTTGAGGAGAATTGGTAGTAATTCTTTTTTTTTTTTAAGATTTTTATTTATTTTATTTGACACACAGAGAGAGATCACAAGTAGGCAGAGAGTCAGGCAGAGAGAGAGAGAGAGAGGAGGAAGCAGGCTCCCTGCCGAGCAGAGAGCCTGATGTGGGGCTCCATCCCAGGACTCTGATATCATGACCTGAGCTGAAGGCAGATGCTTAATCCACTGAGCCACCCAGACACCCCGTATTAACTCTTTTTTTTTTTTTTTAATGTTTAGTAGAATTCATCTGTGAATCTGTGAATCCATCTGGTCCTGGATTTTTATTTTTTGGTAGTTTTTAAGTTATTTGGTTTTTGTTGTTGTTGTTGTTTACTAGTAATTGATCTGTTCAGATTTTCTATTTCTATTTTCTATTTCTTCCTGGACCAGTTTTGGAAAGCTGTATGCTTTTAGAAATTTGTCAGTTTCTTCTTGATTGTCCAGTTCATTGGCATGTAATTGTTTTGTAGTATTTCCTTTATTGCTTTTCTCCCTGGATGATCCATCCATTGATGTAGTGGTGTGTTAAAGACTACTAGTATTTATCACCAGGACCTCTTGATATATAGTTAGTACATATCCTGTGTTATATTATATCAAATATTTGTTCTCAGTCTGTAACTTAATTTTTGATTTGAATTATGGGTTTCTTCTTATCCAAAAATTATAAAGTTTTAAGAATCTGTCCATCTTTTTCTTTATCACTTCTGGTCTTGCTAAGAAAATATTTCCATGCTAGGAAAACAAAAATAACTTCCTGTATTTCTTTAAAGTTATTTTCTTCTTTAATATTAACTCTTTTAGGCATTTGGAATTAATTTTTTCCTCTGATATGAGATAAGAAGTTTTAAAACTTTTCAGTAAATCGTAAGATAAATAATTGGCACTACCTCCTTTCCCCACTGATTTGAATTGCCTCCTTTCTCATACACTACAACACTTCTATTACAAATGAAACATTTTGAAATCTTTCTTCTGTTTCATCCATATATCTGATAATTCTTAGATCAGAATCTCATTATTTTAATTACTAATGTCTTACAGAATGTTTCTATATCTAGGAGACCAAATTTTTTCAAAAATTCATTCATGGGCACCTTCTCTTCCAAAAAACTTCAGGATCAGCTTGCCAGTGCCTATGTAAGATCCTGTTCAAATTTTGATTGAGATAGTATTAGTGTATAGATTACTTTGGGAGACAACTTAAATCTTTATGATATTAAATATGTCTAGGTAGGAATAAGATATACCTCTTAATTTATTCATGTCTTTTAAAGCGTGAACCGTAAAGTTTTACATATCTTTTAATGTATGCCTTGCTCATTATGTATTAGGCTTTTTCTTAATTATTTTATTGTTCTTGTTGACATTGTGAATCAATAGTTTTTACTCTACATTCATTGATCTTGTATCCAAGCTACTTAACTGAATCTTCTTTGGTTCCATTAGCTTTTCACTTGATTTTTTTTTGCTTTTCTAGATACACAATTATATGATGAGCTAGCGATGGTTTATGCCAGCTCATGAGAGTGCATTTTTTAGATATCCAGGAATTTTGTGAATTGATTGTTAAACATAATTGTTATTAATTATTAAGTTTTGTAACTTTATAGTTAAATAGATTATATTAAAGATAATGTCCAATACTCATTGTATCCTAGTTATTTTACTTATCTCTACTCTTAAAGTTCTTTCTTTTTTTTTTTTTTTATAAGATTTTATTTATTTACTTGACAGAGGGACACATAGTGAGAGAGAGAACAGAAGCAGGGAGAGTTAGAGAGGGGGAAGTAGGCTTCCTGCTGAGCAGGGAGCCCGATGCAGAGCTCCATCCTAGGGTGCTGGGATCATGACCTGAGCCAAAGGCAGACACTTAATGACTGAGCCACTCAGGCACCCCAGAGTTCTTTCTTTCTTTCTTTCTTTCTTTCTTTTTTTTTTTTAAGATTTTTTATTTATGTATTTGACAGAATGAGAGAGAGAGAGATCACAAGAAGGCAGAAAGGCAGGCAGAGGGGGAGAAGGAAGCAGGCTCCCTGTTGAGCAGAGAGCCCGACTCGGGGCTCGATCCCAGGACACCAAGATCACAACCCCAGCCGAAGGCAGAGGCCCAACCCACTGAGCCACTCAGGCGCCCTGAGTTATTTATTTCTAATGTTTCTGTGCAATGGAAATTCTTTATAATAGCATGCTGCTGTTTATCTCCACCATCTTCATGTGAAGATGAATGAGTTCACAATAGTAGCTTGTAAGCAATCATGAGAATATTTACACCATGAAAATCAGCAAATGCTATAAGTCAGGTCTTTATTTACTGGTTTGTTAATTGTCTAGACTTAAGGGAATGGAGAAAAATATCAGTAGTAGAGGTTAAACTGAAAAATGCATCATGTCTTAGTCATTACATTGTGAATAACACTAAAAAATTGGCAATGTTTAAAAACTATTTTTGATTTCATCAAGAAGTAGCTCATATCATGGAATAACAAATATAGTTAGGACAAGTTGTTTCACTTTTGTTTTACTCACTCATGTAAACGAAAGCATCAACCAGCATTTGTGCTGAACCCTAGTTGTTTCACACGAATCATCACACCACAGATCTTAAAGGAAATAAATAGGGACAGTCTCCCTTCTTTTCAAAAATTACATCTCATTTCATTTTTTGGATCTATTGCATGGGCTAAGACTCTTGAACATTGTGGAATAAAGTAGTGTTACTTGGCATTCTTGATTTGATTCTTTTTTTATTTTTTAAAGATTTTTTAAAAATTTATTTGACAGAGAGAGAGAGACAGAGAGATTACAAGTAGGTGGAGAAGCAGGCAGGGGGGTGGGAAGCAGGCTCCCTGCTGAGCAGAGACCCCCCCCCCCCAATGCGGGGCATGATCCCAGGACCCTGAGATCATGACCTGAGCTGAAGGCAGAAGCTAACCCACTGAGCCACCCAGGCGCCCTCTTGATTTGATTCTTACTTCAATGTTTCTATTTTATCATTAAGAATGATGTTTGCTAGGGGTACCTGGGTAGTGCCGTCAGTTAAACATCTGACTCTGGATTTTGGCTCAGGTCGTGATCCCAGGGTTGTGGGATCGAGCCCCTTGTCAGGCTCTGTGCTCAGCTTGGAGTCTGCTTAAGATTCTCTCCCTCTCCCTCTGCTTCTCCTCCTCATGCTCTCAATCTCTAAAATAAATAAATAACTCTTAAAAAAAAAAAAAGAATGATGTTTGCTCTGGGTTTCTTGTAGCTGCTAGTCAGAACTCTGGCATTTCATTTGAATACTTTCCTACACACTAATAGGAAACTTCAGCAGCCTGTTCTTAGTAAAATTTTCTGTTTTAAAATATTCTTCCATTTTCTACAAATCTCTTTTTTCCTTCCAAAATTTTATGACCATATGGATTCCAGAGTCCTTGCAGCATCTGGCACAATCTCACAGTTAAAGAAAACACCTCTTTATAGCTCCTTGAAAAACTTGCCTAGATTCATTGTTTCTACCTCCTGGCCTGTCCTTCCTCTTTTATTCCCTGACCCCACCCCCAGCACCACTGAAACCTCTTGTGCCAAAGTCAATGGAGACTCCATTTTGCCAAATCCAATGGGCAATCCTTTCTCTTCATCTTGGTATTATAATACACTTGACTATCTCTCCTGGAATCCCTTCCTCTTCTTGGCATCTGGGACGCAATGCTCTTCTGGTCTTGCTCCCACATCATCAGCTATAGCTTTTAGTTTTCTTTACTTGCTCCTCTTCCTCATTTTTGCCTCTAAATTTGGACTGTCCTGGCATGCCCATAGCTCACTTTTCAACCCTCCTTTCTATTCCATTCATGGCTCTGACTACAACATATTTGCTGATGATTCCCCCATTTATGTCTTGGCCATACTCCTATCTACAGTATTCAGATGCTTATGCTTATATCTGCTTGGATATCCCATAGGCATTTCAACTTTAAACCAAAATCAGACATTTGGTTCTCAGCCTCTTCCCCAGATCCATGGCTTTTATAGTCATTCCTTTCTCAGCTAGTGGCACCCATCACTGTTTCTACCACAATTTAAAAATCACAGTGCATACCTTTCTTGGTTTCCCCTCTGCAACACAACTCATCAGTAAGTAGTGGGGTTTTTTCTATTTTTAAAATGCACACCAAACCCAACCACTGCTCACCAGTTGCATTGCTTCACCTCCTGGCCCTAATCCCACTGACATCTCTTACCTGGACTGCTAGGACGGTTGCAGAATACAGCAGTCTCTGCTCCCGTTCCTCCTCCTTCCCTAGCCGCCACAGAATATATGTAGATATAGAATGTTACATTAAGCTCAGGTGTACAACATAACGATTCAAGATCCACATATATTATGAAATGATCACCACACTTAGTCTAGTTAATATCCACCACCATACATAATTATAATTTTTTTCTTGTGATGATAATTTTTAAGATCTACTCTCCTAGCAACTTACTATATATATATATATATATATTTCATGTGATTTCTTTTGCAAAAAAGAAAAAAAATCCAAACTCTTTGATGGCCTGCTGAGTTTCCCACCTACCCCTCCAATCTCACCTCACATCTCCCTCTGTCTTACTCATCATGCTTTCGCTACAGTAGGAAATCTAGTGTTCCCAGCTCCATAGTCCCAGGTGTGTAGGAGTACTCAATCAATGTTTGTTGAATAAGAGAAGGAATAAAGAAGTAAATGACTTATTTGATTACAAGTGACAAGTAACTCAGACTTAAGTAAATTTAAAAAAATATATACATAGGCTCAAGTACTTGAAAAGTCTAGTGGTAGATGTATCTTCAGGCTCACTTGGATCCAGGATTTCAAATATTAACAGGTTGCCCTTTTCAATGCTTGGTCACGTGTTCCTTAAGGCTAGGCCGTGATCCCTTCACAGTAGCAAGATGGCTGGCAGCACACCCAAACTTGCCTTGTCTAGGTGACAACCGCAGCAAAAAACAGTGATTTTCTCTTCTCAGCAGATTCACAAAGTCCTAGAATTGAGTTTCATTAAATCTGATTGTATAATGTGCCCTTCTGTGAACCAAACCCTGTGGCTGAGAAATTCGATGCTTTAATTGGGGTCTGACAACCACAGTCCATGGGCCAATCCAGTGTGCTTTCTGTTTTTATAAATAAAGTTTTATTGGAAAATGCCATTCAATTCATTTATATCTTGTCTACAGCTGGTTTCGTGCTAAGCAGCAGAAATGAGTATTTGCACAGAGATTGTTTGGCCCATAAAGCCTAAAATAGTTACTATTTTGTGTCCATTATAAAAAAAAAATGTGCAAATCATTCTGACTGGCCAGAATGTTGTTGACTCAGTCACAACTCCTAGATTGACAAGGTTTATATGCTGTGTATTTCAGTGGTCTATTGCTGTGTATCAAGCCACCACAAAACATTATGGCTTAAAACGATGATTTATTTTTTCTGATAACTTAGGGGTTGGCTTATTTTTTTGGTGGTCTTTTTATAGAAACAGTTTTTGGTTTTATTGTTAAAAAATATTTTTTTTTAAGTTTTTTTAATTCATTTTTCAGAGAGAGGGAACACGGCAGCAGGAGCAGCAGGCAGAGGGAGATGTAGCCTCCCTGCTGAGTAAGGAGCCCCATGTGGGACTCAATCCCAGGACCTTGTGATCAAGACCTGAGCTGAAGTCAGATGCTTAACTGACTAAGCCACCCAGGCATCCCTGCTCAATAGTACTTTTGAAAACTCTTATGCCAGGTAAAACCTGAAATTAATATGAATTTTCATGATTATCTGAGTTGAATATTTAGTCAGTACATTTCCCCATATTCTGTGTTTTCTAATAATAACCTAAGGCAATATGTTTTCCTCTGAGTTTAATCTATGTACTTCTCTAGGTTTTTATATCCAGGATTATTTTTTTAAAAAGGCTTTATTTATTTATTTGACAGAGAGAGAGATCACAAGCAGGCAGAGAGGCAGGCAGAGAGAGAGGGGGAACCAAGATCCCTGCAGAGCAGAGAGCCCGATGTGGGGCTCGATCCCAGGACCCTGAGATCATGACCTGAGCTGAAGGCAGAGGCTTAACCCACTGAGCCACCCAGGTGCCCCTGCAGGATTAGTTTTTAATTTTCCTCTATTAGTCTATAGTTTCACTTCCTTTCTATCATTCAAAAAGTATCTATACATTTGGGTTTTCCTTTTTTAAAGATTTTATTTATTTATTTGAGGGAGAGAAAGAGCGAGCACAAGTGCGGGGAGGGGCTGACAGACTCCCCACTGAGCAGGAAGCTGGACATGGGACTCTGGGATCATGATCCGAGCTGAAAGCAGATGCTTAATCCACTGAGCCCCCCAGATGCCCCCAAAAGTCTCTATACATTTGTATCTATAATCTGCTGATGGCTAAAATTTCCCTTTAATTTTGATGTTTGTGATTAATCTTTCTGTGGTAGCCAGCCTCCAGTTAGTCTCCAGTGACCCCCTCACCCTGGTGTTCCCATCCCTACATCATCCTCTCCGAACTGTGTCAAAGTTGATCTGTGTGACTAACCCAGATGGCAGAAATGATGACATGTGACTTGTAAGGCTAGGTCATAAAAGACACGGTGGCTTCCACTTTGCTCTTTATCCTTTGGGTCACTCTCATGGAGGCAAGCCAGGTACCCTGAAGGGAGGACCGAGGAGCAGCCCTATAGAGGGGCCCACATGGTAAGGGACTGAGGCTTCCTGCCCCAAGCCATGAGTGAGCTTGACAGTGGAGCCTCTCAGTCATTACATTCAGATGACATCAGCCCCCAGCCACCCTTGACATCTTGGTTACAACCTCCTGAGAGACCCCGAGCCGGACACTCCTAGCTAATCTGCTCCTTAACGCCCACACAAACCGTGAGATTCAAAAACTGTTCATTGTTTTAAGCTTCCAAGTTTGGGGGATAATTTGCTATACAACCATAAGTGACTAATATAAGTTTATTACTTCATTTCAATAAGATTTTGGAAAGGTGAGAAAAAAATGCGTGTGTTCAGTCTACCATCTTGAACCATAATCTCACTTTATCTTGAACTTGAAATTATTCCTATTATCAAGGTTCTAGCTATTTGGACAAAATATTTATATTTGTAAAGAGAAAAAGGTGGGGAGAAATTGATGTTCATAAAGAGAAAACATGAATGTTAGAATTTCACAAAACATTTTAACCCCTGTACATTTGTATTTCTACTAAGGTATGGAATCGTATGTCTTAAAACACATAAGTACCCAGTGTACAGACCTGAATGTAAACCTTGAGGGTAACGGGAAAGAACCTTGAGGTGAACTTGTTGCTTGGCAACTAGAGAAAAAGAGACAAAACATCAGCTTCAATCAGATACCTCTCATCCTGGGTTCCGTTGTCGTGGTGAACAGTTGGTTGAGGGTTTAGGGGAGAGAAAAAAAACCCATCTATGTTTGTCTTCTTCTGTCTTCTCTCCTTGTGGTTAGTGCTTTGAACTGGAACTTTTACTCAGACCTCTCTTCAGTTGTTCTAAAACTTGGTTTCAGGAATTCTGCTTTCACTTCCTTTCTTCGTTCCCCCCTCATCACACCACCCCCCTCAACCCTCTCACCCCCCAACGTAGGCAGGTTTCTCTGAGCCCCAGTTTTATTTGCGTAGCTGAGTTCAGAGGTTTGGGAGGAACACTCTGCTTTTCCTTTGTTTCTAGATAGACTTAAAAAAAAAAAAGAATTCAAGACACTTTACATGTATTTCTTTCAAAACTGTGTCCCCATGGGTCTCTTTTCAAATGGAAACTACTTCTTTGAAAGTGCTTGAAAAAATGACATTCTAAGAAAGGAGATTAAAATTGTTTGCAAGGCCAAATCTTTACCAGACCTTAGTTACATTATTTCCTGTGTTATTTTAGTTTCGCAAATGTATAATGTTACATAATGGAACATCGTGGAGCTGCTGGTAACCCTTTCCTGTTATTTCTGACCGGCAGACTTAACTCCAGCTGCAAATTTACAATGTGTGCTGAGTGGGGCCATATAATTGCAGAAATCAGGAATTAGAAAAGTACATTTCAGAACACTGGGATTTTAACATGTTGAGTTAAATTAAGTAGAACTCTCACCGTGCCACGCGCATAGCCTTTGCATCCGGACGCAAACAGGCTCACATCTTGGGTGGATGTATCAGCTTTGGACAGTTGGCCTGGTACTTAGCCTCCATATGCCCCTCCTTCCTCCTCTGAAAAAGCAAATGCTAATACATTTGCAGGCTCATTTGAGAGTTAAATGTGATATTATAAAATACGCACTATAATTTAAGAGCATAAGAAATGTTGATCGTATGCACACACATGAGAAACACTGTAAGGTTTTCTAGCTATAATTCTTTCTGACAGGCTTACACTAGTCATATCCTAAATTACTATTTAGGTTGTAAAATATGCATAAACTGTCAGCTATAAAATAATTACTTCAAAACTCCCATGCTTCAATTGATATCCTTCCAATTTTAATTTTACATCATAAACCATTTAAATGAAAGGAGGGTGGAATGTGGTTAGGATAGCACTTAGGGAATGGATAGGAATTAGCAATACTAATGGATAGGAATTAGCAATAGGAAGTAGCAAGGTAAGGCACTTGCAATTTGCTAATCACACACACACACACACACACACACACACACACGACAAATTGACGTATGTGCCCCCAAATTATCCAAGCTGTTTAAAACATGGTGCTAATGAAATTAAGATTTACAGTTCATCTAATTTCTATAAGAATAAAAACTTCTCAGTGTCTTCCGGTGGCTAGAAAGGGAACTCGAGGAAAGGACTGATGGAGTAACCCAAACTAGGACCACAGCTGAGTAAACAAAGCAAATGCCTGCTCAATTAACACTGAGTCAGTAGCATCATATTCCCTCACATAGGGTTGAACATATAATTTCCAAATGTCTAAAACCTGGAATTAGTGTCTGTGACCTCAGTAATACTAAGAGATGAAATACAAACATAATAATTGTTCTAATTTTCTATGTCAAGATACTATTATTTTTTAGACTCCAAACTGAAGATTAGTTTGTTGGATATCCTCTTTAGCTTGTATTATAATTTTCATTGCACGCTGATTTGCTAAAAGACAGGTGCACAAGGCCAATTACTGGGGTTGAATATTGCCCTCTGCTCTTGAATATGTAGTTCCTTCCTTTGGAATTCGTATCAAGATTTTAAGTTGAAGTTATTTCAAATCATTTTTTAAAATTTGTTTTAAAGATTTTATTTATTTATTTGACAGAAAGAGATCACAAGTAGGCAGAGAGGCAGGCAGAGAGAGAGAAGAGGAAGCAGGCTCCCTGCTAAGCAGAGAGCCCAATGTGGGGCTCGATCCCAGGACCCTGGGATCATGACCTGAGCCAAAGACAGAGACTTTAACCCACTGATCAACCCAGGTGCCCCTATTTCAAATCATTTCTAAAGACCTTCCCCAACATTTTACGTTAGGAATTTACCCTTATAGCTGTACTTCCTTGAGACCTCTGTCCTTAGTTAGATTAGAGTGGGGAGAAAGAGAAGAAGGAAATTGGTTGAAGGCAAGTCCCAGTGGATCCAGAGCTGGTAAGTGGGAGAAGGTCCAAAGGAACTCTCAAGATGGTTCCATCCATTCATTCATTTATCAAATATTTGTTGAGCACCTGCTATATGCAAGGTCCCGAACTAGGTAACCAGCACTGAACAAAATGGCTCTGGTTCTGGCTTCAGTGAATTATTATTCTAGTGGGAAGATGGTAAATGAACAATTAAAAAAAAAACACAATTCCAAATTGGCATAAATACAGCAAAGTTCTGTGTTAGGAAATCTAATAATTAGCTATTTCAATAGTTCAGGACAAAGATGATGGCGGCCTGAAGCAGGCTGATAGCAGAGGAGACAGAAGAACCAGCAGCTCCTGGAAGGCTGAATGTAGGGGTGAGGAGAGAGAAGACTAGAGATTATGTCCAGGTTTCTGATAGGACATGACTAGGCAGTTGGAGATGCCATTTGCTAAGATGGGGGTGGAGCAGGTTTGGGGAGGAAATCAAGAGTGTAGCTTTGGAGATGAAGAAGCGTTGCTTGCTAGCTGATTTTACAAGCTCCTCTACTGGGTCTGCATGGATGTGCTATGTTCATTGAAAAGAACCGGAACTGGTTAGACAAGCCCTACGCCTTGTAATCCTCTGTTAGCATATTGTTTCTCAAATCTGCTCTCTGAGCAGAGCCTCCCTCCACCCCCCCAGTTCCTTTACTGCCTTATTTCAATGATTCTTTGAACTCTTTGAAACCTCCATTTTCTATGAATCAGTAGTCAATAAAATGAGCCACTTTCTCAGTAGTGCTCTCAATTTGTCATGTTTTTTTTTTCCCTTCAGACAATGCCATCATTCATTCAACAACCTTTTTTTTTTTTTTTTTAAAGTAGGCTCCACGCCCAGCAAGGAGCCCAATGCAGGGCTTGAACTCAAAACCCTGAGATCATGACCAGAGCTGAGACTGGGAGCCAGATGCCTAACTGACTGAGCCACGCAGACACCCCTCATTCAACAAATTTTTATAGAGTGCCCTACCTTATTGGGGAATTAGAAGGATAGTTTGATTGATAAAACCAGGAAGCCATCTCTGGAAATGTATATGCTTCTCGGGTACTTTTCCCTTCACTGAGGAGAGTTTCCATTGGATCAACAAGGATAATGCTCTCATTCACAGGGTTGGAAGGAAGTGGAGACATGGCCTGAATTATTCATCCAGGAAGTGAGGTCTTCTGGAAGTAGTGTTAAGAGAACTGTTTGAGAAAGTTTGAGAGACATGAAAGACAGTTTGCCAACTGAATTGATGAAACCCTACATTTGGATGAAGTCCTCAAAAACTATCCAGCTATAACTTTCCTTTAACTTTCTTAGGTCTTTTTTGTCTTTCTTCAGATATTTCTTCTTTGATTTTTTGTCAGATTGGATAATTTCCATTAATTTGTGTCCAAATTCATAGACCCTTTCTTCTGCCTCCTCATCTGCTGTGAAGCCCAGCTGAAATTTTCTTTCATTACTTATTTTCTTTCACATACTTGCCAGATTTAGGATTTCTTCCTCCTCTTCCTTCTTTTTTATATTTATAAAATATAGTTTCCAATCAGTTGTTAAAAAAATATATAGTTTCCATTTCTCTGCTGGGATTCCCTGTTTACCCATTATGACCATCTTTTCCTCTTATTTCTTGGAACGTATTTATAACAACTGCCTTAAACTTTATATCTGTTCGTTCCAACATCTTGGTCATTCAGAGTATGAGCTTAATGATTTTTCTCTTAACTCTGGGTAATAACTCTCTGCTTCTTCAAATATACAGTAATTTTTTTAAGATTTTATTTATTTGACAGAGAGAGAGATCACAAGTAGAGAGAGAGAGAGAGAATGAGAGGAGGAGGCAGGCTCCCTGCCTAGCAGAGAGCCCAATGTGGGACCTGATCCCAGAACCCTGAGATCAGGACCTGAGCTGAAGGCAGAGGCTTAACCCACTGAGCCACCCAGGCAGCCCCAATATACAGTAATTTTTAAATCTTATACAAGACATTGTACATGATACATTGTCGACACTTTGGAATCCATTATATTCCTTGCAGAGTATTGATTTTTGTTTTGGCAGGCAGCTAAATTCCTGACTGATCTCCTTTAACTAGTGGAGGCTTGGTTTAACGTGTATTTAGGGCAAGTCTATTTGGGCTTTGTCCTTACTCCTAGGGTCAACCCCTCAGTCCTGGGACATCATGTTTATGTGTAAGTCAAGCCCTCCCAGTGGTTTTGGAATAACTCTGAGATGTTTACCAAGTCCTCTAACTTGGTAGGTTTTAAAATTCTAAACATTGTTTGCTCTACAGTGGGCCACAGCTGGAGTCTCTGCTTAGCTTTTTTTTTTTTTTTTTTTTTTTTTTTAAAGATTTTATTTATTTATTTGTCAGAGAGAGAGAGAGAGCGAGCACAGGCAGACAGAGTGGCAGGCAGAGGCAGAGGGAGAAGCAGGCTCCCCACAGAACAAGGAGCCCGATGTGGGACTCGATCCCAGGACGCTGGGATCACGACCCGAGCCGAAGGCAGCCGCCTAACCAACTGAGCCACCCAGGCGTCCCTCTGCTTAGCTTTTTTGACCTTCTACCTTTTGCTTTCTGTAGGCTTCTTGATGCCTGCCCAATGTAGGCACAGTTTCCATCAGCAGAGAGGTGGAGAGGAGTTTATATTCCGATTTGGGGCTTCCTCCTCTGTGGTTCCCTCTGTTCCAGGATTCCAACCCTCAACATTCAATCATATGAGCAGCCCCATAATCCATCTTGCACACCTCTATCCAAGAAGACTGTGGCTTTCTTCTTGAGTTCCAGCTGCCTCACATTGTGTGACGCTTTCATCCACTTTCCTGCCTGCTTTTAGTCATTTGCCAATGCCTTCAGATCATTTTTTAAAATGATTTCAACTAATTGCTATCAAAAGTGAAGATAGTATGATACAAACTACTCCACTCTTTTTTTTTTTAAGATTTTATTATTTGACAGAGATCACAAGTAGGCAGAGAGGCAGGCAGGAGGTGCGGGGGGAAGCAGACTCCCTGCTGAGCAGAGAGCCAGATGCGGGGCTCGATCCCAGGACCGGGATCATGACCTGAGCTTAAGGCAGAGGCTTAACCCACTGAGCTACCCAGGCGCCCCCAAACTACTTCACTCTTAACCAACACTAAAATTATGTGGGTGTTGTTCTGATTGGTGAGTCCTGTCAGCTATGCTAGGTGGGTGCTGTGTAGTGTCTATTGGGAAGCTATTAATACCTTGTTTCATTGTTTCATTTATCATATAGCACCAAAATTAGGGAGAAAAGAGGAAGTACTGCTCTTTTCACTGCATAAAGTGACAACCCAAAATAAAGAGAAGGGAGAGGGGAAGTGGATATAATCAGAGAATTTTGGCTAGTCAGCTGGGAATACACCCTAAACCTGATATTTATTTTGTTCCTGTTGGACAAGGTTAAAATCTGTAAAGCTATTAAAGTTAATAAGATTTATAGAAATGTGCATATTCTGTTACAGCAAAAGCTCATCATTTCAGACTCTACAGCTTGATCATTTAAACTATATTTTGATGTTTCTCTTTTTTTTTTACAAATGTAACTCAGTTTTGCATTATTAAGGAAAATTCAGCTGAAAAACTTTTAGAAATAGTAAAAAATATGTTAAAGCAGTTGGTCTTTAAGGTAACATGGAAAACCAGTACTTTACTAAACTAATTAAAAAAAACCACAGAAATATCCTAGGAGGGTCAGCATTCACTCAGACACAACAACAAACTGAAGACATCATGAGGAAGTATTCAAGGAATATTGAATATTTGTATGCTTTAGAACAAGCAACATTTTGGAGTATTCCTAGTATCTAAATTAATCAATAAATCAAAAGATATCCCAATTAATTGGAGGAGGGGGCAGGCAAGAAAACTTGAAACTACAAATTATTAAGAGTTTCAGGGAAAAGCCAAAGCCATTTTGGAAAAGAATGGCAAAGATGAACAGTATCTTTATAATACATTTTAATAGTAGTATAATGAATATAAAACGTATTATGATGTACTACAGTGGCTAAAACAATGTGGAAATATAAAATATATATTGGCTAAAACTGTGATAACTAGAATAGTCATAGTAATGGAAAAGAAGAGATGCCTGTATATATATATAAATTTAGTATATAATACAAGTATTTCAAATCAGTGCCATATTGTATTTGGACAAATGGAAAGCCATCAAAGAAAGCTAGACTTCTACTTCCTACCAAAATCCATTCCAGCTACATAGAAAATGTAAATGCTAAAAAGATAAGGGCAAGGTATCATAAGAAGACATACATAGATATATTTATAATCATGGAAATCCATCCAGTGGAGGAGAAAAGTATATAAACCTTTTTTTCTGTTAGGTAGACAAGTAAGATAAAAAATATGAGTTTCTCTATTTGGAATGGAAATCAACTCTTAATCAAAACAGCACTCTCTGGTTAAGGAAAAGTCTCAAGATTTCTTTTCTCTGAACTGACTATGAACAAGCTCCTGACACTCAGAAAAAAACTAAGAATTCTACCAGGGCTGTTATAAACTTATACATCTCGATCCAGGTCATTTAAAATTCTGCCCCACCGAGAAAAAGGCAACACTTGGATTCATGTTCAATGTCAAGGGAGTCAAATTTTAAAAACTGCAAATCAGACCCAAAAGAACAATTACTCTACACATTTTAAGATGTGAATTTGAACACTGACCCTATTTATATTGCGTGTGGGTGAAAGTTCTAATCAGATTTAATTTTACCTTTTATTAAAATTTCAGAAGAAAATCCAACAGAGCTGAAATTTTTATCAACCAAGCATCAAGACTCTATTATATTAATGAGGCACTAGAAATTTTGAGTTGAATAAGAAAAAGCATTCATGGTTCTCAGGACAGAACAACACTGTCCGTGAGGACAAACACTTCTTTTGCTGATTGGATGCAAACTGATTGCATCAATTTCAACAACTGAAAGATACAAAAGCATTTTCTTGTTCACCAGGTCAGGGGACTGAGGGAACCCCAAGTCAAATGCCATTTATTTCCTCTTATCCTGTAAGGAGTTATTATCTGAGCTATTATTTTGTCCATGGAACCCTTCCAATCACCTCTACTCTGTGGTACAATTGGGGCTCACAGGCCGACATAATGTCAGGGCACAATGGTCGCCAGTGTGCTGAGCCTCAAGGCTCTGGACTGGGAATCAAACTTTCACTTGGGTCCTGACTTGAAAAATCATGTTCTAAACATGTCTGTAAGCGGTCAGAGTGTGATTCACCCCCATCGGTAAAAATAGAAACCTCAGTGGAACAATAGGGACATGGATGAAACAACTTGCTGAAAATAAGTAATTAAACCAATTAGGACTCCACTAACTCTGTAAAGCCAAGTCTTTAAAAATGAACACAAAACACAGGTTTTCATTTTTCTCTTTATTCGGCTCTTCCCAGGAGTCCATGTACTGAAGACTTTCCAGGCTGGTCTGTCAGTCTTCTTGCTATGGTCAAATAAGAAAGACAAATACCGGGGTGCCTGGTTGTCTCAGTGGGTTAAGCATCTGCCTTTGCCTCAGGTCATGATCTCAAGGTCCTGAGATCGAGTCCCGCATCTGGTTCTCTGCTCGGTCAGAAGCCTGCTTCTCCCTCTCCCATTCCCCCTGCTTGTGTTCCCTCTCTCTCTTGCTGTATCTCTTTCTATCAAGTAAATTTTAAAAATCTTAAGAAAAAAAAAGACAAATACTTTCCCCCCCCCAGCTACAAATATTTTTCATTCTTTTGCTGAGGACAGTTCAATGAATTTGAAATAAGGCAGAATGTAAAATATTTGTGTTTTAAATCTCTTGCCATAGCAACCTCTCACGGCTCAGTGAAAACATTTTTTTACCTTTTTGGCCAGCTGAAATCAAAGCCTCCCCGACTCCCAGTTTGGGCTGTGCTGTATGAAGAGCTATTTTTACCCCCAGCCTGGAGCCATCTGTGAAGGTTCGCGGTGGTATTTTTCAGTGCAGCTGGTCACATGGGCTGTTTTCCCAAGTCAAGGCCGGTGGCCCGGGGAGGAATGTGTGCAGAGACTCTCCGGCATCTGTGACCTCACCACGTCCTCCCCAGACCCTTGGTCCCCCTGGCTGAGCTCTGGGCTTCGTGGCCACTAGCCCTGCCCCCTCTTGCATTGGAGTGTTGATGCTTTTTCTTTCCTCTGGGCTCGAGCAGAACATCAGCACAGACAGAGCTTGGGAGCTGGAGTTCTCTAACCCTCCTGTGAATCAGGTGGCATTTACAGGGGTGCGACGAGGGCGCCTCCTGCCACTTTTCTGCTTTGCTCTTGGGAACGGCATGCCCGAGGAATGTTAAGGAACTGAGTGCCTGTTACAGTAAAAATGAGCCGTGGACAGGCAATTAGAAAAAATGCTTTTACGAGGCAGACTTGGGAGAAAGGATGAATCATCTTACTCTGCTCCATTCCCCTTTGGGGGCTGGGGGGGGGGTGGCTTGCTGTCACGGAGAGCTGGGATGGCTGTCACCAAGCCTGGGAGGAAAGCCTTTCTAAGGATCTGGGCTCTATTGTTGGTCTTTTTCCTGAAAACACTGAAACTGAAGTGTTGGCTGTCGCCATTTGGAGAAGTGTAAGTTTCTTTACCTTATCAACACCTTTCAGCTAATTAATATTTATATAGTGCCCGAAGGACCCACATTGGATCCAGACCTCTGACTTTGCATGTTTGCAAACGTCAGCAGAGAAGAATTGCGGCTGCGTTCATTCCGGGCAGCCCTCCTCTGAAAGACCAACAGTGTTCTTTTTATTCCGTGGTACTGATTTACGTCCGCGGGGTCTTTTGGGGAGAGTGCCTGCTGGAAGTGTAGCAAAGCCCCAATAACTAATAGGGGGCATATACAAATAAAAGGAAGAAATGGTTGTAGACTCAAGAACATTTCCCTATGTTACACATCCTCCAAAGTCTTAGCTATTGGGTCCCAGATTGGGTAATCACACAGAGAAAGAGATGAATTTGTATGGGTCTTGGAGGAACAGGATATGCGGAATCCTACACAGTAGATTTCATTGCTTCATACCAGATTTTTCTCTTTAAAGATTTTCTTAATGCTGGTACAATCTATTCTTTGTCCTCTAGATATATTCTCCTCCTAATGCTTCTACTTATTGCAATTACTGCTTCCAACTACCGGCTAATATTATTGACCTTGACCATGAGGCAAGCCCCAAGCTAAGCCACGCACTGGGTAGTGTTAAGAACACAGGCTTTGGAGCCAGATTATGGGCTCAGATCTCAGCCCCATAACTTAATATCCACTGGCAAGGCATGTAACCTCCCGGTACATCATTTTCTTCATCTGTTAAAAAAAAAAGGAATAATAACAATAATACCTACTTTGTAGAATTATAACGAGGATTAAATTAACCGTGGGGTCTACAAACCAGTGGATTGGCATTCCGGATGCCTGTGAACTTGAATAGGGCTATTAATTACATCTAAGCTCATTGGTTTTTCAAAGTTACAGTATTATTAAACCTGTCACTAGAGCTCATCATTTAATATGTTAAAAAAGACGCACTTTATTACCATATAACTTTTGTGTCTCCATATACTTTGTTTCCCTTGTTATCCCATGTGTACTTTTTTATTAATTTAAAAACCCTGCTTTGAGAAGGGGTTGGTTGGCACTACTGGATTGCCAAAGTGAACTCCGGCACAGAAAAAGCAAAGAAACCTTAATTAAAACATGTGCCAAGTACTTAACAATCCTTCCTAGCACAGAGTCATCATAAATGTGTTCATTATTATTGTTTAATTCTCAAATAACCTAAGAGGGAGATATGGCTGTTATCATCCCACCAGAATGTATGCTTACAAGGGCAAGATTTCTTTTTCTGTTTGGTTCATGGTCTATCTCCTGAACCCAACATGTACGTGGCATATAGGAGATATTCAGTGAATATCTGTTTTGTGAACCTCTAGATCCCAGTTTGCAAATGAGGACAGCAGGGCTTGGAGAGATGGGGTAAAGTACCCCCAGCCATCCAGCAGCCAAGTCCTCAAGCCCTGGTTGATGTAGCTCCCGGGCTGGAGATGGAATTTCTTCATTCCTTGTCTCCTGGTCATTTCAGAATTCTTTTTTCTTTCTTCCTCTCTCTCTTTCTTTCTTTTTAAGATTGACTTAGTTATTTTAGAAAGAGATAGAGAGCATGTGTGAGCATGGGGAGGGGCAGAGGAAGAGAGAGATAAGCAGACTCCCCGCTGAGTGGGGAGCCCAATGTGGGGCTGGATTCCACAATCCTGAGATCATGACCTGAGCAGAATGCAAGAGTTTGATGCTAAACCAACTGAGCCACCTGGTGCCCCTCATTTCACAATTCTCTCTCTCTCTCTCTCTCTCTCTCTCTCTCTTTTTTAAAAGATTTTATTTATTTGACAGTGAGAGAGAGAGAGAGAGAGCACAAGCAGGGGGAGCAGCAGGCAGATGGAGAAACAGGCTCTCCTCTGAGCAGGGAGCCCAACACAGGACTCGATCCCAGGACCCTGGGATCATGAGCTGAGCCCAAAGTAGATGCTTAATGACTGAGCCACCCAGGTGCCCCCATTTCACAATTCTTAAAACATCAGTTTTTCTCAAGGTTAGAACTTGTATTTGGGGAAGACAAAAACTAGTTTTGTCTGGGAGTTAAGATTTATTTGAGGCAAAATTAACATAAAACATTATATTAGCTTCTGGTTTACAATGTAGTGATTTTATGCGTACATACAGTTGACCTTTGAGTAACATAGGTTTGAAATGTGTGGGTCCACTTATACGTGGATTTTTTTTGATACAGTACAGTACTATAAATGTATTTTCTCTTCCTTATGATTTTATTAATAACATTTTCTTTTCTCTAGTTTACTTTTTTGGTAAAACACAGGATATAATACGTATAACATACAGAATATGTGTTAATAACAATTTGTGTTATCTGTCAGTCTTCTGGTCAACAGTAGACTATTAGTAAAGTTTCGGGGAAGTCAGTAGTTATATGAAGATTTTTTTTTTAAAATTCCAGTATAGATACTATACAGGGTTTTACTATCCCTGGGGGTAAAATATAGTGATTCAACAATGCTACACAGCACTCAGTGCTCATCACAGTAAGTGCACTCTTTTTTTTTTTTTTTAAAGATTTTATTTATTTATTTGACAGAAGTCACAAGTAGGCAGAGAAGCAGGCAGAGAGAGAGGGTGGGGGAGGGGAGGAAGCAGGTTCTCTGCTGATCGGAGAGCCCGACGTGGGGCTTGATCCCAGGACCCTGGGATCATGACCTGAGCTGAAGGCAGAGACTTAACCCACTGATCCACCCAGATGCCCCAGTAAGTGCACTCTTAATCACCCATTCCCCCCACTCCCCTCCCTTCTGGTAGCCATCAGTATGTTCTGTATAGTTAAGAGTCTGTTTTTTGGTTTGTCTCCTTTTTTTCTTTGTTCATTTGTTTTGTTTCTTAAACACCACATATGAGTGAAATGATACTGTACTTGTCTTTCTCTGATGGACTTATTTCCCTTTATACTCTCTAGATCCATCCGTGTTGTTGCAAATGGGAAGATTTCATTCTTTTTTACGATTGAGTCCGTTCTGGGGAATGTTCCATGGGCACATGAAAAGAATGTGTATTCTGCTTTTTGGGGATAGAATGTTCTGAATATATCTATTAGAGCCATCTGGTCCAATAAATCATTCAAAGCCAACTTTTCCTTATTGATTTTCTGTTTGGATAATCTATCCATTGATGTAAGTGGGGTGTTCAAGTCCTCTACTGTTATTGTATTGCTATTGATTCCTACCTTTATGTTTGTTATTAACTGTTTTATGTATTTGGGTGCCCCATGTTGGGCACACAAATATTTACAATTGTTATATCTTCCTTGTTGGATTGTTCCCTTTATCATTAGGTACTGTACTTGGTCTCCCATTAGTCTTTGTTTAAAAATATGTTTTGTCTGGGGGCGCCTGGGTGGCGCATGGGTTAGAGCCTCTGCCTTCGGCTTGGGTCATGGTCCCAGGGTCCTGGGATCGAGCCCTGCATCAGGCTCTCTGCTCCGTGAAGAGCCTGCTTCCTCCTCTCTCTCTGCCTGCCTCTCTGCCTACTTGTGATCTCTGTCAAATAAATAAATGTTTAAAAAAAATATGTTTTGTCTGATATAATATTGCTACTCCAGCTTTCTTTTCGCTTTTATTTACATGACAAGTGCTTCTCCAACCCTTCACTTTTTTTTAAGATTTTTATTTATTTATTAGAGAGAGAGAGAGAGAGAGCGTGCACACACCTGTGAGAGGAGGGACACAGGGAGAGGGAGAAGCAGACTCCCTGCTGAGCAGGGAGCCCAATGCAGGGTTCAATCCCAGGGGCCTGGGATTATGACCTGAGCCAAAGGCAGACGTTTAACTGACTGAGCCACCCAGGAACCCCTCCATCCCTTCACTTTTAGTCTGCATGTGTCTTTAGGTTTAAAATGAGTCTCTTGTAGGCAGCATACAGATAGGTCTTATTTTTTTTATCCATTCCATCACTCTGTGTCTTTTTTTTTTTCCCCCCAGAGAGGGTGACAGAGAGAGAGAGAGAGAGAAAATGAATCTTAAGCAGGTTCCATGCCCAGCATGGAGTCTGACGCAGGGCTCGATCTCACAACCCTGAGATCATGACCTGAGCTGAAATTAAGACTTGGATGCTTAACCAACTGAGCCACCTGGGTGCCTTGACCCTGTGTATTTTGATTGGAGTATTTAGTCCATTTACATTCAAAATAATTAAAGATAAATATGTACTTATTGCCATTTTATTTTATGGTTGTTTTTGTAGTTCTTCTTTGTTCCTTTCTTCTCTTGCTCTCCTCTGTTACCATCAGGTTTGCATATAACATATTATACATACAGCAGTTTATATTAAACTAATGGTTGTTTCAGTTTGAACCCATTCTTTATTCCTCTCCCCATGTTTTAGGTATATGGTATTAGACTTTACATCTTTTTTGTTTTGTGAATCCCTTGACTGATTTTTGTAGGTACACTTAATTTTACTGCTTTTGTGCTTCTTACTTTTCTTAGTAAGTGTTACTTACTTTTCTTATAAAGGAAAGGGTTTTTCCTTTCCACTCAAAGAATCCAACTTAACATTTCTTATAGGGTTGGCTTAGTGGTCATGGATCCCTTTAACTTTTGTTTGTCTGGAAAACTCTTTATGTCTCCTTCTATTCTGAATGATAGCTTTGCAGGATAGAATATCCAGGTTTGCAGGTGTTTTTGTTTTTGTTTTTCAGCACTTTGAATATATCAAGTCACTTCCTTCTGACCTACAAAGTTTTTGCTGCAAAATCATCTGGAAGCCTTGTGGGGTTTCCCTTGAGTATAATTGCTTACTCTTTCTGCTTTTAATTCTCTCTTTATCAGTACTTTTTGCCATTTTAATTACTATGTATCTTGGTGTGGGCTTCTTTTGGTTGATTTTGTTGGGAGCTCTCTGTGCCTCCTGGATCTGGATTTCTGTTTCTTTTCCCAGGTTCAGGGAGTTTTCAGCTGTTATTTCCTCAAATAAATATTCTGCCCCCTTTTATCTCTCTTCTTCTTCTGGGATCTCTATAATGCGAAACTTATTATGCTTGATGGTATTGCTGAATTCCCCAAGTCTATTTTCATTTTTGATTATTATATTTCCCCCCCTCTCTTCTGTTTGGCTTGATCGCTTTCCCATTACTTTGTCCTCCAGGTCACACACCCATTCTGCTTCCTCTATTCTTATTATTTACTCCCTCTAGTGTAATTTTAGTTTCAGTTATTGAGTTCTTCCTCTCTGATTGGTTCTTTTTTTATGTGTTATGTCTCTTTGTTGAGGGTCTTACTGAGGTCTCTACTCTTTTCTCAAGTTCAGGGAGTATCTTTATGATCATTACTTTAAATTCTCTATCAGGCCTATTGCTTATCCCCATTTCATTTAACTCACTTGCTGTGATTTTTGTCCTGGTCTTTCATTTGGGACATATTCCTCTGTCTTCTCATTTTGTCTTTCTCTGTGTCTGTTTCTAAGTGTTAGGAAAGTCAACCATGTCTCCTGCTCTTAAAAGTGGTCGCCTTATGAAGAAGAGATCCTGTAGTGCTCTGGAGGGCAATGGCCCCTGTTCTTCAGAACCTGGAGTTTCAGGGGTGTCTCCTATGTGTGTTGTATGCAACCTGTTGTTGTGGCTGAGTCACGTTTGCCTTCAGTCTAATTGTCTGCAAAATCTCTTTGCCTGTTATGGGAAGGATTTGTTCCAGACTGGTTTGAGTTGAGTCAGACCAAATGTTTGCCAGGGCTGCAGTAGCATGGACCTGCAGGGCACTTTCCCTGTTTTGTCCCCTGAGAAGCTTCTGTTGGTGGGTGGGGCCTGCAGTCAGATCAGATGTCTGCCTCCAGCCCACAGCTAGGGCCACCATTGGACTGGTGTGTGTGGTTATCTCCTCTCCCTGGGGCAGGAGACACTTTGGAGAGGTTCTGGCCTGGCTGGAGTGGGCATGTCTGCAGGGGAATGTGGGGGCAGAGCACATTGTCAGCAAGCTAAATAGAGCAAGTTGGTGCTGCCCTGGTTCCCACAGCTGTCCATGTATCTAGGCTGGGAGGCAGTGTAGGGAAATGGAGCCAGCCAGCTCTTTTCTTCCTGGAGAAGTCTCCTAAAGATCCTTGTCCCTCCAGCACATGTTCTGAGATCTGTAAATAAATCTCCTTCACATATACTCCAGGTGTTTTTTAAACTCCTGCTTTGATGTGTCTCTCTGTGGGGCTGTTGGTTGTGCTATCTCTTTAAAAGCAGGGATTTGGTTTCCTATCACCCTCCTGGCTGTCTCAGAGCTGAGCCTGCAGATTTTTAAGTTCCAGATGTTAAGCCCCCAGATTGAAAGAACTTGTGAAATTAGGCCCCTCTTGTTTTCAAAGGCCAATGTTATGGAGATTTGTGTTCTCCAAGTGTGGGATTCTTGGTGCTTGGGTCTGTTTCACTCTCCTTTCTGCACCTGAAGTGTCCCTTCCTCCTGGGGACAGTCCCACACTGGTCTGTTTAACTCCTGACCGCGTGTCTGCCCTTCCTATCCTCTTTGTTGTGGCCTCTTCTGCACAATTAGCTGTGGACAGTTTGGTCTGCCAGTCTTCAGGCTGAGTTCTAGGTTACTCACATTGTTCTGGGTGTTATCTAGTTGTATGCATGGGATAAGGTGAGCTTAAGATTTTCCTACTCTTTCATCTTCCCAGGAAGTCTAAATGTGGATTTTTGAGTGGGGGGTGTGGTGTCAGTGTGCCTAATAGCCGCATAGTTCAAGGGTCAACTGTATCGTGAAATGATCATCACAGTAAGTCTAGTTAACATCTGTCACCATATACTTACAAAATTTTTTTTCTGGTGATGAGAACTTTTAAGATTTCCTCTCTTGGGCGTGCCTGGATGGCTCAGTCATTACACGTCTGCCTTTGGCTCAGGTCATGGTCCCAGGGTCCTGAGATCAAACCCCTCGTCGGGCTCCCTACTTCGTGGGAAGCCTGCTTCTCCCTCTCCCACTCCCCCTGCTTGTGTTCCCTCTCTTGCTGTGTCTCTGTCAAATAAATAAATACGTAAATAAAATCTTTAAAAAAAAAGATTTACTCTCTTAGCAACTTTCAAATATGCAACACAGTATTATTAACTACAGTCACCATACATTGGCTGGGACTGCTTGACAGAGAAATGGAGGCAGAAGGAGATCTTCAGATGATACACAGAACTGAGTAACCCAGATTTCACCAGGTCATATTGGCATAGGAGTGTTCATAGCTTTCCACTCATATCTGCTAAAGGGAATTCTACCCATTCCAGCTAGTTCCTGGGATTTTACAGTATAGGATTTGAGTTCACAGAAAATGAAGAAGTTACAGGGGTATGTTCTAGGAAGGATTTTTACCCATGGGAAAGGACACAGAGTAGAAACTGAAGGAAAGAGACAGTGAAAAGGAGAGAAAGAGCCACAAAGGACACTTGACAATGACAGAGAAAGTTTTGGGTACCGACTGCCATTTTTTTTTGGTTTTAATATAAAATGGCTATTAGAGATGGAAGAGAGGATTTCTCAAAGTTTTGTTGTGCAAAACTTCTTGCCTCCTTTGTCCTACCTACCACTGAGTCATGGGCATTTCTTTTAAAGAAGAATGTTAATTGCTCAGCCTCTGAACTTATGGTTAGTTTAATACTACTTCTTTAGGACAGGGACTACAAGACATTTCAGCTTTTACATGGGTTATAATTATCCCATCCACTTTGGTCAACACAAGGTCTCCACGCATCGCTGCTCTCCTACTTTTATTCTCCTTGCCAGGGTCAGCTGCCTGCTAGGCTGCTCTCAAGTCCCTTCGTGCAGGGCTCATTACAAAACATGGAGGATCAGAGTTCTCCCTGGCTCTGTGATTCATTTTGTCACATGGCCCTCGGCTGGCACAAAATGCAACCAGGGTCTCTCCAATTTTCTTAGAAAAGCAGGTAGATTTTTTTTTTTTTTTTTTTTTTTTGGTCTTCTGTATCTTCACAGCTAAACAGAAACACGTTTCCAAAAACAAGTAATGGGTTGTGGGGACAGTGAAGTCTAAATAAATTCTTTTTTATTTTTTTAAAGATTTTATTTATTTATTTGACGGAGAGAGAGTGAGAGACCACACAAGCAGAGGGAGCAGAAGATGGAAAGGGAGAAGCAGGCTTTCCACTGAGCAGGGAGCCCAATGTGGGTCTCAATCCCAGGACGCTGTGATCATGACCTGAGCCGAAGGCAGATGCTTACCTGACTGAGCCACCCAGGGGACCCTAAATAAATTCTTTAAGAAATGTCTATGAAGAAAAAAATATTTTTTTAGGGATTTATTTTGGAGAGACAGGGAGAGAGTGCATGTATGCACAGGTGAGCACAGTGGGGAGGAGCAGAGAGAATCCCAAGCGGATTTCTGGCTGGGGGTGGAGCCCTACGCCAGGCTTGATCTCAGGACCCTGAGACGTGAGCCAAAACCAAGAGTCAGATGCTTAACGGACTGAGCCTTCACTGTGAAGAAAATTTAATCTGAAAGGTTGAGAGTGGCAGACAAGGGTATGACTTTGGTGTGAGGCAGACAGGTTTGATCCCCAGTTCTGTGAATTTTATTAATCGCCTAAATTTGAGTGATTATTATCATTGATCTAGTCTCAGTTTTCTTATCTGTAGAATAGTGATAGTGACATATAGCACCATGGTATTTATTGTGAGGACTGAGTGACATAATCCGGGTAACATACTTAACAGGTCTTTACTATTACCTTTATATTTAACTTGGAGCAAGTTAGATGTTTGGAGCAATACCACAGAAAGATCTTTTCTCAGTTGGCATTGATTTTCATATCTATAATTAACCTTTTCTTGGTTTTCCAGAATATTCTGCCCCAAAGATATATCCTGGTCTCTAGCTTTTGTGGTATTTAAAATTGCTTCCATATTTGAATGTCGGGTCTTTTTTCTGGTGTCTACTTGTACTATGAAGGTTTCAGTCCTTCCAAGATCCAAGTTTTGGGCTGGGTTAAGCTCCGGGAGTGATGAGCTTCCCATGTCCTCCAGGAGTGGGGAGGAAGCTTCTCAGAGCACAGTATCTCAGAAGGGGCAGAGCCCTGAGATCTCAGGGCAGGTCTCTTTCTCCTGGAGTACTTAGCCCTGCCTTCCCTAGGGTTGCCCTCTCAGTTATCATGAAGGGGATGAGTCTCACCACAGGCCATTCCTGGGACCCTCCTTTACCATGAACCACAGTAAAACGATCAAACAAAAAACACACCAAAAAAAAAAATCAAAAACAGAGAAACAGATGGTTTTATTTATTTATTTGTTATTTATTTATTTATTTGACAGACAGAGATCACAAGTAGGCAGAGAATCAGGCAGAGAGAGAAGGAAGCAGGTACCCTGCTGAGCAGTGAGCCCGATGCGGGGCTCGATCCCAGGACCCTGGGATCATGACCTGAGCTGAAGGCAGAGGCTTTAACCCACTGAGCCACCCAGGTGCCCCCAAACAGATGGTTTGAGATGGAAATTAAATATTTTAAATTGTGAAAAGAGAAAACTATAAGTCACCAGTCATGAAACAAAGATTTGGGACCCACCCTGAATAATTAAGAGCATGGAGGGAGAAATGGGTGTTAAACCATTGCAATGATTTTAATTTGACCCCTTCCCAGTATCAATAAGTAATTGGTGACTTCAATAATTTTTTTTTAAAATTAGGCTTGTTGTAAGGGTCCTCTTCCGCACTAGTATTATAACAAATAAAATAAGACTAATTTCAATTATTTTATTTTGAAATAGTCTTTTTTCTTTCCTATCAGATAAAATTTTCCTAAAATACCTTTTTCCTCACTAGCTAAAAATATCTGGCAATCCCTAATGGTCTTAAGATCTAGTCCAAATATCTCAGCCTGGTGATGTAGGTGATTTCACTGTTGTCCAACCCTTCCCTACAGAAATCTTTTGTTCCAGCTCATATCCTCCTTTTTCTCCAAACATAGTTAACTTGTTGCTGCCTCAAAGATTTTATTCATCCTGAACCCCAAGAGGAAGGCCCTCTTCCAAGGTATTTGTCAGTCTGCTCAACTCATTTCTCTTCCTTCAATTCACGCTGATCTCTCACACCTTTGTCCTCCAGCGGCCTCATCCCTTCATGTAGAGATGACCCAGATGTGGCTGGAGGATATAAGTAAGAAGCCTCCCACAGTACCTTAAACATAGTTTCCCTACCTGAGGCAATGAAGGGCACAGGAATAACTTAGATGGAGAAAATGTGTATTTTTATGAATGGCATTTTCAATTCTCCATATTTAAATACTGTTCTGAATTTATGTTTTAATTTTATTTCACGATAGCCCAAGGTAACTCATAAGACAGTTAACTTAAGATATGTAATCTCAATCGGAGTAGATAAATAAACCAAGCAAATATTTTTCAAGGATAAAATGTTCTTTGAAATGAATTTCTGAAACTTCATCACATGCCATTTAGAAATTGGTTCTCTAATGCATAGAAGTCATAAACTGCTTCTTGCAATATCATTTGTGAAGAGGAAACCCACACCGTGTCTATAGATGGTGTAATTTGGATTTGACTTCCCTGAAGCAAGGCAGGTAAAAACCATTCCCTCTTCCCGCACACAGAAACAAGCGACTATGTATCTGAAAGCACTTCCATGAGCAAGAACAACCCTAGGCCTTTCGACAGATACTCCTGACTGGTCTGGTGAGCCATGGAAGATTTCTAAGTAGGGAAGGAGGAACCCCAGCGTGAAGGGAGGCCTCGTGATCTGGCCGGCATTGTCCTTAGTGCTTTGATGTGTCCTCTCACTTAGTGTTTGTAACACCCCTGCCCCATGGACGTTCTTATCCTCATTGTGATGGTTAAGGAAAGTGCAATTATAGGATCAGTCCAAGAGTCAGATTCTGTATTTCAATCCAAGGTAAATATAATAATGATTACCCCTGACAGTTGGAATGCTCACTCCACTGGGGGGGGGGGGGGCGCGAATAGCGAGACATGAAAGTAAGGTCAAGCTTAAAAAGACTGTAAGAGCCTTTGACACTTGCTCACAACAGACAGTGGCACCCAGAGTGACAGCACATGGCTGTACAGCTTCTACAGGACACAGGCATCTGAGGTCACATCATAGGTATCACGTATTTGTAATTTTATTTTCATGAAATCCTGGTAGATGCCAGTGAAGTGTCTTGTTCTAACAAAAGCAGCCCATGATGATAGTTTCCCAGCAAACAGAAATGAAGCGTCTTGAGGAAGGGCATCTTTTCCTACTTGGTGCCATGACACCGACTACATGAGCTGGTTTAAGGGCAGTGATCCTTAAATCACTAACTATTCTGTGAAACTCCTAGCTGGTCTGCATTGGATTGGTCTCCCTTCCACCATATCAATGTATCAAAACATCCGTGGTTTCCAATTACTGCAAGTACTGGTAGACTTTCCCTAAATATAGTTTTGGTTTTTTTTTTTTTTTTTTTTAAAGTAAGAGCACCTGTAGTTAAAAGTCAGGAGACTTAACTTGAGTCCTTGGGGACAAAATCAATTTTTTGCAGAAAGCAGTTTTTGTAAATCTTGATTTCATAAAATTTTGTAATCGCCACCGAATTTTTCTAGTATGTGTAAAGGGCAAGGATGCTGCTCCTTTGCTGTGGAATATCTGCGCTTGTGTTTTAGGACATTGATTTTGTTGGCTAAACCTCTTCTCTTTTGCCATCTTACCCGGAACTGCAGAGCGGAGAGGGGCCTGTCAGCTCTTCCCCCTTTTAAGAAAATGGTCGCCTATGCACAGACATGAGTATGGTGGCCGTGATTCTGACACGAACCCTGGGTAGAATGAGTAGCTCCAGACTTCGATTCCTCCCCAGGCCGAAGCAATGGGCTGTCTGTGAAGAGTGCAAAATGTGGAACTGAGAAATGTGGTGCCTGAGACATGACGGAGCTGAGTCACACTAAAGGTGGTGCTGTAGGAAAACCTGACCTTGTCTTTCCAGTCTTGAGTCCAAATCTTCCACCAATCCCTTGAAATACTTCCGTGTCCTTTGTATATATGTATATACACATACACATGCATATATAAAATATTCTAAAAGTAACTTCTTTTTTTTTAGATTTATAGAGAAGATATGAAGATAGAACAGAGCATGCCCATATACCCTGTAGTTTCCCCTAGTATGAACATCTTGCTTTGGTATGGTACATTCGTTATAATTAATGTAACAATATCCATACACTTGGTAATTAAAGGCCACAGTTTAATTAGATTTCCTTCGTTTAATGCATGATGTCCTTTTGCTGGGCCAGGATTCCATTTAGGCTACCATATGACATTGACTTGTTATATCTTCTTAGCTTCCTCTTGGTAGTGATGGTCTCAGACTTGTCTTGTTTTTGTTGACCTTGACAGCTTTGAGGAGTACTGGTCAAGTATTTTGTACAATGTCCCTCTCTTGGGATTTCTCTGATGTTTTTCTCATGATTAGACTGAGGTTATGGATTTGGGGAGGGAGACCATAAATAACGTCAACATGAATTATCATGACTGTTGATGTTGGCCTTTGTCACCCGGCTCAGGTAGCAGTTATCAGGTTTCTCAGTTGCAGAGTTACTCTTCCTTCCCTCCCTTTACTTACTGACCTCTTTGGAAGGCAGTCACCATGCAGAGCCCACACTTAAAGAATGAGAATATATGCCACTTCTGCAAACGTGGAGCATCTACATGCATTATTTGGAATTTTGTATGGGAGATCTGTCTCTTCTCCCTACAACAGATAGTTTAAATTTATATTAAATTGAAGCAGTTCAAACAGCTTTCAACAACAACAACAACAACCCCTTACAAATGATCCACTTCAGGAGAGAGAAACTCAAATGCCTATAGAGGCTAGGTAGGTAGCCGAGAGGATGAGTGAAGCAGGTTGGCCGTGGTCCATGGCAGATTGCAAAGCACATGGCAGCTCTAACGGGGGTGCGGTCTCTGCTCATGGTAGTTGCTGCTACATGGGAGTGTGAGTCAGCTTTGCCATAGCTTCTTTAAAAATATATATATAAATAAACTAGTACATTGGACATTTACATGAAATCTCCTGATTTTGAAAGGTTGTCAACTAATCCAAATTTTTACAAAATCTGTGCCGACCCAACATGACTGTAGTTTGTAACTTCTTGGGCAGATTAATAGCTACACATATTATCAGTAAGGAAATAGCCTTAGAAAGGTAGATAAGATGTCCAAGGTCATACCACTGGATTTGGGAGCTATACCGGGACTGCCATTCAGGGTTGTAATATTATTATATAATCCTCTCCTTTGGGGAATCTTCAACAATTTGTTCACTTTCTCAGAATCATCTGGACTTTGTTCTAAATTCACTGCCTTTAAGGAAATATGTGAACTGGAACTCCTAGGACACCATGTCTTTCATCAATTCTACTCCAATTAATTGGTGCCATTAATTCCATTCATGCACTGTTTGTCTTATTTTCTTTTGTTCCTTGCTAGAGTCCATATTCATTTGTCTAATTCATGTTACACTTGAGTTGAACAGGGGCTCAGGCAAATGCCCACAGTGGCAACAATGATTTGCAAATGCACAAATCAGAATCCTGTAATCCTCTGGAGACTATGAATTGCACCTTAAACATTTTCTTATTCTTTCCCCTAACCCAGGACCCACCACAATAACTGGCATATAATAGGTGCTCAATAATTGCTTCTTGACTGAATGGCAGTCATTAATGTCTTCAGTAAGATGAAATACCAACACATAGTAATAAGCCTTTTTTTAAAAAAATATTTATTTATTTATTTATTTGAGAGAGAGAGGGGCAATTGAGCGTGTGAGTGGGGGAGAGGGGCAGAGAGAGACTCTTAAGCAGATCTCAAGGGGGCACAGTCTCTGCCCTTGGTGGTTGCTGCTGTATGGGAATGGGAGAGTGTGAGTCAGCTTTGCCACATGGAGTGTGGATCCCGATGCCAGGCTTGATCTCATGACCCTGAGCTGAATTCAAGAGTCGGATACTTAACTGACTAAGCCACCCAGGTGCCTCTCAACACATAATAATATTGATTGCTCCTAGAACAAACCCAATAGTGTGGAAATGAAAATATGTGGCATTTGCTAATGGGAACCATTATGCCATTCTTAACAGCATAGAAGCTGTTTTCAGAAGTTTAAAGAATTTATTATTCAGTTATTTACAGAGTTATTAGAACTTTTTTATTTAAAGATTTTGTTTATTTATTTGAGACTGAGAGAGAGCGTGAGCTGCGGGAGGGACAGAGGGAGAGAGAGAAGCAGGCTCCACGCTGAGCAGGCAGCCCTACATGGGGTGGGATCCCAGGACCCTGGGACCATGACTGGAGCCGAAGGCAGACACTCAACTGACCGAACCACCCAGACACCCCTAGAACTTTAAAAAAATTTTTTTTTTTAAAATTTTATCTATTTGTTTGGCAGACAGATTACAAGTAGGCAGAGAGGCAGGCAGAGAGAGAGAGAGGAGGAAGCAGGCTCCCCGCTGAGCAGGGAGCCTGACGCGGTGCTCGATCCCAGGACCCTGGGACCATGACCTTAGCCGAAGGCAGCGGCTTATCCCACTGAGCCACCCAGGCGCCCCCCGAAGGCAGAGGCTTTAAACCACTGAGCCACCCAGGTGCCCCCACCCCTAGAACTTTAAATTAGGAATATGATAGGGGCGCCTGGGTGGCTCAGTGGGTTAAGCTGCTGCCTTCGGCTCAGGTCATGATCTCAGAGTCCTGGGATCGAGCCCCGCATCGGGCTCTCTGCTCTCTAGGGGAGCCTGCTTCCTCCTCTCTCTCTGCCTGCCTCTCTGCCTGCTTGTGATCTCTCTGTCAAATAAATAAATAAAATCTTTAAAAAAAAAAATAAATAAATAAAATAAAGTGTCTTGGCTTTAAATTAGGAATATGATATAGCAGTCTTGTCTGTGAGGACATTAACCTCTTTTGTCAATTCTTCGGCTAGCTTATACACATCTTGCATTCTTTATTATTATTTGGTATATTTCTCTACACATACTCTTGATTACATGGCTTCCTTAAATCTTAGAATTTAAACTTCCATGAATCAGAGACTTATTTATTAAGTTCCTTTATTTCTTACTCATAAACCAGGGAATGAGGAATTTTTCGATAAAGGTATAGTCATGGAGAGTTAAGAAAAGAGAGGCAATCAAGCAGGAGAGTCCGATCTCCCAAGTCCTGTCTTTGCTGACGGCGGCCCTGAGCGCCGGGAGCACCCCAGAGTTGCACATTCTCAAACGGTTTCTTCTGCCGCAGCTTTTATGGCTGTGTCGTGACTGCTTCTCTTTTCCATGTGTCTTAATCTTCGCTGCACAACGAAGAGTGAGTCAGGTTTTAAGTGGTGAGAGGAGGGAGCTTCTGCTTTCTAGGTCAGCGCTGATTAATGAATGACGTTGTCGTCTCTGGGGAACCCAAGTAGCATGAGAGCGATTTTGCTCCTGATGCTCCCTTGTGAGTCCAACGAGGTAAGTACAGAGATGACCGAGATTAATTAAATATAAGTGGTGCATAACTCATTTCAGCATAAGAGTTTTTTTTCCGTCAACTTTTGGATCAATGCCGTGCTTTCCGAATGCAAAATATTTACCCTGATCGGGTCACAGAGTGCACACGGGCTTTGTTCTTTGGGTCGGTTCTTGCACCACGAAAGTGACTCCTTCCGACCGACAGCACTCCTGACATGGGCATGTGGGAGGACGGAGGCTTACTTGGTTCAGTAGGAGAGACTTTAAGCGATTCATGTCCATCTCTCTCTCTCTGTCTCTTTCCCTATATCCCCAGCGAGAGCATCAGACACATTACAGGGCCCATCGGGCTTGAGCAAGCGGAGGACAGATCACAGCCGGGCTGAGGCTCTGGAGGTTAGCACCAGCAGGTCTCCTCATCACCCTAATGATAAGCTATTATCAGAGTTCAATCATTCCAGGGCTCCTGGATGGTTTTTCTCAAACGCATATGGAATTACGCTGTGCTGAGGGCCCCCTCCAGGTTTGTACCAAGGATTTCACAGGATCATTGGGGCTCAGCGTGCAGACACCCCATATAGCTTGCTGTCACCCCTCACCTCCCGCTCCTCGGAGTTATTACATGGCTCTCAGCTTCTGCACAGAAGTCCTTGAGGGAGCAGGCGACTGCTGATTGCATCAGAAACCAGTCTGGAAGCATCGCCAAGTAAATATGGACAGACCAGAGCACAGTCACCGCTAATCATCTAGAGGAATGTTTCTTGCTCCCCATGATTGGTGGATCAAAACTCTCCCATTTTAAAATGAGTTCTGAATTTATTAGTGCAGCCAAGGTCTGCTGGACACTTACTGGGGGCCAGATCTGGGGACGTCACCGGGGGTAACATAGGGAATGAGTCAGACAGCGCCCCTGTCATCACGGGGACCATTTCTTCCCTTTCATTTATAAGCAACATCAAGCTGGTATTTTTAGCTAAGAGACAAAAATATTTCCCCAAACTTATGGCCTTAGAATTTTGATCAAGGGCCCTGTAGATGAGCGAGGGCTAAAGCAGAGTTTCTTAACCTCCGCCCATAAACACAGCCAAAGGTATTCTACGTCCTTTTTAGGATCATGGCTGTAATGAATTAGTCAATTACGGATGTGTGGGGGGAGAACAGCAGGAAGGACTGCGTTCGTTTCTCAGGGTTTGTGTGAATTGAAAAAGCTTTTCAGGTACTTTTAATATCCTTTAATAATTTCTCCTTTTGCTAGAGTCTATAGATGTTATTGCTCCCATATAGGAACATGTTTATGGGTTTAAAAAAAAAAGATTTATTTACTTATTTGAGAGAGAGAGAACATGTGCACGAGTGGGGGTAGGGGAAGAGAGAGAGAAGCCCTCAAGCCGACTCTTTGCTGAGCTCAGAGCCCGATGTGGGGCTTGATCCCAGGACCCCGAGATCATGATTTGAGCCAAAATCAAGAATCGGATGCTTCAACAGACTGAGCCATCCAGGCGCCCCTGTATATGGTTTTTTGAGTGTGACACAATTATAGCTATAGGATTCTGGATGACTCTGGTGATAGTTTGCTGGTGGCAATAAGGTTGTATGACCCGGTCCAGAGTAAAAGGAGATGCAGCTATGAAGACAGAACCTGGGAGAGTGAGATGAGAGCTGGTAACGTGATCTGGAAAGAGTCAATTAAGAGTCCAACAGTCACACACCATCCAAGACAAAGCCGAAGTCCAAGTTAGGCTGATGAACTTGTAGCAAGGGAGAGTGCTCCAAGGGACCCACAGAGGGCCTCACCAAACAAAGGAGACAAGGTTATTGTAGGGTGTGCAGGGAGGCTGTGCGTTAGGTAAGGTCTAAATGAAAGAGTGATACGATGACCTCAAAGCAGAGCAAGGCTGTGAGTAATATTTTATAAACATTTAGTAATGTTTTTACTAACATCAGGTCTGGGCTGAAAGGCAAACTTGGAGTCCTAGTTCGGGGATTAAGGTGGCGTGTTGTGTCTCCCAATCCTCTACCTGAAAGTCTGCAGACTTCCAGAAAGGCTGCTTCTTTGTGTCAAAGTGACCCACAGGCTCCCATCATCCAGGCAAGTGGCAGTAGGGGTGGAGGGAATTGGGGGGGAGGAATTCATTCTCACTGATACTCAACTAAGTTTCCATCAGTCTGTGACTTTAGAGAACATGTTTTCTTAGCCGTGTGTCCTTGGTGTTAATGAACAAAAGCAGTTTTTCCAGGTTCACATGAGTCTGACAAGACGTAAAAGTAAAGTTTTTACTGAGGCCGCAAGAGACAGCAGATGTCAAATTCTCAAGTCGCCAGAGCAGGAAGCAAATCTCAGAGGAAATATCTTAGCTCCTTGTTGACTCCTAAAAGTCCCTCACTCAAAATAGGATCATTAAAGGGCAACGGAAGTGGAGTTTGGGAAGGCTCTACGAGGACGTTTTCTTCAAAGAAAGCAAGGCCGAGTTCCACCAAACCTCTGGTCCAAGGTCTTCCTCCTTAATCTGGTCGGGGAGGGGCAGCAGGGGGCCTCCAGGCCACTTGATTGGTGTTGTCTGGTTCTCAGAGTATCTGACTTTGGACTGCAGTATCTAAGAGTGAGACGCTGAAGGTATTCAGAGAGAGAGAGAGAGAGAGAGTGAGCGAGTGAGCAGGGAAGGAGGAGAGAGAATGCTCAAGACCCACGTTCTCTGAGAGTCAGGTGTGTTTGAGTATCTAGGGGAGCGGAGGATGTGCGAAGGTTTCTTGAGGACCCGAAGAGAGTCATTTGGTGAGAGCGAGCTGTGCTGCAGACATATAAATCCTATCCCAGAGGATTTATTCCTGGAGAGGCGATCTATAGGTGAATTTGTAGGAAGTTCCCCAAGGGAGGAAGTAGCAGCAGGAGCAAGCTGCATAGACCAGGACAGGAGAGGCAGGGTGAGATGCTCTGGTCGAGATAGTTAGGAAGCACTCAAGAGGGCCGCCGGGGTGGCTCAGCGGTTAAGCGTCTGCCTTTGGCTCAGGTCATGATCGCAACGTGCTGGGATTAAGCCCCTAATCAGGCTCTTGGCTCAGGGGGAGTCTGCTTCTCCCTCTGCCTCTGCCTCTCCCCGGCTCATGCTCTCTCTCTCTGTGTTATCTCTCTGTCTCAAATAAATAAGACCCTTAAAAAAATTGTCTGAAAAAAGAAAGCAAGTGCTTGGTTTAGTCATTGGCCAGGCCCAGAGCAATGTCTCCTTGCAGCAGGGACACTTGAGCGTGAATTCAGCCTCCTTTCTCCCTATGTTATGAATTTGGAGGAGGTTCCTTTCCCCTTTCCTGGAGGACCTAGTCTGCCTGCGTAAGACCCCAGCTGGGGGACTGCAGGGAAACCCTATCTCTGAATGAAGCTTGTGGTTGAGCAAAGTGGATTGGCACTGACATTATAATTTCTGAGTTCAAACCGTATTTTATGGGGGCACCTGGGTGGCTCAGTGGGTTAAAGCCTCTGCCTTCGGCTCAGGTCTTGATCCCAGGGTCCTGGGATGGAGCCCCACATCGGGCTCTCTGCTCAGCAGGGAGCCTGCTCCCCCACCCCCTGCCCGCCTCTCTGCCTACTTGTGATCTCTCTCTCTGCATGAAATAAATAAATAAAATCTTTAAAAAAAAAAAAAAAAGAACTTCAAACCGTATTTTATGGCTTGACTGATCAAAGGGTTTTTTTATTACCTAAAAGCCATCAGAAAAGTTATGGGACATTTTCATCTGAATAGGTATGGGAGGGACAGTGGTAGGTGGAGGTTTGCTTTCTGTTTCCGCCAACCCGCTTGTTCTATGTGCAGGTGTCACAGAGAGTCACCAACTTGGCCAGTACTTCAGCTCTTTGAAGAAATCTGTGTCAACAGGTATACGTCACACAGGGAAAATGGGAATTAGAAGACTTAAATGGGAATGGCAGCTTGAAACTGGAAGAGACGAGGGGACTTGGTGTCTGGAAACCGGTTGAAATAAAGGGATGCCAAGAGAGCTGGCAGTCACCGTTGAAGACTTTGGCCTTGGCCATTGGGCCTCCATGTTCGCGTGAAAGGCCAGGCAAAGACTGTCACTGAACAGAAAATGGAGCCCCGCTGCCTGACTACAGAAAACGTGGTGGGGCAGGATGCGAGCCTCTCCGGCAATCTGTCCAGAGCCTGTTCTCTGGGAAATCTCTGCCCGTGAACAGAGATGAGCCCCGGTAGCCATGTTGTCGGCCTCCACCCTCCCCACTCCCATCACCTACCTCATCACAGCGGGTGGGATAGAGCGGGGAGAGGCCAGGCAAGGCCACTCTTACTCTCTCTTTAGAATTTGGGACTGGGCCAAGGTGGTTAATTTAGTCAGGAATGGGGGCGGGGCACTGGGGTGGCTATATTTTGACTCTTGGACTTAGTAGCCAGGAAGGCTGTTTTCCAGGGAAGAACAGGAGAGTAGAGAGAGGCAGGTTTGGAGATGGAGGAAACTGTAGCCGAGTTCTCGTCTCTCAGGCCCCAGCTCCTGGCCCTCTTGGGGACTGACTTCTTTCTGCCCTTGGATTCTTGAAGTTACCTCTCTGTCTTTAGAACTGATTTTTGAGGGGAGCCTGGGTGGCTCAGTTAAGCATCTGCCTCTGGCTCAGGTCATGATCTTGGGGCCCTGGGATCCAACCCCACATCAGGCTCCCTACCCAGGGGAGAGCCTGCTTCTCCCTCTCCCGTTCCCCTTGTTTGTGTTCTCTCTCTCTGTCAAATAAATAAATAAAATCTTTAAAAAAAAAAGACCCTGATTTTTTAATTCTATTATTAGGACACAGAGATTACTTTTCAGTGGCTTTGAAGCATGGTGCCGTATATTTCAATAGTTACATTTTTATTTACTTTGTAATTTATTTAGTTGCCACATCTTGTGATTCACCCGCCACTGCCAGCTGCCACCGAGACACTTTGCAGTTCCCCCGAGTTTCCCCCGGCCCTCCACAGTGGGGCTGGCTCCCTCTTCCTATAGGAATCTGCGGATGGTGTGAGTTCAACCTGTAAGGAGAAAGCCGTGCCCAGAAGCAGGGGGAGAGGCCGGAACTAGTAGAACAGAGCTCTAACTCCAAGGGCTTCAGCTCTGTCCTAATTCTGGCCAAATAGAATTAATACTGTTAACTCATTACACTCCCAAAAGGAATGTCATAGTTCAAAGGGAGCTGTGCACTCTACTTAATTACTTTTGTTTAAGAGACGAAGGTGAGGATGATGTGAAATGATCAGTGTGTTGCTTCTACGTTGCTCGACTCTGATGCTTTCAGAATGCTGTTTCTCATTGGATTTTTGTTTCCACATTCTGGGCTCATCCATGCTAGGCAAGCTTGCGATGTGGGGAAAGTTGATTTTTTTTTTTTTTTTAAATGCAGTGGTCTCTAAGGCTTTGTATTAGATTTCCTTCTACCCGACTGTGGTCCCAGGTTCCTCCATTTGTTGCTCCCTGGATCTAGAACCTTGTAGCCTTTCAGTGGGGTGACTCCTATCGATTCGGTGACTCCTCACTTCCTTCGGGATGATTTCCTTGGCCCCTTCTGGATTGTGTTCCCTCTAGCACCTTGATTTCCCCATCCTCTGTGAGGTAACAGTTTGTAGATCCAACTGGGTCCGTGTCATTCTCATTATTAGACCTCCATATCTAGTGGAACCCTTGAAACTGGCTGGTTTCCTAGATCTATGCCTGATAGACTGGCTTGGTGGATGAAGGCCCACTTCTTTGGTGACTCTGAAAAATGTCTTCTCTGTTCCTACGACATCACTTCTCTTCCTCCTTTAGGGCCTTCGCTCTTCCCGTTTGCTAGGAATGCCACTGCCCTCGAGTGTGCATAGCTACCGTTTTTTGATTTAAGTGGCACCCCAGAGTAGTTCTCTTTCCCTTTCCAAATTCAAGTAGTGCTTCCATTCCTTCAGTCACTCTTTTTTTTTCTCTGCCTTTATTCTTTTCTGTAAATGTGTTCATTTGCTGGTTCATTATCTTTCTTTTATGGATAAATAGCTTCCAGTCTGCCTTGTTCAGGACAATACTTAGTAGAGTGCCTAGTTCATTGAAGGAACTAGAATATGATGATTAATGTTATTATACATTTGTTGCATAAATGAATACAAGAATAACTTTTGATATAAATCACTCAATCCTAAAGAAAGAATGTTAGTGGCGGAATTTTAGGCACGATTGGGAAAAAAATCTGGAGTGTTTTCTTTCCAATTTGTTCATAGTGGACAGTGTTAAGTTCTTATTTTTATCTTACATATTTAAGCATAATTAGATCTTAACACTAAGTTACTTGCTCAGAGTACGCTGTGACACATATTTTCAGACTATCATTTTGGATTCCATTTATTACAAAGGTTCTATAAAAAATGTGTTAGATAGGGACACCTGGGTGGCTCAGTCTATAAAGCCACTGCCTTCAGCTCAGGTCATGATCCCAGAGTCCTGGGACAGAGCCACACATTGGGCTCCTTGCTCAGTGGGGAACCTGCTTCTCTCTCTGCCTCTGCCTGCCACTCTGCCTGCTTGTGCTCTCCCCCACTTCTCTCTCTCTCTCTCTCTCTCTGACAAATAAATAAATAAATAAATAAATAAAAATCTTTTAAAAAAAGTGTTAGATAATGAGGTCACTGTCCTTCAAAGAGTTTTACCTTATTCTCAGGAAAAAAAGAGACAAAAGAGGATTTGCGCTATTCTTTGTATTGAGTTTCTTGTCCTTTTCAAGTTCATGTTTACCTTAATATTCTTTTCCTTCTTTAGGTATGATTTTTGTCAATTTCCATTTTTTTTCCCCACTCTTATATAATTTATGGAGTTGTTGGAGGAAGGGCTTTATTTCCAACAGTCTATTTCAAAACCTCATGGGAATGGCAGGAAGAGCAAACAGAATAGTAAGGCAGCCAGAGAGTTAAAGGATTGTGGTCCCCAGGTGAGTTACGCTTCACTCCCTTCTAAACTGGCAAGGATAACACGGGGCTTGCCTTGCGGTCTGAGAGCTCAGCTTACTTAACCATGGGTCATTGATCGTTATCTCCTGCTCCCTCAACTTTCAAATTCCAAAGTCTAAGTTACATCTTGGAATTTTGTCACATTCTCTTCTTATAATTCTCTGCATTAGTTGAGTTTTCCAATTTGTACCCTCTGAATTTCTTTCCATATACTACCTTTTTTGGTTTTGGCTTTTGTTAATGCTTTATTTTGTTCTTCGGATTCTAAATTCTTCCTGTCCGGGAGTTTTCCTATAAATCTATTACCGCGTGGTGCACTCTAAGTAATGCATGCCCCATATGGAACACAGGTAAAACGAAAAGAAAGTTACGCATAATTTTGCCGAGACTGAAAACATTTTATGTCTTTTCTTTGCACAGGACAATTTCCCTCTGAATTTTATGCCGCATTTAAAGAATACCCAGGAGACCTCCCTCAAGCCAAGGGATATTAAAGATTAGCTGTTATTCATCAAGTTCATCCGGGAATGAAAGAATCGCTCGCATCTGGCAAGGAAACCTGACTATCACAGGTTTTGCGCTTCAGAGAGGTTTCAGGTCCATAAAGCTGCCCATTCTGCAGCCACCTGGGAACAGAGCGTGTGGGGCGGAGCTTCCGTTGATTGAAGGCCGAGGGAGAGGAGCTACAGAGTTCTCACCAATCAGAGTTCCGCTTTGTTTTCTCTTACCGACCAATGAGGAAGCTCTGCCGGCGAGGCTCCCTTCAAGTCCGGGACGCCTACCTCTGTCGCAGCCCATCAGCACACGCCTTTTACGAAGCGTCCGCGGAGCTCCCGCCCCGTGGGCGGTGCTGCCCTGCCCCTCCCCGCCCCTTCAGCCGTGACCCCGCCCCGCCGAGGAAGGGGCCAAGTCGGTTACTTACTGGGCAGGAGGTGGGGGCCGGGCTCCCGCTGGGCTCGTGTGTTCTGCGCCCGCCGAGGCGGTGCCGAGCCCGCTGGCTCCTGATTGTCCTTTGCGGCGGCTGCGGTCTCTGTCTCTTTGCCTCCCGACCCGGGGCTGCAGGGACCAGAGCGGTCGCGCCTCCCGCGGGCCACGGCTGCCCAGAGCAGGTAATGGGGTGCCGTAGCTGCAGCCCCTATCGGAGCACCGGTGCGGCGCGGGCGGTGGGGTCTGCTCCCCCGACTGCACCCGCAGGCGGCTGCCGGGCCGAGCCGGGCCGCGTCACCCGGAGCCTCCCGCCCGCCTCAAGGCGCCTCCGCCCGGGAGCCCGCGGCGGCGGCGGCGGCGGCGGCGGCGGCGACGACACCTTGCGGGGAGGTGGGGGCGGGGCCGGGCGGGGGACCGCGAGGGGGAGGGGCGGGGGCAGCTGCCGGCGGGACCCCCTGGGGACTCCGAGTGAGGCGGCTGGGCCCGATGGAGGGCGCTAGGACGTGCAGGTGGAGGAAAACTGCGGAGTTGAGTCAGAGTCAGGCTCGCGAGGGAAAGGGACCTACTGATAAGTGAGGATAAGCTGAGTGTTTTTTTTTTTTAAAGCCAGAAAGGTGTCTTGGGTATTGTTAATTACATATTTTCTGGAGGCAGGCGCATTGCAGTATCATTTACACATTAACACTGTTTACCTATTATTTATTATTTTTTAAATTAAGAGTAGTCTTTAACGTGAACTTGTTTGGGGACTTTTCCTTAAGTGACAAGTAGACCCAGCAGTGTGACTCACCTTTGTCTGGACTGAAGTGAGGAAGGTGAGATAGCAGTGAGGGGGAGGAATGTTGATGAGGAATGCCTGCGCAGGTTTGAAAGGATTGTGGGGGTGGAACCTTGTTTCTGTCACTCTGTCAAGGGTGGGAGTAGAATTGTGATTTTTTTTTTCTTCCTTCTAATTTTTTTTAAACATTAGCATTCAAATAAAGAAAAGCTTCTCTAAAAACAATTTCTGGGTTTTAAGTTTTGGGAATGCACCTGTTTTGTACTCAGGAGGCAATCCTTTGTAGACAAGCCAGGCAATTAATTCCTGATTTGCCCCTTGAATTATTACTACTTTCTCTTTGACTAGCTTAATAACCTTTGTTTTCATTCACGATTTGTTAACAAGTGAAATGGTGAAGGTCACTGGGTTTGGGGTGGTAATGGCACAGTGAGAACTCTTGGAGCAGTGTTCTCCCCTTCTAGGTGCACTCCAGTTCTAACCAGTACAGGTTTTCCCTGCTGTCTGAAAACAGAGTGTTCCTATGAAATCTTTTCTAAACCGGAGTACTGCAAAGCAAAAAACCCACTATTAATGTGTATGGGAAATTTTTTTAGTGTTCCAGCACCCACCCACCCCTTAGGCTTTCCTGATACCTTAGGATATACATTTTGCTAATGAATGCATAAAATAAGTCAGGATACAGCACAGATGCTCAGACAGAGGTCAGAGCTGCCGTGGCTCGATGCGGAGACACTGAGTTGAGTTCTCAGGGAAGGAGCTTGGCTCTGCCACTCTTGCTGTTCAGGTGTGTGCTGCCTCTCCAGCTGATGCAGAACAAACACCTCTGTGCCTTTCTCCCAGTTAATGAAACCAGATACTAAGGTCTGTCGTAAAAGCAAAGTAGTGTAACGTGGACTGGTGAAAAACGGGGGATGCCTGTATTTCCATTTAGGTCTTTTAATTGAGACTCTCATAGGCTGTCAATTTTTTTAATCCTTCTATTGGGAGGCAGGTAGTACATAATCATGTCTACTCTACAAGTCCATGAAGTGAAAGCCCTAGAGGTGATGAGAGTTCTGCCCCAGGTCACCTGACTCCTACTTTATTCTGTACCCGAAATGGATTTAATCCAGGATCTACTGAGGTTCCCACCATCAAGTAAGCGTATACCAGTTTGATCACGTGGTACAAGAATCACAGATGGAGATGGTGTTTTCTAAATAAAGAAATAGTGTCTCTTAGGTTTTTGTCATTTTTTTTTTTTTCTCCTCGAGGTTGCTGACGTAGTTTGAATCGCACCAGAAAGGTAATTTTTCACACAGGGAAAACAAAACAAACAAATTCCTAGTGGTGCTATGTGAAAATCTCTGTTTTAAATTTTGGGAGGTTTTCCAAATTAGAGAAGCCTAGCTTATCTCTGTTTGCATCTGTAGCTTTGTAGTGGATTTCAGTGCTGTTTTCTGAGTTGAACTGAAATTTCTACACATAAGGCAAATAAAAATGAAGCATGATGTATTCTGGTCATGACTTAGGACCTTTTGGGAAAGGTTAAGTGTAAATTCAGTAGAAAAGCTGAAAATGTAAAAATCATGTATTCCTCAGAACAGTGCAAGCAAAGGAGTTTGGGGGTTAATGCGGCGCAGGCTTAGATGGATAGTTGGGAGGAACCTCTTCGAATGGTGTCAGGGCTTGGGGAATTCTGGAGAACTGCTAGGTTCTGTTAAACTTATTACTCATCAGGAATATGGAAATGTCTTATGAATTACTGAATGGAACTGTTCTAATCATGAAGTTGTTTTCATGGCAGATGCGTCTGTTGCCTATAACATGTCCATTTTGACATAACTTGTTCTTGTAGGATATAAGGCATCATCACTTACACAACCCCTGTCTATCTGTTTGGATTTGTTTTTGCATTAATGTCTTCACTTGATTTTTACTCTCTTGTCAAAATGTCTAGCGCCCAAGGATTTCCATTAAGAAAGCCTTATCAGTCTTTTAGTTTGTACAGGAAATGAGTCCTCTCTTATGAACACAGCTCTCTTGCAGTGTGGGAAACTGGAAAGAGATTTAGGCTGTTTTTATAATATTTGTAATTCTTACCTAGGGTTTCTGTCCTTCAAAAAAAATTAATTACAATGTTACACAACTTCCACTAGGTGGTGCACTGGGTGCTACTCAGAGGAGAGTTCAATCAGATTTTTTTCCTTATTATAAGTATTTCATTGACAAAGATACAAGTGTACTGTAACTGCTTCTCTTGTAGTTACAATTCAGACAGAATCGCAATGGTCAGTTTCATTAAGTGAGGTTATTTGGAAGGAAAGGACAGCTTAACTTAAAGTGAAGGACACTTAGTAATTTTAAAGAAATAACTTCTAAAAAGCTCTCTGATTCTCCCTGTGATCAGGAACCCACAGCAGAATGTGGATCTTTGGTCCTTATTTATGCACACTTGAATTTTTTTTTTTTAATGGCTGTGTTTTGTTTAAATCTTTCATGAGCTATGAACTATTTGAGCATAGTTGTTTTTTTTTTTTTTTTTTTAAGATTTTATTCATTTGACAGAGGTCACAAGCAGGCAGAGAGACAGGCAGAGAGGGAGGTGGAAGCTGGGTCCCTGCTGAGCAGAGAGCCCGATGCGGGACTTGATCCCAGGACTCTGGGATCATGAGCCGAAGGCAAAGGTTTTAACCCACTGAACCACCCAGGCACCCTTAAGCATAGTTTCATGTTTTGCTTTTGATGATTACAGATTCCTCAAAAGAAGTGGTAGAATAACATGGGTACATATAACAAGATGACTCAAATCTTGAATATGAGTGAATACTTAAGTTATAAAAAAAATTTTTTTTTCCAGTCATGTAACAGTTCATTTTTTCTTTCTTGAAAGCTCGCATAATCTCTTTAGGAGAACATTATTAACAGCTTACCTATAAAGGAGAGGGGTGCATTCTCCCTCTGATTGTAGGAGCTAACAGGCTTGTTTGTTACTGATTAATTGCTGTTACTGTTACAGAAGGGGGATGAGAAGTCATAGTTGTTTCTTGGAACCACCCATGATTCTGGGTGGGGGTGGATTTGATGGTATTTGGAAGAGGGAAAATAAATAGGTGCTATTCCTTTTGGGAGGGTGGTTCCTGCCAGTGTTGCCGATCCTTGGGTGAGCTTGGGCGCCGAAAGGTGGATGGTTTTAAGTAGCCAGGCAGATTAAAAACTGCCTGAGTGTGGGCTTCTCAGAGCTCTTTGCACCTTTGACCACTTGAATCAAGTTAGTATGCATTTTAAGTCCAATTTCTAGCTATCCCATGGTACAGACGTGGGCAAGTTAACTCTTCAGTCTTCAAATTTGTTTTTAATTTTTAAAATAAGTAGTATCCTGAACTTTATGAAATTAATAATTTGAATATACAAGTGAATAGCTTAAAAGAGTTATTTGACATATAGTAGGTTCTCAAATTGTGGTAGGTGCTTGAATCTGTACATACTTCTGGTACTCTGTTTTCTAGTACCTTAAAAAAAGGTGTGAATAGAAATGGACAGGGGCGCCTGGGTGGCTCAGTTGGCTAAGTGTCTGCCTTTGGCTAAGTGTCTGCCTTTCGCTAAGGTCATGATCCCAGAATCCCAGGATAGAGCCCCTACTGGTCTGGTTTTGTGCTCAGTAGGGAGTCTGCTTCACCCTCTGCCCCTCACCCCACTCATGCTGTCTCTCTCCTCCAAATAAATAAAATCTTTAAAAAAAAATATATATATATATAAAATGGACAGATTTAAGTACACATAGAGCTGTATTACTCAAACTGAAGACTTGAGTTGGGGTAGGAAAGAAGGCGCCTGGTCTCAATATTGCTTTGAATAGAGAAAAGTCAGGTAGGATGCTGTAAAGGGGTCTAGGTAAGGGGCTGGGAAGGTGTGAGCAGTTTTTGCACTAGTATCTGTATGCACTAGCATATCTGATTAGCTTGACTCATGATAAAAAGGTATTTGGAAGATGGTGCCTATATATGTTTATTTAAAGTGGTTTGAGTCTTGAGAAACAAATATTTCTGAAGGTTATAACTTTTTTTTTTTTGGCAGTTGAAGTTTGTTGGAGGGGTTTGTAAAAATCTAGAGTTGAGCCAGAGATAAAAAGGCTTACGGAGCTATGGACTCAGATTGTCAAGCTTTGGCTGCTGCTACTCAAAACATTTTTGTCCTTTTCCTAATATGGCTTCTGATTCAACTTCTGAAGATTCTGTTTGGACCTCTGTGCTCTTTTTCATGTTTGGAATTTAAAATCCAGTTCCTAGTAAGGTCCCTAGGAGTGGGGGACTTTATTTACATTTCATATTTTAGATGGTTGAATCATTGGACATTTTGTCAGGTTGGGGGAGGAGTTGCTGGGTCTTGAGAAAATGAATGAATGTAATTTTGATTTTTTAGCCATTTTAAATAGAATAAAAAAATTTGTGTTGTGAAATTTCCAAAATGGTGATCATTTCCCTTTAACATACATATATCCGGCGTAAAAACCCGTGGTTCTCGAACCTTCGTGTGCCTCCAGCTCACCAGGAGGGCTTGTTAAAACATAGGCAGCCGTTTCTAAGAGTTTCTGATTTAGTGGGTCTGGGGGTGGGTCCTTTGAGCATGCCTTTCTGTTAAGTTACAATGGTGATGCTGCTGGCCCAGGGACCACACTCAGAAAATCACGGAAAAGATGCCAGGGGGAATATAAGTATTGGGAATGGTTAAGAAAACAGGCTTTGAAGTTTGAAAGATCTGGATTTGAAGCCCTGCTTCATCCCCGACTTCAGGCACGTTTCTTACCTCTGTTCTTCTCTAAAGTAGAAATACAGTATCATGTTGTGTAGAGTACTTAAGTGAACTCAGATGTGTGTAAAAGCTCATAGAACAGTGCCTGCTAGGTGACGAACATGCAATAAACGTTGACTTTTAATCCTAAAAAAATCGAGTCTGGAATCTTAAAAGGTTGAGCTATGCTCCTAAAGGCCAGAAACTTTTAATTAAAAAAAAATTTTTTTAAAAAGATTTTGTTTATTTGACAGAGACACAGTGAGAGAGGGAACACAAGCAGGGGGAGTGGGAGAGGGAGAGCAGGCTTCCCGCTGAGCAGGAAGCCCGATGCAGGACTCGATCCCAGGACTCTGGGATCATGACCTGAGCTGAGGGCAGATGCTTAACAACTGAGCCAACCAGGGGCCCCTAATTAAAAAAAAAAGAAATTTTTTTTTTAAGATTTTATTTATTTGACAGAGATCACAAGTAGGCAGAGAGGCAGGCAGAGAGAGAGAGAGAGAGAGAGAGAAGCAGGCTTCCTGCTGAGCAGAGAGCCCAATTCGGTACTCGATCCCAGGACCCTGGGATCATTACCTGAGCCGAAGGCAGCCGCTTAACCCACTGAGCCACCCAGGTGCCCAATTTTTCCAAAAATTTTTAAAATGATTTTGAGAGAGTGAGAGCTAGAGTGGAGGGTAGGGCAGAGGGAAAGGAAGATGCAGACTCCGTGCTGAGTGGGTCCTCCCCCTCCACTTGATCCTAGGACCCCAGGATCATGATTTGAGCCCAAGGCAGATGCTTAACAGACTGAGCCACCGTGGCACCCCCAGAATCTCTTATATTTATCCTCATTTCCTAGCGCTGTGCTGCGGAAAAGGCACAGAAGTACTCAATTTCTATTTAATAAATGAAGGAAGCGTTTGTGGATCTAGTGATTTTTCCAGAAACATTTTTTTTAAAGATTTCATTTATTTATTTGACAGGCAGAGATCACAAGTAGGCAGAGAGAGAGGGGGAAGCAGGCTCCTTGCTGAGCAGAGAGCCCGATGTGGGGCTCGATCCCAGGACCCTGAGATCATACCTGAGCTGAAGGCAGAGGCTTTAACCCACTGAGCCACCCAGGCGCCCCTAGAATGGGAATTTTCAGGGCTGTTCCTGGGAGTTCAGTTCCAGGAAGTACCTGGAACTTATCTTTAGAAAATAGTCTCACTTGTCCTGTGGTGACTGAAGACCCTGAATGCAGTTCCTGGAGATTCTTACCCCACCTTTGGCCACGTGCCTGGTTAATTTTCCTTCTGCGGGTCTCTAAGAGCCTGCCTTTTGGCTGGCACCCCGTTCCTGTTACTTCCTGTCACCACCTTACAAAGTTACTTGTTCACTTTTTATTGTTTCCTTTACTGGATTGCAAACTCTGTGAGGGCAGGGCCCGAGTACAGCACCTGGTGGGCAGGGATTTCGCACAGGCTGGTTCCATGAAGGACCAGGTGTGTCGGGGACTCCCTCCCAGGTCAGGTGTGTAGGCTTGAGCTCATGGTCCCTTTTGTGGCCCGGGGTCCTGATGCTGTGGTCCTTGTAAGCCTCTCGGTTAATTTCACTGGCTCTTCCTCCTTCATCTCCCTGTTCCGTTCTTGTTCCTCCCCTCCCCCTGCACCCCCATCCGACCCTTTCTGGGGCTTGTACAGAACTTCGTTAATTCTGCCAGATTATTATCTGGAATGGCTGTGCTGATATACACTGTTGCCAGCTGTTGTTTCCCACATTCTTGCCAGCACTTGATATTTTCTGACCTTATAATTTTTTCCAATCTGATTCAACAGATGGAGCGAACTGGGCACAACGTGATATATTACTGATGCGGGCGCGTATCCTGTCTGATGCTTATTAGCTGTGTGGGGTCCCCTTTTGTGAATTGCCATTTATTTATTCTTTGCCTCTTTTTTTATTAAATTTTTGTATCCCTTTCCTCCCCTAATTTACAGGAATTTTTTTGTATGTTCTGGGTGATAATCTGTTGGATTTTATGTGGTACAAATGTCTTTAGGTTTCCTTTTTTCCCCCCTACCATTTATTGGGTTTCTTCTTTGAAATCTTTTATTGAACAGAATAATTTTGTTATAATTAAATCCATTTTTCACTATCTAGGTTTTGTTTAGGACATATTTTTCATTCTTAGTTAACAAAGGTATGTTTTTACAGTCTATCTCTTCCTGTTCTAGTTCCACACTGGTTTTTATTTTCACTTTTATTGCTACAACCTATTTATAGTGATTGGTATGTAGAAGTATGAGGCCCATCTTTATTTTTTTCAGATGTTTAACCTGGTGGTTTTCATTCCTGGCTTTACATTAGAATTTACAAGGTAGCTTTTAGAAACCCATGCCTCAGTTTACCCCTATCAACTGAATCATATTCTGGAGGGAGTGGAGATGCAGCAGTTGTATTTTTTAGAACCACTTCTGGTGATCTAGAACCATGGTTAAACCATACGTTAAGAAACAAATTCAACTGAATCAATTTTAAAGATCTTACTGGCTTTATTTGATGATTCATGAATTGGGCAGTCACCAGCAAACAGAAAGGAGATCTGGGAAGGAGTGATACGGCATGAAAGACTTTTGCATGCAGAAGGAAGTGGGATTGGGAAGTTTTAGTAGCAAAAAAGTGGACTGGTTGTGGCAAGGTCACTTTCCTTTAGAGGACAGGAGTCAGGCAGGTTACCTCATTCCTGTAGATCAGGTAAGTTCCTAAGGAACTGGTTTATGATTCCATTTCTGGGAGAGCTGAAACTAATCGTCTCTCGTGATGTGGGGCTTAGCATGAGTGACTTTATGTTGGGCTTGTTGTCTTTTTTTTTTTTTTTTTTAATTTTATTTATTCGACGGAGTGCACACATGTGCACAAGCAGGGATAGTGGGAGAGGGAGAAGCCGACTCCCCGGTGAGCAGGAAGTAGCCCTGGGCTAGATCCAAGGACCCTGGGATCATGACCTGAGCTGAAGGGAGATGCTTATTAGAATGAGCCACCTAGGCGTCCGTTTTCTTGTTTTTAACACCTGTATTAAAGATAGTTGTTTTTTCAATAGAGTTTAAACATATTTTCTCCATTACTGTCTTATGTCTTCTTCGTTAGATTAATTCCTAGATACTTCAGTTTTTGTTTCTATTGTGAGTGGTATTTTTCCCCCTTTCCCCCCTTTTTTTCTCTGTTGATATGTATGTCTCTATTGATATAAATCTATCAGCTAATCTGTCTATACTTAATATACTTTGGGGGCAGTCTTATTAAATTCTTATTGTAATTTAACAGCTAGTTTTTCTTTTTTTGTTCAGTGAAGTTTATTCTTTAAATAATGGCCAATTGTCTTTTTCCTTCCAATTCTTATTACCTTGTCTTTTGTATTTCCTGGCTTTATTGCATTTGTTTAGAATTGGAGTGATACATTGAGAGTAACAGAGATGGTGGCCCCTAGATCTTGTAGCACCTTTAAGGGAATTCATCTTTAGTTATACCTTTAATTGGAAGATTTATTTATTTTTATTTTTCATTATTTTCATTTCATTATTTTTATTTTTCATTTCATTCATTTCAAATTATTTCATTTATTTTTCATTCATTTCATTTTCATTTTATTTTTCATTTCATGTATTTCATATATCATTCATATATTTTTCAATATATTTTCATATATTTCATTTCATTTATTTTTCATTTCATTTATTTTTCATTACTTTTTTGGGGGAGGTTATATGCTCTGTTTTTCACTTGAAAGTTTTTTATTTAAGTAATCTCTGTGCCCAATATTGGGCTTGAACTCATGACCCCAAGATCAGGAGTTGGTTGCTTTTCTGATGGAGCCAGCCAGGTGCCCCTGCTCTATTCTTTTTTCTTTTTAAGTCTTTTTTTTTTTTTTTTTTTTAATTGTTGGACTTCACTGGCTATAAAAACTTGGGAAATAAGCACAGTATTCTCTTTCTGATTTTGGTAAGATAACTGTCATGGATGGTATGTAGAGCTCTAAACTCTGAATAGCTATAGTTGTGTATAGGGAAGTTTTAATTTTTATTCTAAATATACATTTTTTTTATATTGAGGTTTTTAAATTACATATTTGAATTTTTTTTTTAAAGATTTTATTTATTTATTCGACAGACAGAGATCACAAGTAGGCAGAGAGGCAGGCAGAGAGAGAGGAAGGGAAGCAGGTTCCCTGCTGAGCAGAGAGCCCGACGCGGGGCTCGATCCCAGCACCCTGGAATCACAACCCGAGCCAAAAGCAGAGGCTTTAACCCACTGAGCCACCCAGGCGCCCCCATATTTGAATTTTTTTAATCAGGCTTTTCCAAAGTAAGTGATGGGTAGTGACTCTACTTAGTTGAAAGCCATCATGTGTTTGGAAAAACAAAGCAGAAATGGTTATGTATACTGTGTGAATTTTTTTTTTAAAGATTTTTATTTATTTGGTGGGGGGAGAGTACGCATGCAGAGTGCACGTTTGCGCATGTCCACACGAGTGGGAGAAGGGGCAGAGGGAGAGGGAGAAGCAGACTCCCCTTCTGAGTGCAAAGCTCAGACACAGGGCTTGATCCTGGGACCCCAAGATCATGACCTGAGCCGAAGTCAGACACTTAACCAATGGAGCCACCCAGACTGTGAAGTTTTTAAAAATTGAAGTATAATAGATACCTAGAAAAATGCGTGTACTGGGATATGCCGACGTCTTACGTGTGCAGCTCACAGAATTATCCCAAACCAAACACACTTGTTAAGCAGCATTCAGACTGAAGAGACGAAACATTAGTAGGACCCCGGAAGTCTCCCTGCTGCTCTTCTCTATGACCTTGACTTGTAACAGTGTGGTGATTAGTGGTCATGGTCTGTCAGTTGGCTCCTGCTGGACTCCTGACTTGGGGTGTTTTGTTCGTCAGGGAAATACGAGGCTCAGATCGTGTCTGAAAGTTCATTTGAACATCGGAGCCTTGACCAAGGCTGTAATCTTTGGAGCTGCAGTGTTCAAACATATGATTGCGGTCCTTTGTACTCTGAAAAATTAAGGATCTTTTCTTTATGTGGGTGATATCTAACAATATTTACTGTATTAGAAATTCAAACACGAGGGGCTCCTGGGTGGCTCAGTGGGTTAGGGCATCTGCCTTCGGCTCAGGTCATGATCCCAGAGTCCTGGGATCGAGCCCCATGTTGGGCTCTCTGCTCAGCAGGGAGCCTGCTTCCCCCTCTCTCTGCCTGCCTCTCTGCCTACTTGTTATCTCTGTCAAATAAATAAAATCTTAAAAAAAATTAAATTCAAACACGAAATTTTAGAGTATTAACTCACTGAAAAGTAATAATCCCATTACATGTAAACATAAAAACACTTTATGAAAAATATCAAAATAAGTGAAAAGAGTGGCATTATTTTATGTTTTTGTAACTTTTTTTTAAATTGAAATATAGTTTACTTACTGTGTTTCAGGTGTACAACATAGTCATTTGACAGTTCTCTCCATTATGTAATACCGGGGTAAGTGTAGTAACCATCTGTCACTGTACGGTTATTACGTTGTTATTGACTGATTTCCCTGTGCTGTACTTTTCATCGCTTATTTATTTTGTGACTGGAACTTTGTACCTCTTCATCCCCTTCACCTGTTTCACCCATCACCTCCCTCCCCCGTCCCCCTCAACTACATTTGTTCTTTGTCTGTTTTGTTCATTTGTTTTGCTTTTTGCATTTTCCCATGTAAGTATTTGTCTTTCTCTGCCAATTTCACTTAGCACAATACCCTCTAGGTTCATCTGTGTTGTGACTTTTTTTTTTTTTTTTTTTTTTTAACTGCTGAGTAAAAAGTTCCATTCTACATGTATGCCACATCTTTATCCTCTCATCTATCGATGGACACTTGGTTGCTTCTTGGCTATTGTAAAAAATGCTGCAGTCAAAATAGAGGTGCATATGTCCTTTTGAATTAGTGTTTTCATTTGCTTTGGGTAGATACCCAGAAGTGGATTACTGGATCGTATGGTATTTTTCTATTTTTAATTTTTTGAGGAACCTCCATACTCTTTCTCACAGTGGCTGCACCAGTTTGCATTCCCCCCAACAGTGCGCAAGGGTTTTCTTTTCTCCACATCTTTATCAACACGTGTTACCTCTTTTCTTTTTGATACTAGCCCTTCTGACTGGTGAGATAGTATCTCCTCATGGTTTTGATGAGCATTTCCCTGATGATTAAAGGTGTCGAGCATCTTTTCGTGTGTCCATTGGCCATCTGTATGTCTTTTTGGAAAAATGTCCTCTGCCCATTTTTAAGTCCGATAAGTAGGTTTTTTTTTGGTGTCGTGTGAGTTCTTTATATATTTTAGATAGGAACTCATCCGATATATTCTTTGCATATATCTTTTCCCATTCAATAAGTTGTCTTTGCATTTCATCGATGGTTTCCTTCACTGCGTAGAAGCTTTTTATTTTGATGGAGTCCCAATAGATTGATATCGCTTTTGTTTCCCTCACCCGAGGACACATATCTAGAAAAATGTTGCTAAAGCTGATGTCTAAGAGATTACTGCCCATGTTTTCTTCTAGGAGTTTTACAGTTTCAGGTCTTACCTTTAGATGTTTATTCCATTTTGAGTTAATTTTTGTGTATGATGTCAGAAAGCGGTCCTGTTTCATTCTTGCACATGTAGCTGTTCAGTTTCCCCAGCACCATTATTGAAGAGACTGTCTTTTCCCATTGCATATTCTTGCCTTTTTTGTTGCAGATTCACCACATAAACATGGGTTTGTTTTTGGGGTCTTAACTGTTTTTTGTTTGTTTGTTTTTGTGTTTGTTTAATTTTTTAAAGATTTTATTTTTTTTGGCAGACAGAGATCACAAGTAGGCAGAGGCAGGTGGTGGGAGGAGGGGAAGCAGGCTCCCCGCCGAGCAGAGAGCCCGATGTGGGGCTCAATCCAAGGACCCTGAGATCATGACCTGAGCTGAAGGCAGAGTCTTAACCCACTGAGCCACCCAGGCGCCCCTCATTCTGTTCTTTTGATCTATGTGTCTGTTTCTGTGTCAGTACTATACTGTTTTGATTACTGTAGCTTTGTAGTATACTTTAATTCTGTGATCGTGATACCTCCAGCTTTGTTCTCCTTTCTCAAGATTGTTTTGGTTATTTGAGGTCTTTCATGGTTCCATACAAACTTTAGGAATATTTGTCTTCTGTGAAGAATACTTTTGGAATTGTGATAGAGATTGTACTGAATTTGTAGATAGCTTTGGGTAGTATGGGCATTTTAACTATAGTCTTCCAGTTCATGAGCATGGGGTATCTTTCCATTTGTGTCCTGTTCAGTTTCTTTCATCAATGTCTTGTCATTTTCTGAGTACAGATCTTTTACCTCCTTGGTTACATTTATTCCTACATATTTTGTTCTTTTTGATTGTAGCTCTTCTTGTCTGCTAAGACAGCTGGATTTTTCTGTTTCTGTGTTCAGTCTGTTGCGATTTGCTGTTTGGTTGGAATATAGGAAGGAAGTTTAATCTTGTACAGACCTGTAGTTGGAAGAGAGGAGTGTTTTAATGATCTTTTTAGGTAATCATGGATATTCTCTTTGATACCACACCAAAACTTTGTAAGTGACAATTCCTTAAAAATACAATTGCAGACTGGAATCTTAACCCATGTCAAAGTTTTCTCATTCTAGGCATTTAATTGTAGTGGTTTATTTTGTACTTTGAATCTTTATATATGTTTTGGAAAATACTGGTTCATGGAATTCTATAAATCTCCCAAATGTTGGCACCTTTTATGATATCGTTGGAAAAGGTCACATTTGTTAAAATCACCCATGATCCCTTCAGAAAGATGATTATTGAAAAAGCTGTCATGTTCTGGTGGCAGATGTAATTTTCTCAAAAACCTAATTTTTACTTGAAAGCTTGAATTTTCTTATGGTCAACACATAGGTTGGCTGTTTTCCTGGAAGCAAGAGGTTCACTTTATTCAGTTAAAAAAAAAAAAAAAAGGAAAAAGGTCTGCCAAATAAATGCCCAGCCTTCAGTACTCCATTTGCCTTTCGGGTGTTATTTCCTAGAAGAATGATATTCCATGGGGAAAAAAAGCGGCTCGCTCAGCTTGCGAATCGTACAGATGGCACTCCTCCTTTCCTTTCAGACAACCATCCTCCTTCAGTGTATGGCATACATTCTTACCTAGACTTCCTATTTTGTCACAAACATTAAGAACTGTATCCAAGAATTGAGATTTCAGTATAATCATTAATTTTCACCGTTCCCTCAAGGACACTCTTCTGTGTAGCTGGCCTTTTTTTCCCACTAGAGTTTATACTGGGGAGGGCAGCCCAGTTGGGACCATTGACTATTTTTCCTGCCAAGATGCCAGCAGTTTTAGACAGCCTTGCTTTTATATCCTCGCACAAATGTCAGTGAGGGAACATCACAAGTAACCTCAGCATGATTTTAATTTTTTTTTAAGATTTTATTTATTTGACAGGTACAGTGAGAGAGGAACATAAGCAGAGGGAGTGGGAGGGAAGAAGCAGGCTTCCTGCTGAGCAGGGAGCCCCATGCGGGGTTTGATCTCAGGACCCCGGGATCATGACCTGAGCCGAAGGCAGCTGCTTAATGACTGAGCCACCCAGGCGCCCCTCTCGGCATTATTTTCTTTTCTTTTACAGGTTTTATTTATTTGTCATAGAGAGCACAAGCAGGCAGAGTGGCAGGCAGAGGCAGAGAAAGAAGCAGGCTCCCAACTGGACGAGGAGCACGATGCGGGACTCCATTCCAGGACCCCAGGATCATGACCCGAGCCGAAGGCAATGGCCCAACCGACTGGGCCACCCAGGCGTCCCCCTTCTCGGCATTATCACAGAAATAGTTTTGACCTCATGGATGGACTGAAAGCTTGTTGAGGAACCCCAGGGTTTAAGGATCACTTGAGAACGATTGGCTCTTTGTATCTCTCACCAGTGCATTTGAGGACCAGGTTTTGTTGTTGTTGTTGTTGTTTTTGTTTTTTAATAAAGATTTTTGTTTATGTATTTGACAGACAGAGACCACAAGTAGGCAGAGAGGCAGGCAGAGAGAGAAGAGGAAGCAGGCTCCCCGCTGAGTAGAGAGCTCGGCGTGGGGCTCGATCCCAGGACTCTGAGATCATGACCTGAGCTGAGGGCAGAGGCTTTAACCCACTGAGTCACCCAGGTGTTCACCCCCCCCCCGCGTTTTTTTTTTTTTTTTTAAAGATTTTTATTTATTTGTGAGGACCAGGTTCTTAACGCTGATCTCTCTCCCCTAAGGTTGCTCAGCCAGATCCAACTTTTTCCTTTGCTTACTTCTTCCGAAAGCTATCTTCTTAGAAGCGGGGACCTGCTACTTCTTGGCTCAGCTGTGCTGTATTTTTCCAAGTGAGGAAAAGTTTGGTAACACTAGGAAAGAAAATATTTCTGAGATCAGCAGCTTCAGACCTGCGTGAAGCTGTTAGTTTTGCTGTCTTATCATGATAAATATGTCTATAAACATGCTAATACGTGGTTTACTCTCCGCATCTTTTAAGATGAAGATAATCACAAAGAGAAGTTGAAGACCTGTCCTGGACATTTATCAAGAAATATTTGTTTGGTAATGTCATCGTTAGGAAGGATGATAACAAGTGGTAACCTGTTGTAATGCTTTTAATTTTAACTTGTTAATGGTTTAACTTGTTCTTCTCTTTTATTTCCTATAAATAGTAATCAGATCTTGGTTTGATTCAGTTTTCTTTCTTTCTTTTTTTTTTTTTTTTTTGGCGAAATTGCTTCATGGGTGGTAAGGTGTACTTCCAGCTGGAGTCAGGCAATGTTGATTGTCTTTCCTTCTGTGGTGATCCTGGTCATTGAGAATCATTACCTAGATCTCTTGTTTTATTAGTGGTTTGTGAAATGATGATATTTTAGATATGTTTTCCTTCTTTATTTAATAGGGTATTTTTATAAAGAGGAAATTTCCCACATCCGTTATTAGAGATATAATTGTATAGAAAAGGCAGGTTAAATGTTTTTTTGTTTTGTTCTGTTTTTAAAGATTTTATGAATTCATTTGACAGTGAGTGAGCATACAAGTAAGGGGAGCAGCAAAGGGAGAAGGAGAAGCAGACTCCCCGCTGAGCAGAGAGCCCAGTGCGGGACTGGATTCTGGGACCCTGGGATCATGGCCTGAGCTGAAGGCAGACTCGTAACCCACTGAGCCACCCAGGTGTCCTGTTTTTTGTTTTGTTTTGTTTTTGTTTTAAATCAGTTTCAACATTGTGAGTTGGTCCATGAGATTATAAAGTAAATCTGTTCAGGATGAGTAGATTAAATTGGTCTCTCAGTCGTTTCTCTTTGAAACACCAAGTGAAATTGCATTTGTTTTTAGAAATAAGTAAATCCATAGGAAACCATTAAGAAGCCCTTTTATTATATTCTGAAAGTAACTTAATTCATTTGAAATTTAAAAAATGTGGTAGACACTTACTGATGCTATTAAGAGAAATTTTTAAAAATTAAAATACAGTTTGTCTTGGGGCGCCTGGGTGGCTCATTTGGTTAAGCATCTGGAACTCCTGATTTTGGCCCACATCATGATCTCAGGGTCATGAAATTGAGCCCCATGTGGGGCCCTGAGCTCAACGGGGCGTCTGCTTGAGATTCTCTCACTCTCTTTGCTCCTCTCCCTGCTGCATGTCCCCTCTCTCTCTTAAATAAATCTTTTTTTAAAAAATTAAGATTTTTCTTGCGAGAATGTACTCATTGCATACAGTTACCCTTTAACCAATCCTCTGCTGTATTCTGAGTGCGCATTTGAAAGTGTATGAAGTGTCCTTGGCCTCACCGTGTTTAAAGTAGAATAGAGGAGGTGAGGAGTTGACCTTCCGTAGCTAAATTTTTTACTGGCATTTTGTGGGTTGAATGATAAACAAAAGTGTTTATTACAAAACTTCCTCTTTAAAATGTATAATGTCGAGAGATGGATGACGGAAGATGAAGTTTTCTTGAGATAAAAGGATCGTATTAGGCGAAACTGGTTATGGGAAGGGTGAGTCAGACCGAGCTGGAGTATCTGCTGGCGTTCTGGCAAGCACCAGGGAAGCCTTTTGTCGTGAACTGCAGACTCTCGCCCTGGTGGGGACTTCAAACAGGTCCTTCTGCTTCAGGCCAGACCTGTTCTAAGCCGCTCCTCCCTTCCTGAATTCCTTCTCGTAATTTGAGTGATTGCCGAATATGCAGTACTGCACATGCACAAACCCGGTGTACGTTTGTGGCCCCTCCTGGGACCCTCTTAACGGCCTGCTGATCGGCAGTAGGGTTGTTGGTCAATTCCAGCTTTTTCGGGGGCTCTGGTGCGTACTTCGGGGTGGTATCCTCGGTGATGTGGTTCATTAGCGACGTCCTCCCGACTCCTCCCTTAACCACTGGCTTCTGCTCAGTTAGCCCAGTTCAGTAAAGTGACCTTGACTCGACTTTTTTTTTTTTTTTTAAAGATATTATTTATCTATTTGACAGAGATCACAACTAGGCAGAGAGAGAGAGAGAGAGAGAGGAGGGGGAAGCAGGCTCCCTGCTGAGCAGAGAGCCCGGTGTGGGGCTCGATCCTAGGTCCTGGGATCATGACGCAGGCCGAAGGCAGAGGCTTTATCCCACTGAGCCACCCAGGCGCCCCCTGACTCGACTTCTGTTCTAGGTGTTTCTAATCTCCAGCGGGGTCCAGAACTGGGTGATTGAATTTTCTCTGGTTTTTACACAGGGAACCTAAAACATCCCCACGGGGAGACTGTGACTGGGATGGGGACAGGACACATCTCTCTCTCTCTCTCTGTCATTTTTAACTTGATCCTAGCTGCCGTCGACGGTAGCTGCCTTTGCCAACGGTTGATCCTTGGCTCTCCCGGTGGCGCTGTGCTGAGCGGGGCTCCCTGATGTCCTGTCTTAACTGCAGCCCTTGGAGAACTATCTTTTTTTCCTCCTACAAATGGGGAAAACTGAGCCCTGCCGTTCAGTACTTGGCCGGAGTCCGACGATTGGGGGTGGTGAAGCCGGGGTTTAAACTCCAGCTTCCTGTTCTGTGCACCGGAACCCAGCATGTGAGCAGATCCCCGGATTCGAATTCTTTCTGGAATTTGTCTCTCACGCATCTTCAGTCTCTCTGGCTCCTTCTTTTAATCTAACAAGCACAAGTCTCACCTGCTTTGGCCGGTGTTCTAGAAATGTGTCTGCCGAGGCACACCCTGGGTGACAGGCTTGCTCAGAAGTCTGAGGCACTAGGAAGAGTAACCCATGGCGAGCATGAAGTTGTTCTGAGGTTTTATGTTTGATCTGCTTGATGAAATACCACTTTCCATTTGTTCAAAGTGGATGCTCCAGAAAGATGTGTCCTTTTTATGCACCCCCCCCCCCCCCCTTGAACCTCCATACTAAGTACCTCAGTCTGAGAAACAAGGCTATTGGCAATGATCCGCCATGTTGGTAAGGTAGTGCGGGGGTCAGATGGGAAGGTACCGATGGGCAGTGGGGAGGGGCTGAAAGGAGGGGTAGGCCGAGGCGCAGGGGTGAGTATTCTAGAGTATTCTAGGGGTGGTTTGATGGAACGGATTTGATGACTGGATATTGGGAAGCTCCGTTCTCCTCAGTCTAGTTTTGTGTTGGTTTCTGCCACCGGCTTTTCTTTTTTGCTCCTGTCTCTAAACTGTGGGAGTGTGTTTAATCCTTGACGCATTTATTCCTGCCCCTGACCCTGGGTGTCGCAGCTCCGCCCATCGTCTGGGTTTCGGCTATCCTTTCTGCATGAGTGACTTTGAGCTGCTGGGGCCTCAGCGAGCTCTAGTTCAGCGGATCCACCTGAGCTCTAATTTGCCGCAGCAGGTTTGCATTTGCTCAGTGATGTCTCCTCGATGTTGGAATGTCTTAGAGTTAGCGTGTTTGATTTCAACTGCTCTTTTCTCTAAAACTCTAGCACTGGGGCACCTGGGTGGCCCAGTCCATGAAGCGTCAGACTCTTGGTTTCAGCTCAGGTCATGATGTCATGGTGATCTCATGGTCGTGAATTCGAGCCCCGCATCATGCCGCATGTTCAGTACAGCACCTGCTTGAGTTTCTGTCTCTCTCCCTCTGCCCCTCCTCACCCCATGCTCATGCACTCTCTTTCTCTAAAATAAGTAAATCTTTAAAAAAAAAAATAACATTTTTAGGTGGTATGCAAATTGGTTGGAGTAGGACATTTCCTTATCCACTGTAGATTAGACTCAAATCCCTGTTTAATCAGCCAGGGGTTTAGAACTCACTGGAAGGTGGGCTGTCACACTGGCCAGAACAGACAGTGTAACGTGGTATTCTTTCCTTTGGCCCCTTGATTCCCAGTGAGGCATGCAGCCTGTGATAATGGCAGAGATTACATCATGGTTCCACTAGAACTAACAGCAACAATCTGTGTGCCTCCTTTTTTTTTCTTTTTTTAAAATTTTTATTAACATATAATGTATTATTAGCCCCAGGGGTACAGATCTGTGAATCATCAGGGTTACACACTTCACAGCACTCACCATAGCACATACCCTCCCCAATGTCCATAACCCAACCACCCTATCCCTACCCCTCTCGCCCTGGCAACCCTTAGTTTGTTTTGTGAGATTAAGAGTCTCTTATGGGGGGTGCCTGGGTGGCTCAGTGGCTTAAAGCCTCTGCCTTCAGCTCAGGTCATGATCTCAGGATCCTGGGATCGAGCCCCACATCAGGCTCTCTGCTCAGCAGGGAGCCTGCTTCCTCCTCTCTCTCTCTGCCTGCCTCTCTGCCTTGTGATCTCTGTCAAATAAATTAAAAAAAAAAAAAAAAGAGTCTCTTATGGTTTGTCTCCCTCCCGATCCCGTCTTGTTTCATTTTTTTCCTTCCCTACCCTCCAAACCCTCCACTCTGCCTCTCAAATTCATATCAGGAAGATCATATGATTATTGTCTTTCTCCAATTGACTTATTTTGCTAAGCATAATACCCTCTAGTTCCATCCACGTTGTCGCAAATGGCAAGATTTCATTTCTTTTGATGGCTGCATAGTATTCCATTGTATATATATACCATGTCTTCTTTATCCATTCATTTGTTGATGGACATCTAGGTTCTTTCCATCATTTGGCTATTGTTGACATTGCTGCTATAAACGTTCGGGTTGTGTACCTCCTTTTAAGGGAATGCTAATAAACATTAGGTTTATTAGCATTAATAGGTTCTCCTAGTTTCTCAACAGATAACATCCTTTTTTTTTTTTTTAAGATTTTATTTATTGGAGAGAGAGTTTGCACACCTGAGTGGGGGGAGAGGCAGAGTGTGAAGCAGGCTCTCCACTGAGCAGGGAGCCTGATGCGGGGCTTGACCCCGGACTCTGGGATCATGACCTGAGCCAAAGGCAGATGCTTAAGCCACAGAGCCACCCAGGTGCCCCAGGTGTCTTGCTTTTGACTCTTGGGCTGTGCCACCCTAAGTCGAAATCACAGCCTATTATATTCAGGCCCCGTGTGTGGTTATTTTTTTTACTCAGTTTTACCTACCTTCTACTCTGGTAGGACATAAGGATGTGTTCGGAGACCTACAGGTTTGCTCTGGGATTAACATCCCAGATTGCTTCACAGGCACATGTCCGTTTGTCTCTGATGGTCCTGGTTTGACCCTGTCATCGGAGGTTGCCTGTTACCTTCATACGGCCTCTGTGGTCACACCCTCTTGGTGGGCCTTAGCCTGCCTTTGGATGTCTAGATTCTAAGAAATTCCATTGTTCTGTTGCTGTTATTAATCTAGAGCCAGGAGTACTAGAAATGGCCTCCTTTAGGCACATACGCTGTTAGATGGAATTTTCCTCCCTGGTGTGTAACCGGTGACATTACTCTTAAAACCAGCATGAGTAGAGTGGGTGCCCAGGAATGGGACCTTTTTATTTTATTTTTTGCCCTCTTACTTTAAAGGGTCTGGCGATTGCTGAACTGGATCTTTTTGTTGGTTTAAAAAAAAAAAAAAAAAGTGGGCTACGGGCTGTAGGAGCCTGTGTTGCCCTTGTTGTCTTTGATCTCCACAGGCCCGGAGTGTCTGGGGGGCCGGCCTGCCTCTTGCTTGGGTACAGCGTGGGAGCCCAGCTCTGCCCATGGGTTTGGCCTGTGCAGGTCGCCTCGTCCCACTTTGCATATTCTCCTCACCTGGGCTCACAACAGTAATAATAATTCTAAGGGATCATTTAGCCACGGGTGAGACATGAGTTTTCTTGGACTTGATGGCAGGAACTTTTTTTTTTTTTTTTTTTTAAGATTTTATTTATTTATTTGGCAGAGAGAGATCACAAGTAGGCAGAGAGAGAGGAAGGGAAGCAGGCTCCCTGCTGAGCAGAGAGCCTGATGCGAGACTCGATCCCAGGACCCTGAGATCATGACCTGAGCCGAAGGCAGTGGCTTAACCCACTGAGCCACCCAGGCGCTCTGGCAGGAACATTTTTAAGACTAAGAAATTGAGAGGATGAATCAATAGCGGTGTCTTTGAGGGTAGGGGTTCTGCCCTTGCTCTTAAATGCCTGATGCCTGGTGGTAGGATGGTTGTTGACTGAATGTGTGGATTTCTTGTGTGTGTGTGTGTGTGTGTGTGTGTTTCAGATTTATTTATTTTAGAGAGAGGGAGAGGATGTGCATGCGAGATCATACGTGGGGCAGAGGGGCAGAGGGAGAGAGAGAACCTCAAGCAGACTCCATACTGACTGTGTAGCCCAACACAGGGCTCGATCTCACAACCCTGGGATCGTGACCCGAGCCAAGATCTCTTGAGGACGGAGTTGGAGGAGGGAATGAGGATCATGACTGGGGTGCGAGGGGAGACATGGGATTTATTCAGGAGCCTCTCTCGGATGTTGTATGTCCCTCTTTGCTTCCACTAAAGCTGGCCCCTCTCTAGTTTCTGCCACAGAGAACTTGCCCGTGGGTAAGCGCACTCCATAGGTTAGTTTGGGGAGATCGAGCCAGAGTTTAGAGTTTCTAGTTAGGCCATTTCTATTTCCAGAAATATGTTAGGAGTCCAAAATAGAAGTTGGCTGCTTGGTGAAGAAGTGAGTTTCCCTCACCCTGTTCACCCTGGAGTGGTACGTCAGCTGTGTTCCGTGTGGTATTTTAATTGGGTGAGAGAATTGAATTCCATCCCCCCCCCCACCCTTAAACAATTTGGGTAAAATTTAAGAAATACTGACTAGCAAAGAAAACATAAGGAATACCAAATGATCTTCATCCCGATTAACAGATATTAACATTTTGGCATACTTCTTTCAGATTTTCTTTTTAATTGAAAGAAATGAAACATAGATGAAGTATGTATTGTTTCCCTTCCTACTTCTGTTTCCCCTTCCTCCGCACAAGCAGTTGCTAATATGAATTTGTATGTATCCTTCCACCCCCTCACCTTTTTTTGGGAATTGTAACAGATTCCTTCCATCTTTTTCTAAATATGCCTTTACATGTGGATTTTCCTATAATTTGAAGGGCATATGGGATGGTAAGTGATCACTAACAGAAATCAGAAATCATATACTGCCCATCTCCTTCTGTTATTTGCTTTTAAAAAAGTCCTATTTTGGTGGTATATAGTTTCGTAGATACAGACGCCAGATGACATTTTCCTTTTTTTTTTATTGTATTTTCAGTTTTTATTTACCTGATGACATTTTCAATTTTAATTTTATTGTGTTGTCTGCGGAGGTCTTCTTTATGGATTTAGCTGCTTAGGTAGATCTCTCATTGGTTCCCTGACATTGAATAAAATTTCTTACTTGTTTGTGGGCCTTAAATTGTTTAGTGTTTTAAGAGTTTATACCATTAATAAGTTGAAAGCCCAATTTTTGGCTAAAATTTCCATATGCATTTTAGCAGTCTCAATATTTTGTGTTCTGAAAAGATGCTGCAAAGATGTTCCAGTGGGTGTGGAATAGTTTGCAAGGGATGTGAGTAGGTGGCAGAGTTTTTGGCTGGAACGAATGAGATGTGCAGAAAAGCTGTTGCTAGGCCCCTTGGAGAACTTGTCATTGAGTGGGAAAGTGTTATGTTAGCAAGTACCCCGTACCCCCATTTTTTGGGGGGGTTAGCAGTTGCTAGTTTTCTATATTAAAACAGTGTCACCTTTAAGAAATAAACATAAATATGAAATGAGTATTTAATTAGCAGTGTTTAAGTCCAGCCCTGTACTAACCAAGCTTTGATCTCATCAGTGGCACTGTCTTTTGGGTGTTTTCACTTGGGTGGCTGCTCTTGACCTCATTCAGAGATCAGAAGTGGAAAAACAGGTTCCACTTTTTCATATACCCAGTTCCTGCTTATGGCACCACTGTCATTTGTATATCTAAGATTAGGGCCTGTGGAGTCTTTTGATTCCCAGCATGTCTACTGTGTTTCATGCTGAGAGCCTAGGTTTTTACCCTTCCTATTCTGTACCGCACTAATCTCTAGTACTCCAGCCTCCCTGCCCTTGGTCTAGCCCTGGGATGCTCACCCTTGACCTAGGTTACTCTGGCTGCTGCTTGACTGAATATGCAGGCTTCAGTTTACCCCGTGCCCTGGTGTCCAGTTTGAGAACCTTACTTGCATGACTTCATTTTTGAAGAGGACTTCTTCCCCATGGATTTTTAGGGGCTATGAAGTGGCTATTTTTGTTCAAAGCCACTTTGGCCATTTACCAACTCTAGGACCTTGTATCAAATTGTGAATGTATCTGAGACTTCGTTTCCTCGTAGGGAAACCAAGGCAGTCATGATAGTATTTAGGTTGTAGGACTGTAGCAGGCTTTAAATTGGAGAACAAAGCATGGTAGCTGGTGCAGTTGGATATTAGGGCTGGTATTCTTTTTTTTTTTTTTTTTTTAAAGATATATTTATTTTAGAGTATGTCCGTGCATGCTGAAGTCGGGGGTGGGGTTGATGGGGGGGTGGCAGAGAGAGAGACAGACTATCCGTGCTGGGCAGGGAGCCCAACATGGGGCTGGATCCAAGGACTCTGAAATCACTACCCAAGTGGAAACCAAGAGTGGAAACCCAAGAGTAGTCACTTAACTGAGCCACCGAGGCATCTCAGGGTGGTTATTCTTAATCCTATCAAGCCTTAAATCTTTTTACCCAGATTTCATTGTTCTTCATATGGTGTACTCTACTGGAAGTATTCTGGTTTAACCTTTTAACAATATAAACTTGTTGTGTAATCCGATCTGGATGGTTGGTCCTGACTTTCCCTGAGAGAGGACGTGGGTCAGAAGATCTGTTTGGAGGGAGTAGCAGAAAGAGAGGTTCCTTTTTAAATACATTGAGTTTGAGATGCCTGCATGGTCAGGGACGAGGACTCCTGACTGTGTGGTGCGAGTGGGGTAAAGTTAGGGAACTGGAGATGTCAGTTTACAGATAGCACTTGCAGATGAATTTGTGTGACGACATTTTCAGGTTCAACGATGCCTCTTAAGTCTGGACCTGAATTTTTTTAAATAAAGATTTTTAGCTGTTGTGTCAAGACTTACGGAATACCTGTTATTGAAGGGCATTATGTTGGGCCCTGAGCTGATGCAAAGAGCCATATTATCCAGCTTCTGCCTTGGAAACCTCACATCAAAGGACCTAGAAATTGAATGAAAGCAGAATGAAATGTGGTTAAAAGATAAACATTGAGGGTAGCTGTGGTTGGGGGTTATTTATGGTGTTGAATTTGAAGGCATATGGGAAACTAGGACAGGGCGGTGACAAAGCTAGCTGATTTTTCACAGATGTTTAGGTTCCTTCATGTTTCGGGGGCAGGAAGCAGGTTTTCCAGGCAGCCTCCTACGTGGCATGTGATACAAGAGTGTCACGCTTCAGTCTCTGGGTGTAGACATTGTATAAACACTGGATGTCTGTGATTGTTCTATAAATCTGTTTTACTGGTTTTCTTGGTTCCAAGAGCCAGAGTCTTCTAGTTTATTAGATCATTAGAAAATTGGTGTGTTTTATGAGATTTTGTATATCCTTTGTTTCCACGGTGTCAAATGTGTGAAATACTTTTGATTGTTGAAGAACATTTTATGTTAAAAATAAACTCCTTTGGGAAACTTAGACTATAAATGTACTGTCTAATCAAGATTCTGAGATATATATAGCTTTGATAATTCATACAGGGATGAGAATAAAAATCTGTGAGATCTAACAAATGCAGAACTTCCAGTTGTTAATGCCAAGAATAATTGTGTTCTGGTGGAGAGAAATTTCTTTTATGTCTTTGCATTTTTTGATTGTGCTCTTGATGCCATTTGTCTTAAAGTAGACAGAGACTTTTAAAATTCTTTGCTTTCATAGTCTCTGAATGCTTGTTCCTTAAGTACTGCGGTAGTGGTGGGTGAGCGAAGTGTAAGAGTGGGTAAGAATTTCGTATCTCATTGAGCTTTCTTTTCCATTGGAGAGGCCCTACTGAGTAATGGCTTATGTAGGTTTCCAGTTACCTTGTAACTTTATCAGTAAAGAGGTTGCTGAATGAGAATACTTTTAATTGTTCTTCAGCTGTGAATTTTGTTTGTTTTTTGAGCTAGAATTCATTAGTAATTGTACCAGAAGACAGAAAAGACTCCCTGGTTAACTTAGTGTTTTTTTTTTTTTTTTTTTTTTTTTAATATTTTATTGATTGATTGACAGAGAGAGAGAGAGTTCAAGCAGGTGGAGCGGCAGACAGAGGGAGAGGGAGAAGCAGGCTTTCTGCTGAGCAGCGAGCCCAGCGTGGGACTCAATCCCAGAACCCTGGGATCATGACCCGAGTGGAAGGCAGACACTGAACGGACTGAGCCACCCAGGCGCCCCTTCCGGTTAACTTAGAACACATGAGCTTACCAGTCTCTCTTAGATTTGGACTAGCAAGACTTCTTTTGAACCATTAATACCAGATAATTTTTCTTTTTTTTTTTGCACTAGTGAAAGAGAAATCTTTGTGAGTATATTAAGTTAGCATATAAAGAAATAGATTTTTATACATAATTATATAGTAAAAATAGGTTAACTTTTTAAAAATTGAACTATAGTTGACATACAGTATCCTCTTCATTTCAGATGTACATCATCGTGGTTTGCTATTCTGATATATTGTGAAGTTGTCTCTGATAAGTCTAGTTACCGTCGGTTACCATAGAAAGTGATTATAATATTACCGACAGTATTCCCGATATTGAACATTACCTCCCCCTGACTAATTTATTTGATAACTGGAAGTTTGTATCTCTTAATCCCTTCACCTGTTTCACCTGCTCCTCTAGTCCCTGTCTCCTATGTTTGTCCTGTATTTTTGAGTCTGTTTTGTTTCTTTATTTGTTTGGTTTTTTAAATGACACATCTAAGAAATCATACAGATTTGTGTTTCTCTGACTGACTTAGCATAATAGCCTCTAGGTCCATCCATGTTGTCACAAATGACGAGATCTCATTCTTTTTTTTTTTTTTTTTTTTTGCTTAGTAGTATTTCATTGTGTGTGTGTGTGTGTATCTGTCTATCTATCTGTCTACATCTTTTTCAGTCATCTGTCGATGTACTTAGGTTGCTTCCATATCTTGGCCGTTGTAAATAGTGCTGCGTTGAACATAGGGTTGCATGTATCTCTTTGAATTGGTGTTTTTGTTTTCTTTAGATAAATACCCAGAAGTAGAATTGCTGGATCAGAGGTTACTTCTACTTCTAGTTTTTCGAGGAATCTCCATGCTGCTTTCCGTAGTGACTGCACCGGTGAACATTCCCACTAACAGTTATAAGAGTGTTCCCTTTTCTCCGCATCTCACCAAAACTTATTTTATTTTAGTTTTGACAATAACCAGTTTGACTAGTGTGAGGTCATATCTCCTTGTAGTTTTGATTTGCATTTCGTTTATGATTTGTGATGTTGAGCGTCTTTTCATGTGCCTGTTGACAGCCTGTAGGTCTTCTTTGGGAAAAGGTCTTCTGCCCATTTTTTAATCAGATTTTTTTGTTTGTTTGTTTGTTTCTGTTGAGTTTTGTTAAGTTCTTTATATATTTTGCCTGTATGATTTGCAGCTCTCTTCTCCCATTTGGTAGGTTGCCTTTTCATTTTGTTGATGGTTTCCTTTGCTATGCAAAAGATTTTTAGTTTGCTGTGATCTCATTTATTTTAGCTTTTTTTTGTTCTTGCCTGGGGCAACTGATCCCCCCCCCCCAAAATGTCGCTAAGACCAATATCAAAGAGCTTACTGCCTGTTTCCTTCTAGGAGTTTTATGGTTTCAGGTCTTACATTTAAGTCTTTTAATCCATTTTAAGTTAATTTCTGTGCAAGGTGTAAGGGAGTGGTTGTGTTTCACTCTTTTGCACGTGCCTGTCCAGTTTTTGCAGCTCGGTTTATTGAAAAGTGTCTTTTCCCCTTTGTATATTCTTGTCTCCTTTATTATGGATTAACTGACCATAGATGCATGTGTTTATTTTGGGGGTCTCTGTTCTGTTCTGCTGATCTACAAGTGTATTTTTTGTTTCAGTACCATACTGTTTTGATCACTATAGCTGTGTTTTATAGTTTGAAATCGGGGGATGAGATAGCCCCAGGTTTGGCTGTTTTCAGGTCTGTTGTATGCACATTTTAACGGTATTCTTCCAATGCGTGAGCGTGATACATCTTTTTATTTGTGTCTTCAGTTTCAGTCATCACTCTCATAGTTTTCAGAGTATAGGTGTTTCACCTCTGTCTTATTCCTAAGCATTTTCTTGATGTAATTGTAAATGGGATTGTTTTCTTAATTTCCCTTTCTGATAGGTTGTTATTAGTGTATAGAAACGCAGCCAATTTTTGTATGTTAATTTTTGTATTCTGTGACTTAACTGAATTCATTTACTAGTTTTAATCATTTCTTTGGTGGAACCTGTAGGGTTTTCTATATATATAGTGTGTGACCTGTGAATAATGATGGTTTTCCTCTTCCTTACCAATGTGGATGCCTCTTATTTCTTTTTCTTGCTTAATTGATGTGGCTAGGATTTCCTAGTATGTTTGAATAAAAGTGGTGAGAGTGGGCATCTTTGTCTTATTTCTAATCTTAGAGAAAAGGCTTTCAGCTTTCACCATTGAGTATGATGATAGCTGTGGGTTTATCATATATGGCCTTTATTATGTTGAGGTATGTTCCCTCTACACGTGCTTCTTCGAGAGCTTTTATCAGAAATAGATGTTGAATTTTGTCAAATGCTTTTTCTGTATCTGTTAAGATGATCATATGATTTTTATCCTTCCATTTTGTTAATGTGCTGTATCACATTGATGGGTTTATGGATGTTGAACCATCTTTGCATCTCGGGAATAAATTCCATTTTATCATGGCTTATGACCCTTTATGTATGGTTGGATTTAGTTTGCTAATATAGTTTTTTAAATTTATTTTTTTTAAAGATTTTATTTATGTATTTGACAGAGATCACAAGTAGGCAGAGAGGCAGGCAGAGAGAGGGAAGCAGGCTCCCCGCTGAGCAGAGAGCCCGATGTGGGGCTTGATCTCAGGACCCTGGAATCATGACCTGAGCCTAAGGCAGCCGCTTAACCAACTAAGCCACCCAGGCGCCCCATGGACTTTTTTTTTAATCGCTGGTTCAATTTTATTACTCATAATCAGTATTCATTTTTTCTATTTTTTTCATGATTCAGTCTTAGAAGGCTATGTGCTTTTAGGAGTTTATCCACTTCTGGTTTTTCCAATTTGTTGGCCTACAATTGTAGTAATCTGTTATGATCTTATATATTTGTTGTCATTTGTAATTTCTTTTTCATTTTTTATTGTATTGGGACCATGTTTCTTTTATTCTTCATGATTCTGGCTAGAGGTTTATCAATTTTTATCTTTTCAAAGAACCAGCTTTTATTCTCCATTATCTTTTCTAATTTTTTAAAACTATTTCATTTATTTCCACTGTGATCTTTATTATTTCCATCTACCAACTTTGGGCTTTATTTGTTCCCTTTTTTTTTTTCTTTTTTCCTGGTTCTTTAAGTATGAACTTAGACTGTTTATTTGAGATACATTTTGTTTCTTAGGGAGGCCTGTATCATGATAAACTTCCTTCTCACAAGCTTTTGCTGTGTCCATAGATTTTGGTCTGTTGTATTTCCATTTTCATTTGTTTCCAGTTATTTTTTTATTTCTCCTTCGATTTCTTAGTTGACCCTCTGGTTGTTTAGCACCATGCTGTTTGGTTTCCCTGTGTTTATTTATTTTGTGCAGTTTTCTATTCGTAATTGGTTTCTGGTTTCATGCTGTTGTGGTCAGAAAAGATGTTTGATATAATTTCAGCCTCTTGAATCTGTTGAAACTTATTTTGTTGCTTAAGAAGTGTTCTATCTTGGAGAATGTTCCATGAGCACTTGGGAGGAATGTGTATTCTGCTTTTGGATAGGATGTTCTGTAAATATCTGTTAAGTCCATCTGCTCTAACGTGTCTTTTAAGGCCAGTGTTTCCTTGTTCGTGTTCTGTCTGATCTGTCCTTGATGCAAGTGGAGTCCTAGCGTCCCCTCCAGTTACTGTATTGCTATTGACTTCTCCCTGTATGTCCATTCAAATATGAACAAATAGATACTCCCTTTATCTAGAGTAGGTGTTCCTAGGCTGGGTGCACACATGTTCACAGATGTTGTCTCCTCTTGTAAAGCCCTTCTTTGCCCTTTGTTTACAATCTTTGTTTTAACGTCTCTTTTGTTTGATAAGAGTGTTGCTGCTCCTGCTTTTTGGGTTCATTTGCGTGGCATATCTTTTTCCATCCTTTCCCTTTCAGTCTGTGTGTCTTTAGGTCTGAACCAAGTCTCTTGTAGGCAGCATACATGGGTCTTACATTCTTTATCTGTTCGGTCTCTCTGTGCCTTATGATTGGAGCTTTCCCATTTCAGGTGGTTATTGGAAGTATGCACTTGCTGCCATTCTGTTAATCATTTTCTGATTGTTTTTGTAGTTCTTCTCTGTCTTCTTTTGGTTTCTTCCCTTGTGCTTTGCCGGTTTTCCTTAGTGTTATTTTGAGTTCCTTTCTTTCTTGTTTTTGTATATTTTTTAGAGATTTTGGTTTGTGGTTACCATGAGTTTCATATATGTATCTACCTATACATATAGCAGTCTGTTTTAAGACTATAGTTGCTCAAGTTGGGATGCATTCTAAAAGTCCTACGTTTTTATTCCCCCATATACATTTTCTGTTCTTGTCATCATATTTTACATCCTTTTTTGTATCCTTTAACCACATAGTGGCGTTATAGGTGATTTGACTATTTTTCTCATTTAAGCTTTATAGTAGCATTTTAAGTGACTCATCCACTGTCTTTACTATATATCTGCCTCTATCAGGGAGATTTTTTCCCCCTTAATTTTCTTATTTCTAGTTACAGCCTCTTCTTTTCCACTTAAAGAAGGCCCTTTAACCTTTTCTGTAAGGTTGGTTTAGTGACAAGGAGCTCCTTTAATTTCCCTTGTCTTGGAAACTCCTTCAGTTCTGAATGATAGGGTATAATTTTGTAATGACATAAAATGACATTTTAATTGTTCCATTTGGTTGACTTTAAAAACATTTTAAAACATTAAACATTAAAACATTAAAACATTAAAAACATTTCCAGGAGCAACTGGAACAAACTTATTTTCTAGAAGATATTTTCAGCCTTTCAATGGTGATAAATGACATTTCCAAAATATATCACTTCTTTTCATTATTTGAGTACTATTGATACCTAACATTATATCTGTTTATTATGTTCACATACACATGTGTATATAAATACACACACACATTTAATATACACAGCGCTATAAATAAAACTTTTTAAAGTAAAATACTTGCAGAAAAGTGCCCATATATGTGTATACCTTGCATGTTCACACATTAGCTACATCTGTGTAAACACGTTTTGGAGGATGTTTTACAAATAATTATACTTGGTTTTTGTAAGCAGCAGCAGCACTGATCTACATTGTGAATCTGAAGGTGCATTTTAGGTTGGCTGAAGATGTCTGGTTATTTCCACTTTGGGTGTTTTCCCGCCTTAGATACTGAAGAGCGAGCTCTGTGTCCTAGAACATGGACACTTTGATCATCCATTAGTCTGCCTAATTTTCAGAGGAAAGTCTCGACCTCACAGATTTCCATTTCCCCAAAGCTGCAGCGAGCCGGCTTTTTCTTCAAGCCTGCATTCTTGTAATGCCCCTCAGCTTTACAGAAGAATCTTCAGCTCTGCTCCTAGACTTCCTGTTAAGGCAAGTGGGTTTGTGTTTGTCTCGCTACTCTCCAGATATGGCCCTAAGGGAGGACAAACAAGCTTCCTGCCATTCAATATTTATCAAAGTCTTGTTTGAAAGAAGCACTGTTTAGCGAGGAGTGCTTAAAGGATATGCGGGGCATACATTATATTAGTTTTAAATATATTCTTGGATCAAGTCAGATTAGCAGAACAGCATCTGTATATCCTGTTTTATTGATGTGCCAACAGACTTTTATTGAATTGTGGGTATGATAGTAGCAGGTGTGACCATGACCAACTCAGGACATCCCCTAGAGGTGTTAGATAGCGATCCCTGGCCCCATCACCTAATACTTTTCCTTCTCTGTGAAAGCAGAAGGGCTCCATGGTCTGTGACTGTCATCTGTCTTTAAATGAAATATTCCTCAAGTTTCCCTGCTCTTTCTGGAAATATAGTCTGAACATCTGCAAAGAGGCGTAGTTCAAATCTTGATTAGATCTTTTTTGCTTAGAAATCCTATGTGAGCTTTTTTGGTGTCTTTTTGAATTGGGCACATGCAATTGAAAACATTGTAAGACCTCATTTTTTTTTTTTTTTTTTTAAGAGCAGTTTCAGGTTTACAGCAAAATTGAGGGGGAAGGTGTCGAGTATCCCATATACTCTGTAACCCCCACAAAACCAGAGCCTTCCCTGTTACCAGCATTCCCCGCCAGACCAGTACATTGCTACTGTTGATGAACCAACAGTGACACGTCATAATCAGCCAAGGTCCGTAGTTCACATTATGGTTCAGTCTTGGTGTTGCGCATCCTAAGGGTTTGGACAAATGTGTGATGACGTGTATATATCATCACGGCCTCATTCAGGGTATTCTCACTGCTCTCCAAATCCTCTGTGCTCTGCCTCCTTATCCCTTCACTCCCAAACCCTGCAGTCAGTAATCTTTTTACTGTCTTCATAGTTTTGCCTCTTTTACAGTGGCCTGTAGTCGGAATTACACAGTATGTAGCCTGCTCCGATTGGTTTCCTCCCCTTAGTAATACACATTTAAGTTTGCTCCAGGGGGGATTCCTGGATGCTGCCATTGGCTCAGCATCTGACTCTTGGTTTTGGCTCAGGTCATGATCTCAGAGTCGTGGGATCGACCGCCGTGTTGGGGTCTGCGCTGGGGTCCGCGTGCTCATTGTGGAGTCTGCTAGAGATTCTCTCTCTCCCTCTGCCCTTCCCACGTGTGTGCTGTCTCTCTCTCAAATAAATAAATCTTAAAAATTTTCCTCAATGTATTTGCATAGCTTGATAGCTCATTTCTTTTAGTGCTGAATAAGATTCCATTGTATAGACATACCACAGTTTATTAATCCGTTTACCCACTGAATGACGTCTTGATCGCTTTAAGGTTTGGGCGGCCATAAAGCTGCTGCAGATAACCGTGGCATGTAAGTTTTCAGCTCCCTTGGGGAAGTGACCAACGAGCGTGATTGCTGGCTCATGTAATAATAGTGTGTTGAGTTTTGTAAGAAGCTGCCGGACTGTCTTTCAGAGGGGCTCTTCTGGTTTGCATTCCTACCAGCAGTGAAGGAGAATTCGTACATGACAAGGTGAAATGATTCTGCCTTTAGTTCCCGAGTCAGCTTACTGTTGTAATAAAACATCCAAAAAAACAGAGTTGGGGGCAGTTGCACAAAGAGATCCTCAGTGTCCTTTAACGTCACTAAGAGGAAAAGTAACATGCACTTATTTCGAAGGACTGTGGTCTCCCAGATAGCTCTCAAGCTTTAAACTCTTTAAGCCAGGAGTCCAAACAGAACAGCTGGTGTTCTCTGATAAATTCCAATTCAGTGGGTTCCTCAGATACATTTCTAATTTGTGGTCATTTGATATCTTTATACATCTTTTACAGCAAATACTTTCATTTCCTCCTGAACATTTAAGAAAAACAGGCTGGAGGGTAGTCACGTGAAGCAGGGCCCTATAAACAGACCCCCCCCCCCCCCCGTCAGCCTCCCCAACTCCTCTCAACCCAGGAAGGAAAGTGCAGGTTGCTACCCATGGTGTTTCTTTTTCTTTGTTAAAATTCAAAGAATGTTTTTTAAACATGATTTAAAGTCTGGACTGCTGGGTTACTTGTGTATTGTGATGATAGCTATGTGTGTATATATGTATGTATATATGTATGTATAGGGAATGTAGCATTAGAGAACAGTCCCGGACTTGTTGCTAAATGAAGGTATGGTCAGTGATACTTTTGGCTGAGATGTGCCTTAACTTCATCCTTAACGCATGTTGAGGTCTTCACATCCCTCAAGGACTAGCACTGACACCGCTTTATCCTTGGAGCTTGTCACGCACTTCGCTGGCCATCACAGAGTCTAGTGGCATCTCCCAGTGACTCCCTTGAGTCACTGAATGGAGAAGCTGTTTGGGATCTTGGATCATCAGGTTCCTCCCTTTAGCCTTCATATGGGAAAACCAGGCCTGGGGATCATAGGGCTGGCTGTGACCCTGTTGCTGTTACTAGGAGAACCCCAGAACCAGCCCTAGAGTCCGGATTCCCAAAGTCCAACTTCTGTCTCCTTCCTTTCTGGTGTTCCATCCTTTCTGAATATTTCAGTCTTATGCAGTCTGAATCAGAGTTTGAAATAAAAGGATCTGATTTTTTTTTTTTTTTCAATTTGAAGCACCACTTACTAGTTTTATCTTTAAAATATTCAAACTGTATAGACCAACTTCTGTGGATAATTCATGATTTTATGTTGATGGTGATTTTGTTATGACTGACATCAGATTCACTTCTTTGCTTCGTGATCCTAGTTCTTTAGTATCTAAGGAAGAGGGGGACTTGGTCCCAAGTTGGTCTCATGTAAGCCAGGCTCGTGAAATTCAGTTAAAGTTGACCACGATTTATTGAGCAGCTGAAGTCTAGCTGCTTTTTGGGCACTGAGGACATGGCATAGTCCTGTTGTCACGAAACTTTCTTGGGAAGGGATTGGTTCCCCTTGAGCGATGGAATTAGAACAACATGGAAGGTTCTCGTCCCTCCAACAAAGCTCTTAAATCGGTCAGATGAGCCAGGATTTAGACACATGAAGTCGTATTTATATAATCCCCGCCTCCATGGACTCAGCAGCTCAGGGGAGACTGCCTTGGCCTGTAGACAGCGTGCTGGAAGCTGGAGAGGAGCTTTAGGATAAGATGCTGAACCTCTTAACCTCATTTTCTGTTTTGTGAATCAGGTCTAGTAATAGCTTGTCGGGAATATCAAATGAAGTTCCTAAGCTAACGCGACTGGCCTGGCGAGTAAGAGCTGCCCAGTAACTGCACGGGGCTCTCATGGTGAAGCCAGCTTGGTTGTGGAAATACAGATCAGGGCATGCTTGTGTTTTCTTCCTGTAGTAGCGTCCTTCTCGGTCTTTGTTTTCTTATGGCACAAATTAAGCTCATGGGGATAATACCCTGCTTCCAAGAACGGATCCAGGAAAGCAGCTAGAACCCCACCTCTCAGGAAAGCGCCGGAGTGTGAGTGACATCATTGCTGGGAGGTATTGTGCCCAGTGGTTAAGACCCTGGGCTGAGCTACCTTGGCCAAGCTACCTAATCCATCTTAACCTAAATAGCCTTAATTTGCAAATTAGGGTAAAACCTTGCCTATTGGATAGTGTTTTTATGGAGATTGAATGAATTTATATGGGTGAGATGCTTAGAACAATTTTTTGTTAGTAATATTTTTTGTTACTGAAAAAATCTTGATTTTGATAAGAGTAAATCATAATTTTCCAGAGTTCCTAACAAAATTCAATCTCATCTTTTTTTTTTTTTTTTTTAAAGATTTTATTTATTTGATAGAGCACAAGCAGGGGGGAGCAGCAGAGGGAGAGGGAGAAGCAGGCTCTCCTCAGAGCAGGGAGCCCGATGTGGGGCTCAGGGACTCCATCCCAGGACCCCGAGATCATGACCTGAGCCTAAGGCAGACGCCCAACCGGCTGAGCCACCCAGACGCCTCTCAGTCTCATCTTAATAGACCAGTTTCGTATGTCATATTGCCCTTCCATATTTACGTATTACCTGAATGGAAGCATTACGTTTGTGTTTTTTTTTTTTTAAATGTAGATTAGTTAAATATGGTTTGTTTTTAGGGAACACATTTGACGTTACTATTCAAGACCTATCAGTCTGGAATTAAAAAAAATGATTGCCATTGCAATAGTTGATTTTTTGAGAGCTTTAATGCTTTTTGAAACAGAACTATGAGCTGATAATTAAAGGTGATCAAAATGTGTGAGGAAGTCCCGATAATTATAGGAAAAGAAAGTCCTCACTCTTGAGCAAAGGCCAGATGTAATCAGAGATGGATTTGCTCCCTATTATTAGTAGTAAGGGAGAATAGTTGTGTGACTCTGAAATATTAGCCCCTAACCTTTTCCCAACTGTTTCTATAATATAAGTGGTTTTAAGACATTTTAAAATACGGACAGTAGAAATACAGGCGATAAAATGTCTCACATGGTGCAATATAATCCAACACCTGCCTCCATTTCCTTTCAGATTTTATCAGAATTTCTCTCTGGCTCATTATGTTCCAGGCTCACTGTCCTTTCAGTACTGTGGTCTTCCTCAGAACCCAAGCTTATGAGGGACCTTCGGCTAGAATGTGCTCTGACCTGACTGTCCTCTCCCCACCCCCTTAATTCAGGTCTGTTTAACTTCACCTTAGAGAAACTTCCCCCCTGTTAAAAAACAAAATTCGAGTAAATTTCAGGATCTAGTTGGCTTTATTAAATGATTTGAGAATCAGGTAGTATCCCTTCTAGCAAATAGAGGGGAGCTCTGAGGATTTATACAAAATGGAGGGTTTTTATAAGTGGAGAAGAAAGTTATTAGCAAAGGGAAAGGATGGTTCCAGACAAGGTAGTTTTCCATTAGGGGGAGGAAGATGGGGTCTTATGAGGCAGATAAGCTTATCTTCCTTTGTGGCATTGAGAGGGCCTGTATGGCCATTGGCCTAATTGGAAAATTTCTTTTTTCTCTTTTCTTTTTTAAGATTTTATTTGTTTATTAGAGAGGGAAAGAGGGCTGGGGAGGATCAAAGGGAGAGGGAGAAGCAGATTCCCTACTGAGTAGGGAGCCCGATGAAGGGCTCTATTCCGGGACCCTGGGATCATGGCCTGAGCCTAAGGCAGGTGCTTAACTGACTGAGCCAGGCAGGTGCCCCTGGAAATTCCTGGCTGGCCAGCTAAGACTGCATTTCTCAGAGGTTGAAACTGCCATTAGGTTAGGAATTAAGCCCCATTTTAGGGTCTTGGCCTAACTGATGCCATTTTGGGCTTGTGGTTTTCTTTTTAACACCCGTTTACCCAACGTAAGATATGTCCCCCTCCCATAGTCATTCTTCTTTCACATAGTATTAACCAACCCACTTTTCCTTTACTGTGTTTATCACAGTTAGTAGTTTATTTGTTAATCGTTTATTTGAGTCCTTGTATGTTTCTTTTGTACTTTGGCAGCTCTGTGAAGGCAAGGGCCGTATCTGTTTTGTTCACCACAATATACTCAGTACCCGAAGGTAGCGATTAGCTCATGGTAAATATTCTCAAATTTGACTCCTCAGTGGATCCAGCTAATAGAGAGGTCCACAGAGTTTTTGCGTCAAGGGCCAGATGGTAAATACATTAAACTTGGTGAGCTGTTAGGTCTCTTTTGCAGCTACTCAGTTCTGCCGTTTTAACACAGAGGAACGTAGACAGAATGCAAATGAGTACGTGTGGCTATGTGTGTTCCAATAAAACTTTATTTAGAGAACTGGGGGCAGCCCATTTGGCTGTAGTTCGCTGGCTTCTGAACTCATGGATGTGGTAGAACAGATCACCTGTTATGGATTGAATATCTGGGTTGCCTTCAGCCTAAAATCTAAGGTAATCTAAGCAGATAAAACATTTGAATTGCATGTTGACCAGAATTAATTGAAACAAGAACCATTTGTTGAGCACTTACTATGTGCCGGGCACTCTGGAAACTAGGGACCCAAAATTGATAATGGGCAAAGGCCTGGCCTGTTAGCAGACAAGCTAACATGTGTAATGCCGCATCTTCAGTGCGGCTGGAGGTAGACTTAGGGGGTCTCAGGGACGGAGAATAGGCACTGTTGCATAGTAGAAAGATCAAAGTTTTTAAGAAAGTGATTACAAAAGGAAACAGAGGAAACCAGCTTTTAGTGAGGACCTTCTGTGTGCTAAGAGCTATCTCTGTACTACCTTTTGGACTTCACAGAAAAACTACGAGGAAGGTGTAAGGAGGACCCGAAGTATAGGGAGTCATGGGAGGACACAGAGGCTGGCAGTTTGAGGATGGTGAAGGAATTCTCTGTCAGATCCCAGTTCAGATCCTGCCTTGCCTCTTTTTTAAATTTTTAAATTAATAAAAAATTTGGGGGGGACGCCTGGGTGGCTCAGTGGATTAAGCCTCTGCCTTCAGCTCAGGTCATGATCTCAGGGTCCTGGGATCGAGTCCCGCATCGGGCTCTCTGCTTGGCGGGGAGCCTACTTCCTCCTCTCTGTCTCTCTGCCTGCCTCTCTGCCTGCTTGTGAGTTCTGTCTGTCAAATTAAAAAAAAAAAAAAAATTTTTTTTTAAAGAGTTAAATATTTTAGAGTGCATGTGATTGGGGGGAGGGGCGGAGGGAGAGAATCCTAGAGTAGACTTCTCTCTGAGCAGGGAGCCCAACTGGGCTCACTCCCCTGACCCTGAGATCGTGACCTGAGCCAAAACCAAGAGTCAGACACTTAACCGATGGAGCCACCCAGACGCCCTGATTGCCTTGCCTCTTTATTCACTTGGGCAATTTGTTGAACCTTTAGATTCAGAGGACCATAATGGAGGCCAGCTCGGTCTTGTAAATCACTTGGCACGGAAGTACTTAAGCTTGGAAGTTCTCAAGTGGTGATGTGGTTGTGTTGATTTGTTAAAAATACAATGAAACATGGGCCTGAAACGTTGGAAAACCTATTCTTTTCCTTCCTACACTTGTTCTGATCATCACATTTCATTAAAACACAAAATTTGTGTTAAAATTTATGATTTGACTTGATAAAGTTAAAAAAGGTCTCCTGTATTTCTTGATTATTGGACAGTGGAGCAGATACATTAACACATTGTGAAAATTAGAGGGATTTTACACTGAGAAACTTTCCATAAGAAAAAGATTCAGAGTGGAATGTATTTTATTTTATTTTATTTTATTTTTTTAGGTATAAAGACATTTTGATGTGAGCTGGGCTGCTGGTTCTGTCCCTTTAAGTACTCCTTGTGTGTCATTTACCCAGGTTTCTTCTTTGCATCTTCAGTCTGTTAGCTCAGGTGTACCCATCTTTAAGAACGCCAATAATGAAAACCCAGTACCTCTGTTGGGAACATCCGGGAAGGATCTGTCGTCCTCTTTTTATGCATAACTTCCTGATGGGCTTTGTGTACTCAGTACCTCCTCACAGCACGTGGTCCTGTGGTTTCCTACCCCTCCTCCCACTTGGGATCTGCAGAGATGTCTCTACTGGCTTCCACCTTCTCACCAACGACACCCACACTAATAAACCTGCTAGAGAAGGTGTCTTCCAAATGGTGTTTTTTTTTTTCTTTCTTTCTTATATTTCTGAACATAACGGCATTTCTACCGTTTGTTCCAGGACATCAATCTCTCAGACACGGTTTAGAACCTGCCCTTTCCTTCCTGCTCCCCCTTCCCCCGCATAAACTCCTCTGACTGGCGATGGAGACAATTCTTTTCTAATCTTATCTCCCACTTTCCTTCCAACATTTACCTTTTATTTTATCCCAACTGTAATAAACAGTTTCCCTAACGTGTCTTCTGCTTCCCACTTCCATATGCCAGCTCAAGCTGTTGGGGACGGCAGAGCTCCATGCTGGGTGGGGCTCTGCAGCTAGACTCTCTGTACTTGGCTTCGTATCTGAAATTCTGTTCTGTTTAGAAAACCCTCCCAGACGGTGTCCCTCTTATCTCCGCTCTGATCCCGCTGTCCCGGCCGGCAGCCGGCAAGTGGAGTTTCAAAGGGCAGCCCTGTCTGTGCCATCAGGCCTGTTCCCCGGGCTCTGGTGGTCTCGAGGGGAGCACTGGACTTCCTCACTATGCTTATTTCTTGGCTAAGCAGGCCAGCATCCGGTGCTGCTCCAATCCTAGTCCTCCCTAGGATGGGGCTTCTCCTTTGGTCCCTGCAGCCCTGTCTTCTCTGGAGCTGCCTTTTCTGGGGGCTGAGCCCTGCATCTGGGTTCGAGTCCAGGGCTCACACACCAAGCAATTCTGTGCCGCCAGCTGGGGTTACCGCAGCACCAGATCAGTCCCACAGGAGCCTCCCGTCAGCCCCCACCCTGCTCCCCACCTTCAGATGGGAGTTCAGATTGTCGACCTTTCTTCAGAGCCACCAGCCATAAATCAGAGCTTCCTGCCCACCCCTTCCTCAGGTTCCATTAATTTGCTGGAGTAGTTCACCAAACTCAGGAAAAGGTTTGCTTACTAGATTACCAGTTTATTATAAAAGCTATAGCTCTGAGCGGCCGGGTGGAAGTGACGCGTAGGTCAAGGTGCAGGGAAAGAGACGTGGAGCTTCTGTACCCTCTCCCGGTGCACCCCCCCCACCCCGCCCACCCCTCCATAGGTCCACCCACCTGGAAACTCTCTAAACCCTGTGTATGGGGCTTTCATTGGCCCTTGGTGAAGGACTCCGTCTCCTGCCCCTCCTTCCTCCTCGGAGGTCAGCGTTTGGACTACGAGTGCCAACCCAAGTCACTTAGTTGGTTCCCCTCCACACTTAGGGCTTCTCCGGAAGTCACCCCATTGACCTAATCTCAGGTGTGTTTGAAAGGGGTGTGGACTGTTAGGAATAACAGAAGACACCTTTTATTGCTTTTTATCACTTTGGAAACCCGAAGGGTTTTTGGAGGTCTGTGCTAGGAATCAGGAAGAAGACCAAATATATATTTATTATCAGTCACAATATTGCTGTGGGGTCCTAGAGCTCAAAGGGCAAGACACAATTCTCACAAAGTTGTGTGGTGCGACTTAGGAAGTGTATTTCAGTAGCACCGGGACCGGACCCGGGGGCAGGAAGAACTGTGCTTTTGCCATATGACGCTGGCAGTTATATGCTTGGTGCCCAAGGGGGAGGAGACATACAGAGAGTATTAGATCATAAATGTTTTCTTTGAATTTCTGCTTGTAAAAGTACTTTGGCAGATTTCTCTGGTGCTTATCATTCAGTTCAATATTAACAATCGGTGAGATACACGGGCAGTCACCAGACCCTTTGAGAATGTAGCAACCAGCGCACATTTGATCCTTATCTGAACGGTGCAGGCTAGAGGTCAGTCTTCTGGGCTAAGCGTGAACATTTTTCTGCTTCTCTCCATCCTTGTCACATAAATCCTCTCTTCAAAACCTACTACCATTGCCTGAAACATGCCTGAGCTTTCCACATTGGTCAGATGTTTTCCTTGCTCCTCTTAAAAAAAAAAATACTCAACTTTAAAGGAACAATTATTCTTAAGCTTTGTTGAAAGTGAGGCAGGCTTTATTCAAGGGAAGGCTGTCGTGATGGTTGTGTGGCCGCAGCCGTGGGGTCTTGCGGTGGGTGAGGAAGTGGAACCTAGGCCAGGGGCAGTTTATAGCCAAGGAATGGGGTGGAGGTCCCTGGATGGGAACTTACTAAAGGGGGAGACATCAGGGGTGGGGGGGAGAGTCTGGCTCGACTGACCTAACAGCATTCTTGCTTCTGAAGGCAGGCCGGCACGATCAGACCTCACCTGGGGCATGGTAGAGGATGAGCCCAGTTAGGTATTGGGAGATGGGGGGGTGTTCTAGATAAGGATTCTTGCTAAAATTGGACAATGCAGGGAGCAACACGGAAGTCCAGAAGTCAGGTCTAGTTGAGAAAGCGTTCAGGGGAGCCTGAGTTTTTGTCATTCCTTCTGCTGCAGCCCTGCCTCTGAGCTGGGCCACACTTGTCATCTCGACCCTTCCCCTCCCATCCTCTTTAGTCTGCAGCTTATGGGCCAGCTCCAGGGTCCCCCTTCCCCCCCTTTCTGGCTGCCTTGGTCTTGCTTCACAGCCAAGTCCTAAGGAGGGGAACACTTCAGGGTTGATTTCAAGATCTTCTCTATCTGCTGCATAAGTCTCATGTGCCAATCTAGGTTTTCATCCCAATAAGCATTGATGGAAAAATGTGGCTCCATATTCTTAAGATTCAGTGGACAGTGGTGAACCAAGATGGGCACTTTTGGGCCTTTACCTCTTTCATAACCGTTCTACCCCTCCCCCACGTGTTTTGCCATTTTCTTGCTATTTACTTGGAGAATGATGGCGACACCTTGTCTGTACCATGTGACTCTCCTCCCCTGTCCCATCACATCCCATCCCTAATGTCTAAGATCCTAGAGCTGCTGCCGCCTGCTGGTAGTAGCCTTTCCATGTGGCACATTTGATTTTTCTTGAAAATATTTTATAATTTATAAACATTTTATAATTGTACACAAACAGTCTTCTGGCTCCGTGGCCTGCCTAGACTAGATGCATCTTTTTGTATATCGTGTGCATGTTGCTGAGGACAGAAGGACCCACAGTTCTCATGTGATCCAAAATGCCTGTGGCTCCAGAAAGGAGAGTATTATGTATGAAACCGGAAGAGTAACCCAAAAGACAGATGACTGTTTTTAGGGCACCGGGTTAGGCCCTGTGACCGGGACACGTTGGCTTGATGCCTGCTGCTGACTTTTGAGCTGGACTGTTGGTTTCACCCTGGTTTCCTCGTTCAGTCAGAAATGCCAAATGGAGGGAGCGACAGGAAGATGGACAGCCTGTCCCTCAGGGCGGAGGAACGTACTGATTTGTGTATCTCCTGACCAGACGCTGTGCTTCAGCAAGTTGGAAGCTGTTCCCCGTCACTGTCACTGGAGTGTTTGACGTTCACGTGTCACCTGAGGGAGGAACTGCTTTTGCTCAGGAGAAGCAGACACGGAGGTGAGAGGAGGGATGGAGATGCCGTTGACCTTGAACGGGTGCTGAGGCCTTTTGCGGGTGGTCCTGGACTTAACAAAATTCAACTGAGTACATATTAAGGCTCTTACTGGCTTTGTTCAGTGGCTCATGAATTGAGCAGAGAGAAGGGAGCTCTGAAGAGGTTTCACAGACCAAGATGGGCAGGAACAAGGAAGGCACACAGAGGCCTTTGCTGATTGGCTAAGGCAGGTTGCTTTCCTGCTTCCGAGGAAACCGGGTCAGGTCATGTGTGCTGCCTGGTTGACCTAGGCCTGCCTTTTCGGGGAGAGCCAGGCATAGAAACTTAGTTAAGTTTTGGTTTGCCCACGTTGGGGCTTAGCTTGGACAACACCATCTTGGACCCGGTCTCGTTACTTGTTGTACAGGTGTGACCATTTCCGGGACATCACAGGAGGGACAGTGATTTCCTGACTACATTCTTGAGGAAGTACATACGGTGGCTCTTCTGAATCTGATCTTTGACTTGTTCCATTGTAAAGAGCACTGCCCAATAGAGTGCAAGCCATGGGATTGATGGGGAGGGCCCCCAGTGAGTGACTTGTAGAGCCTTCTGCAAATCAGGGTCCAGTGTCACTGCTCTGTTCGTAAGGGAAGTGTTCACAGCTGTTTCTCAGCTCTGTGTAAGATCAGCTGTGCTCTTGAGCATATTATTCTGGCTGCTAAAATGCTCTGTTCTGGACAGGGAAGTAGTAAGAGAAAATAGATAAGGACAATTTTTCTTAGTTGAAAGATTAAAGATGATTGAATTGGGTATGCATTTGGCTTTGTGGTTTGCTGAATTGGCATAAAATTAACTTGCTTTGGTAAGAAACTAGGCTAATTAAAAAATAACCTTCCGGGGTAATTTTTTGGCAGTGGTACTTGCAAAAATCACTTAAATTATTTTTCCAAAAGGAATTGGGCATATAAAATGAATCTCAGCACAGAAGTCAAATGTACCAGGTACATAGCCTGTATGTATCATGTATGAGAACAGTGTGTTCTTTTCATTTTAAGTGCGTCAGAAAAAAAGATACTGTTTGGTGAGACCATAATTAAATATGACATCTGGTCTTTTCATGTTTTTGATTTCCTTATCTTGACGGGTGATTGAAGGGAGAAACCATCTGTAATGGTCTGTAGGCATGAGGAAGATTCGTATAATTGTTTCAGGTTATTAATAACTGGATGTAGAAAGCATGCCCTTTATGGAGAGCTAGGCAGATTGGAATAGAATGGATTGCCACCAGAAGCAACTGCTTTTTAGGTGGAAAGCATGTATTAATTCACAGCTGGAAAAAGGAATCAACACCTATGTGTCACATAACAATGCTATAAACATTTACTGTGTTTACAGGTTTGTTTTTTTTTTTTAAAGATTTTATTTATTTATTTGACAGAGAGAGAGATCACAAGTAGGCAGAGAGGCAGGCAGAGAGAGAGGAGGAAGCAGGCTCCCTGCTGAGCAGAGAGCCCAATGTGGGGCTCGATCCCAGGACCCTGATATCATTACCCGAGCTGAAGGCAGAGGCTTAACCCACTGAGCCACCCAGGCACCCCCTGTGTTTACAGTTTTTAAAGAATATATGAACAAATGCTAACAGAATTAATAAAAGAACTAATGTTTCCTAAGTGTAGACAGTGCAGGGTTATTTTAGCATTATTCTTAACAAGCAATTCGTGTGTGTGTGTGTGTGTGTGTGTGTGTTTTAAAAGATGTTATTTATTTATTTGACACAGTGAGTGAGCTCACAAACTGGGGGAGCAGCAGGCCGGGAGCCTGATGTGGGGCTTTATCCCAGGACGCTGGTCTCATGACCTGAGCTGAAGGCAGACACTTAACCAACTGAGCCACCCAGGCGTCCCCAAACAGTTTTTGCTAAATGCTGATCCTTTATTTTCACATATACTGGAAAACATAACTAATTCCTCAAACTCTTGGTTTCAGAAGGGTCCAAAGTACACATTTAAGTATAAAAAAAACCAAACTCAATTTAATGTCATGTAGAACTTAGGAGAACGGAGATATGAAAGACCGGGGTTTGGGAACTGCTGATGTACGTTAGGGACACGTCGCGCTCTCTCTTTAACTTTGGGCTGATAGACTGCAGAGAGTAAAAGGAAACCAGGGAGGTGGGTGGGATGGCACAGGTGAGGAGCCCCAGCCGCTCAGCCTGAGTAGAAGTCCCCATGCGACGTTTCCTGGGCCCGCTCTGATTTCCCGCTAGCTGCTTAGTGTGTGATAACACACAGCCTCTTGCTCACTGTCCTGTCTTCTGTGGAGCTTCCAGATCATTGCAGGTACAGGCCTGCTTGCAGACTAATAGAAGACAGTTTTGGGGTTGGTTTTACCTTTCGGTCATCTCGGTGGTATTGGCTTTGCTGGGAAAGGCAGCATGAGACTGAGAGCGTGGAAGGAACACCTCGGCTCTTGAAAAGTCTAGTAATTTTTTAAAAAGATTTATTTAGTTTTGAGAGCGAGTGTGTGCATGAGTGCGCACACGTTTGTATAAGTAGGGAGAGGGGTGGAGGGAGAGGGAGAGGAGCAGACTCGCTGAGCCCGGAGCCCTGTCTCACAACCCTGAGACCATGGCCTGAGCTGAAATCAGGAGTTGCTTAACTGACCCTGGTGTTCCAAGTCTAGTAATTCTTTTTTTTTTTTTTAAAGATTATTTATATATTTTTTTTTGAGAGAGAGAGAGAGAGAGAGAGAGAGAGAGAGAGAGAGAGGGAACACAGGCAGGGGGAGTGGGAGAGGGAGAAGCAGGCTCCCCGCTAAGCAGAGAGCCCGATGTGGGGCTCGAGCCCAGGACCCTGGGATCATGGCCTGAACTGAAGGCAGACGTTTAACGGTGAGCCACCCAGGCACCCCCAAGTCTAGTAGCTCCTGAGTGAATACTGGTCATTTTGGGAATTTGAAGCGCCTCTGATGATAGTTTAATTTGTGCCAGGCGGTCCGGATAGAGGCAGTCACCTTAACGCAGCCAGAGGTCAAGTCCACTTGAGCCCGGGACTCCTTTGGGAGGCCTGTGTCTTTCCAGCTTTCCCTTGCCCATGGGTGGAGTTCTTTCAAAATCTCAGCTAGGTACACACCTTCAGGGTTCCTAGCTGAAAGCTGCTGAGATTTAGCTCCGCTTGTCTCCCTTGTCAGGCCCAAACTCCAATTTTTTTTTTTTAAATTTTCCGGGCCTGGGGAGACTGACTGTATGTCTGCTCAGCTTCTCAGTCCCCTGGCAGCTGCGTTCTGTTCAGCTGCTCTTCCTCTGGCTTTCGTTTGCTTTCGCATCCGTGAATACTTGAGCTGAAAAGTAGCTCAGATTGCCGGACTAGGTCGTTTGGGCTTTTCTTCTCCCTGGAATCTTGACCCTTCCAAGTCCGAGCTGCCTTACTCGCCCTGAACTCCGGTTCGTGTCTTCCCAGCCCCGTCAGACCGACAGAGGCTCTTTCTGACCCATGTCTCACCTTCTCAGCCTCTCATCTCTGCTGCTTCTGAGTTGGGAATGTGTTCAGGCAAAGGCAGTGTGGATAGTGGGTACATCTCCAGGTTTCTCCCTTTTCTTCCAGATCTTGGTCATTCCGGTCCCACTTTGGAAGATTTTTTTTTTTTTTTCCTTAGCTTTCAGACATTAAAAAAACAAAAAACTTATCCAGCTTTTCTAGTTGTTCTTTTTCTCCTTATTTTCCTCTAGTATTAGGTGATGTTAAGTGACACATAAATTCTGTTAATTCCATAACTGCTACAGTTACTGTGCTTGACTTGTGAAGTTCACTGTTAGCCAAAGTCTGATTTTGATGAGGTTTTAGGATTTTTTTTAAAGAAATAAAACTGTTCATTTCTTAAAAAAAAAAAAAAAGTAATTGAATTTCATTTCATTAAGGGACCTAAAAAATTTTAAGGGACCATTAATCTCAAAGCCATAGAAAAGTAATTTTCCCAAAGTTTTGATTACAAAGAATGTAATTTTATAATGTAGGTTTCCAGAATTGTAATTAAGTTAAATGAAAACGAATGTTTTATCTTTTCCTATTTTACTTATTATTTTAAACATTCTTAAAATGAAGGTCACTGAAAAATATGTTGAAAAATGATATTCTGAAACTGTAAATACCAAAGTCCCTTTAAATTCTGCATATTTTAAGTGATTCAAGTTTGAGATACTTATCCTCCCATCATAATGAAAAGCTTTTGAGTTAAAGCCCGAAAGCAATAAATTAACAAGATAAACTTAGAGGCCTAAAATTAAGAGTTTGGCATTAATTAGCTAATATAATAAAAGATGATCTCACATTTGAACTTGAGCACCTTGATAATTCTTTCTTAACCCAAAAACCTCATTTGCATGGAATGTTATTAGATGAACTAGAGGTACCTAGTAGACTATTCTGGTGCCTATAAACACAATGTCCACCTTATGCTGCATAGATTTGTAATTTTTTACAGGTCTGGTAGGGCAAAATAAGCAAAATTCCTTCGTGAATTCAGTTACAACTCCTAGAATGACTCATGCAACCAGCTAGTTACAGGGTCACACAATTCCTTACTAAAGTCCAGATACATTATAGAATTCAGAATTCCTTCATTTGCCAGCCTGCCAGGAAATTTTGAACACTTTGTTAGAACCTAGTGAAGAACAGAAAATTTAAAACGTTTTGTTTCTGAGTAATATTGTTAGTAGCCCTGTTGATGACAAGATTACGTAGAGACTGTGTTTCTCCAGAAGGTTATTAAATCAGAAGTTTCATCTCAAGATAAATCAGCAGACGCTGATGAAGATTTACTTAGAGCATTCTACAGAATCCTTGAAGACACTCGTAAGAATGTTATTTGCAAACTACCACCAACATAACGCTGAGTTTCGAAAAATTCTTATTGAGTATGAGATCAGTGTACCAGTCTCTGCTGTTTCACACCTGAGTGTCAGTAGACCACAAGAAAGGTTTCGTCAAGAATTTGCATATAAGAACTTTTGTTGTTATTGTTGTTTGGGTTTTTTTTGTGAATGATTCTCACATTGTAGGTTTGTGGGAAGATGGTTGTGTTAAGTTGAAAGGTGGCTTCAGTACAAATACATGATGGACCATCTTAAGGAACTTAATAGAAAATTGCAAGAACTGGAGATTATGTATTATGTTTATTGATAATTCAAAGTAGAAATTAAACTTAGGAAAAATTAGATTACAAGTGCTCACTATAATGGTGTTGAGGAGATATTGACTACAAAGAATGATTTGCAAATGAAGCGTTTATGCCTGTTTAAAGAGAAAATATTTTAAAAAAATTGAAGATCGACTGTTTCAGAGCAGATTTAGGTTTCTAGCAAAATGGAGTGGAAGGTGCAAAGATGGCCCTTATATTCTGCCCCACACATGCATAGCCTCCTCTGTTTCCAGCATATTCCGCCAGAATGTTGTATTAGTCACAGTTGATGTGCCTGCACTGATACATGGTCATCAGCCAGAGTTCCCAGTTTATTTTAGGTTGTAGTCTTGATGTTGCACCTTCTGGGTTAGGACAAATGTATAATGACATGTATCCATTGTTTTAGTATTACAGGCAATCGTTTCACAGCTCTGGCAAGTCCTGTTTTCTGGTGATTTATCCCTTCCTCCCCCTTCACCTTGAAAATCAGGGAGTTTTATGGTCTCCATAGTTTGCCTTTGGAAAATGTCACTTTAAACAACCTGGTATGAAAAGTCGGATTGAATTTGAAGTCTATGTGCATCATCATGAAATGGATATACCAATGAAAAAATTGGAAATATGAAGTCCTCTCACAATTTCCTAGTGATGGGGAAAATGATTTAAACTGTTTTATGACAATGTCTGAACAAAGTTTATTATTGATGGGGGTCCATGAGAAATTTGAAGAAATCCTCTGTCTCAATCAGTATGTATTCATGCAGAGCATGTATGTATACATGCAGAGCCCCATGTAAAAAAAGTTACATTCATAGAAACAAGCTTATATTTCTCATGAAAAAAATCTGAGAAGGTTTCTTTTGGGAGTTTTATACAAATTCTGTATTAACATCTTCCCTAATACTTCGTATTCGGTTTCCTGATCATAATTATAGAATATTAGGGAAATATGATTGATTTGTATCACCCAAGCCTTGATTTCCCTGCCAGACACCAGATAACATAATATTATTTACAATCTGTGCCCTGACTTGAGTCACTGATCTGTATTGGCTGCCTTTTAACACTGTGTAAATGGACTCTCCAGAGGAGTCATTTGGTTTCTAATCTATTGTGGGGAGTGTTGGTGAGGGATAAACTCGATCTAGGAAACCTAGAATCTTCTAAGGGATTATGGAAGTTTTTGAAATGTATACGTTTTCTGAGAACTATCTTTATCCTTTTCATTGGTCAGGCTGGCCTAGCTCAGAGAACTTGGTCATGACTTTAGCCAAGGGCCCGTGTAGCCTTAGGTCAGATGAGTTTTTGTTTAGTTATGCACTCAGTGTACATTTAATGAATATCTCTGTGCCTGGCATTGTGGAAGATAATATATATTTATCTTTGTTCTTAAGAGTTTGTAGTTTAATGGAGGGGGGGAAAGACCCCTAGAAGCTCCTATAAATGTATTAAGTGCAATGATCCTTTAAATAAGCTTTGAGACCCATGATGGAATTGTGGGCCACGGTTTGGTATTTGAGTTTCAAAAAATTGCTGTAACATGTGTAATTCTTTGTTTTTAATGAGGTGAGTAAGAATTGAATAAGTACGGATGAATTTTTAAAAAGTACAAACAGTATAGTCTAAAAATTTATCTCCATTTTATATCCCAACCCTCTTCCCTCTCTCTGCTTCTCATTCTTTTTTTTAATAATTTCCTGATTGGTGAACATTTTAGGTCATTACCTTTTTTCTTTTTTCTTTTTTTTTTGGTCATCAGCGATGATTTGTAAGTTTTCTTGTACTTCTGTATTTTCAAACACATGTAAGTGATGTCTATAGTGAAAATTCCTAGGAGTAGAATCTGGACCGAAGAATATTTCTCTGGTGTATTTGCTTATTATCAGAATCCTTAGAATTAATAGGCTTTGCTTATTTATTTTTCTTGTAAAGATTTATTTATTTGAGAGAGAGCACAAGCAGGGGGTGCCGAGGGAGGGGGAGCAGGCTCCCTGCTCCGTGCGGAGCCCGACTTGGGGCTCAATCTCATGACCCTGAGATCGTGACCTGAGCTGCAACCAAGATAAGGACATTTAACCAACTGCACCACCCAGGCTCCCCAGTAGGCTTTTCTTCTAAAGATGACTAACCACGTGGGGGGCTTTCAGGCGTTGGGAGTGGCAGAAATGGTCAGGAAGACCGTAATCATAATGGCTTAGCTGCAGCACCTGCAGAGTCTGTCACTTGGGGGAGCTGCTGGGTGGCTGTATGTGCCCCTGATTCTTCTTTGCTCCGTCACCTCCGCTTCCTGTCACGTGAGCCACCACTGCGCTCCAGTCTTCCCTGTCTAGACATGCTTTCCCTGGGTGTCCTGAATTCCAGAACCTCCCTTTTGACAGTCCTTAAGTCCTGAGCTGACCAGAGGTAGTCACGCTTCTGATTGTCAGAGCGAGAAAATCAACAGTGCATGTCTCTACGGAGACTGGCATTTCCAGGGTCTTCCATGAAGTCCAAAGAATAGTTTTTTTTTTTTTTTTAAGTTTTATTTATTTATTTGACAGAGATCACAAGTAGGCAGAGAGAGAGAGAGAGAGAGAGAGAGAGAGGAGGAGGAGGAGGAAGCAGGCTCCCCACCGAGCAGAGAGCCCGATGTGGGGCTCGATCCCAGGACCCTGAGATCATGACCTGAGCCGAAGGCAGCGGCTTAACCCACTGAGCCACCCAGGCGCCCCCCAAAGAATAGTTTTATAGAGTGATACTTGTTTTAAAAGAAGTAAAGTACCTGAATTTGAATGTGATATTTACTATCTCACCCCTCCCCTCACCTCTCCCAGTACTTCAGCTAACAACTACTAGAAATATTCCTTTATTTAACCCACAAATAGGAGACGGTGCCTTTATTTTTTTGGATTAGGATGCTCTGATCCAGTGAGCTCTGTGATTAGAATTTTGTTAATTTGTAGAATTGACTAGGAAAAAGTATTTCAACAATAAATTTTTAGACTTAAGAAAAAAATGCATTCCTATCCTTTTTTCTCCCAAAGTACCTTTATACTGTATTAGGGGAATGAAAATTTAGGGAATTAAAGGGGGAAATGCTGAAAATTCAGTAATTTCTAGTTGCCATTTTATAGCAAGCGGGTGTGTAGTATTTGATTGCAGATTCCTGCTGGAACCCTACCCTGCCTCCACTCCCCGCCCCTATTCTTTAATCATCTTTAGATCCATAGAACGTAGCAATTACATATGAGGCCTCAATAGTTTATTCCTTAATTTTGGGCAGGTTTCTTGATTGCATGAATCCAACAGCTCTCTCTTAGATCGTCATTAAATTGTTTTGTGTGTTTGGGCAGGCTGCCTTGACTTATAGCCAGCACTTCGCAGAGATGAGTAAGATAGCAAGTCTTACCTTGTTTTTCCCCTCCTCCATTCCTGTGCTTGTGGCCGGGAGACTTACTCAGAGGACAGGTAGAAGAATTACTCAATTCAGTATAATCTGCCCAAGTTTTCATTTCCAGGTAGATCTCTTTTATGACTGTATAATAATACTTATTACTGCCACTCGGGATCATTCTGTCTGGTAGGTTTTAAGTCATCATCTCTAGTCTCTCTGTTTACTACTTAAGGTAGAGTGAATCTAGGAATCCTTGATATTAAAAAGGGTAAAATGAAATTACTAACTCAGGGTCATGCAGGACTGATCGAGTCAGTTGTATTTGCCAGAGCCTTGCAAAAGGAGCACTTAGGACCAGAAGTGTGATGGTTTTAGGTAATCCGCACCCCCCCCCCCCCCCCCCCCCCCCCGGAGACATTTGTTACAGTAATGTCACTGCTTTCCGAATGCTGGCCTTTTATCAGATCTTTTCTTTAGTCTTTCCTCTCCCTGGCAATTTACTCTTTCAAGGATTAGGGTAGAGAAACAACTGCTTGAACCACAAGGCATGCTTAGCGAGATTTTCAGAATTTGGACAGCTGTGATTTTTCTCTTTGAAATCTTGGCTAGTTGGTGAAATTGACAGTTTTAGAAATGTTCTAAGGTGGTTTAGGGGAGAGTAAAAAAAAAAAACTCTTTTTGAGGCATTTGTCATATTTCCTTAATCCAAAGAGATCAGAATGCATCCGAAGATAACTCACAAAGGAGAAGACCTAGTAAAAGTATGTTTTTAATAATTAGGAAATGCTGTCTGGAGCCATCAAGTGAACACAATTGCTTGGTTGGTTCACTTTGTGTAACTGTTGCAGAAATCAGGGAGGAAGAGTTTTTCATTGTAAATCTTAATAGAAGCCTATCTAGTGGTAAGGGGAAGTAATTAGCAGACCTGTTTTCTACATGGTATTTACAGGTTTCCTTGATGTTGAGATAGTGGTAGCACAGGTTTCTTATTTTTCCTCTTTCTGAATAATCCAGTCCTCCAGTCTGGCCCAATTTCTTAGGCTGTAGAGAAGGTAGAGTCCTGGTTTTTTATAGGTCTCTTTTCTTTTTTACATTGATCTGGGTAACCACGTGAGTTTTTCCAGCAACCTTTATAAACTATAAAATCCTACTCTCCCCGGTCCATTTTAAACTGGCAGCTCCCCTGGGCATTTTAGTACATTTCCTCTTGTCGGGTTATTATTATAATTATTATTCACTAAAAAATAAAAAATCTTTAAAGAGCTGCAAGTGAGAAGAGATTCTTTTTAGGAAACCAAATACACTTGCAGCCGTCGGGTGAGTGGGGCTTTCTGCCGGGCAGGTATGTGGGACTTGAAAACTTTTCTTATCAGATTATTCACTTTTTAATGTCCTCTGCCTTTTCTGATTTCAGGTAGCCCCCAGTGTCTGTTGAGTTTTCACTGGTAAGACATGATTTTTGTCGACTCGGAAAACAATCATGTCTGGTTGCCTCTTAATACTTTGGCATAGAGACCCGATTTCTTGCATTTTTACTTATTGCCTGTTAAAGAAAACAATGACTGGTAGCGGATTGTCTGGTTAATGGAGGACCTTAATGGGGAGACTGCATTTATGAGAACTGATGCTGGCTTCCTGGAATTTGACCCAGCCTTAAGTAATAATTGATTTTTAATGTCTTTAGAAAGCCTAATAAAATTCCTAGGTACCCTGGGGCGTTCCATTCTTTTTCAATCCCGACCTCCATCCTTCTGGATGAGGATGGGCTCTAACGGTGATCACAGTTCGTATAGGACACCTGCTTCAGAATACACTAAGACATGCCGCAGCTTACCTGAGTCCCTGCAGGTCATGGGTAAAACCACAGAATGAAAATCTAGATGTACAGATTCAGAATTTTAGAAGTGGAATTAATTTTAAGATAATCCAATCTAAGTAAGTTTCTAAACTATGTTTATAGGTTGATAAACTTTTGTAGCCTGGTAGTACCACGCAAATCATAGGACTTTGATAAATTTTGGCAAATTTTTTAGGGCCTTAACACTGCATCTGGTGTTAAAAGTTGCTTTTGTTAGCATGGTAATTTACTTGTCAGAAGTGAAATTATGGCACCCTCTGCTGATGTCAAAAGGAATTGCTGGGTAGTAAATGCAAGTTTGAATAAGAGAACGAATAAATGTGCAATTTAGACTTTCTCGTCCTTCACGGGGGTCCTTTGTGCTCACCCTGCTCCGCAGTAGGAGGTGGGATAGTAAACCTGCAGCTACGTACAGTTCAGCCCCTACGGTGAAGCAAGTAGAGGAACCGGAGTGAGTGAGTTCTGTAGAGGCGTGAAATAACATGGGGGTGTTCGGGGATCTGCACTTAGTTTTATAGGAACTTTGAGAGAGAGAGGGTGTTGGGGTGATTTTGGCAGTGAAAGAAAACTGTTGGGGACAGAGGGCATGGTATCGTTATAGGGAGTTTAAATTATCATAAAAGGCTGTTGAGTCCTCGGATAATTCCATTTGGAACAGTGATGCCCTCATTCAGTTTCCGTAGAAAGATGCTGGTGGCGGCAGTCTGCAGGGAGGTTCAAGGGGGGACAGACCACTTCCAGGATCAGTGCATTTGCTAAGTGCCCTGAGTAGTGTGTGAAGGAGTCACGCAGCTCTGAGATAGGAGAGGCCCGGAGACTTGCATGTTCTTTTCTTTCTTTCTTTTTTTTTTTTTTTCTTTTTGAGAAAGTTTTTAATCACAAAAATTCCAAACATATAGAAGAGTAGAACAGTACCGGAAATACCCCTGTGCCCACCTCAGAGCCAACAATTGGTAACACTGCGCCTCTTGTGCTCCTGTCTCTTTCTCCTCCTGCCCCCGCCCCCATCTGTCTATTGAAGGATTTTAGATAAGTTGCAGAGCTCCGTACCCTACATCCCTAATTGCTTAAGCAAACCTCCCTCCAAAATAAGGACATCAGGGGAGAGATGTTCTGCAGGTATTTGGGGGTAAAGATAATGGATTCTGTTTTATCAGTAAAAGATGCTACATAGGACAAAGGCTTGGTTTAACAATGACCAATTTGTGGTTATATAGGTTTTTTTGGGGGCAATGGTTATACAGTAAGTGCTATTAAATTTTAAATAGAACTTAAAAAAAAACTTCGAAAACTTTTTAATCAGAAAACCTTTTCAAATACAAGAGTAGACAGTGGGCAGTGTTCTTGGCTGAGGCGGTGGTCTGTGCCAGGCTTCCCAATGGAAGGGAAAAAATGGTGATTACAGAGGAGCTGGCCCTCCAAGGCCCTTGAACTGTGCAAAGGCCCAGATCCGTGGATGGGCGTGGGAGAAAGCAGGTGTGTGACTAGCACAGGTGTGATCCAACCCACGTGTGATGCAGAGAGTGCCAGGGAGACAGGCTGACTGGTGGTGGGGAGAGCAGGAAGCTGGAAATGCCAAAGGGCACTGGACATAGATGGCAGCCTTTAATGTCTTTAATTAGTTAGGGAAGTTGCCTCCTCTACCTTTGGTCTACTAAGTGTTGTACATTAAGATCAGTGGGATCAGCAAGTCTTCCTCCTCTGGGCAGGACAACCAGGACCCGGGATAAGGCATAGAACATCTTGTATGATAAGATCATAGCTGAAATTGGTGGAGATTCCAGTGTTCACGCATTCATTCTGTCATTCATTCAACCAGTAGGCACACAGCAGTGAGCAGCATAGTGAAAGCCTACCCTCTTGTGGCTTGTGTTTGACTAGGAAGGACTGAACAACATACAAGACACATGAAGTACACGTCACAGATTGTGATAAGCGCTGGGAAACATTAAGTGGAGGAGGGGGGGCAGTCTGGGTGGAGACTTCCAAAATGGAGGCCCAAGGACTCCACTAAGATGCCATTCGGGGAAAGACCTGTGAAACTTGAACCATTTGAGTGGTGTCGACATGCACAGTGTGTGTCTCTTGCCTTTCCTTGTGTGCCCTGTCTCAAGAGTGTATGACCGGGACGTGACCGACAGCTGGCGTCCATGTGGAATTTAATTTTTTTTTTCTGTTCCTGCACACACTGTTTTTTGTTTTGTTTGTTTTTTTTAGTCAGACTTTTCAGTCATATTCCTCTAATCCTAAAAATTCTTGACCTAAATGAACTGTAGAGTAAGTTTTCTCCCTGTCGCATTGTATGTATCTTTCCAGAGTGTGTGCGTGTAAGACATTGTGTCTGTGAATGCACTCAAAGGCGTTGCAGAGTTCTGTGAAAGGCTCTCCTGTGTAAACGTTTCCCATGGTTTTGAACAATGACCGGCGTGTCACTTTCCTTGGCAACTTAATTTTTGTTCCATCTTCACAGGAAACTTTGGAAATGGTAACTTTTCCCCCTTTCCATTTATTTGTTTCGCTCTGGAAATGAATGTAATCCGTTTCAGAGCTGTGATATGCAAATTAAGGATTTGCAAAGTATGGTCAGTAGATTCCAAGAACTAGTATGAATGGAATTGAAAGATTGACATAGTTGAGGAAGTGAGCATTCAAAGGTATATGAACAATGAAATACAAAGCTGTCCTGGGGTGTAATAGACTTCAAGGCCAAGATTCTCTACCATGTAATTTATGAAGGGCCAATAAAGAATAGATTCCCTTTTAGTTAATACAGTATTTACTATTTTTCCATGTAAGAATAGGGTTTTGAATTGTTCTTTAAGGGACTTACTCCCTTTTGTTTTCAGTTTTGGAAACCATTATAGTAGCTGAGTATGTTAGCAACATGAACTCCTGTGCAAGAAAGTGAGGATTCCCTTTAAGAGTGTAAGGACAGATTCCTATGGAGGAAAACCAAATTTAATCTAAAGTTGTTTGTATTATACATGGCTGATGCTTTTGAATTGCATATCTTCTTTTATCACTATCTGTGATAGCTTTAAAAAATGCGTATGTAAATAATGCATTAACCACCACTGGGTATGACGTTTAGGTTACCTCTTTAGTGCTGTCCCTCATTAGGAAATAACAGTTAATGTTGACATTCTAAATAATATTTTACAAATAAGAATTGATTTTTGTGGGCGCCTGGTGGCTCAGTTGGTTAAGTGTCTGCTTTCGGCTCAGGTTGTGATCCTAGGATCCTGAGATCCAGCCCTGCACCAGGTTCCCTGCTCAGTGGAGGGTGTGCTTCTCCTGCTCCCTCCTGCTCCCTCCTGCTCCCTCCTCTCCCTCCTCTCTCTTTCTCGCCATCTCTCTCTCTCAAAAAAATAAAGTCTTCAAAAAAACTGATTTTTGGAAAGCTTATTTTTTATAGCCCTATTTTAGGGCCTGAGAAACTGACAAAACTAGACAGTTGGCATGATTTCTGTTGTCAAGTGAGTAAATGTGATATCATGTTTATAAATACCCAGATTCATTGCAGATGTTTTCAGGAGACTCTATTTTTAGAAACTACTGGGTTGAACCACACGGTATTAATTAGTACTTGGTAAATAACAATGTAAATTCTTAGACTAAATGATTTATATTATTTAAAAATTGTACCATTGATTTTTTGCAACTGGCCAGTATGTCAGGATAGATTAGCAGCAAACAACTCGAACCACAGATGTTCGTTTCTGGCTCATGCTCTCTGTCCAGTATACACTGGGGGACATGTAGCTCTCTGTTGTCCTCTGTCAAGACTTGAGCTGATGGAGGTGCTGTTCTCTTGGACATAGGACTGCTTGGGAAAGAGGACATGTAAGATGCTCTCGGTGGCTCTTAAATGTGACTTCCTGAGAGTGATAAACATGATTCTTTCTTTTTATTGGTCCAGGCAGGTCCCATATGCCTGGAAGGGGAGAGATCACAGGAGTATTGTGGGGTAGCAGCTCTGTCTACCCACAGTTAGAAAACTGTCCAGAATAAATGGGTGTCATGATGTTTACTGCATTGTCTGTTTCGGTATAGCAATTGGGTTGTCATTTAAAAATGGTAGCGATGGTTGAAACCATTTATTATACCCCAAATTTATCATCTGATTCCGTGGTATTAGTACCTGCTCTCTGACAGAGTGTTTAATTGTGAGTTTAATTACAAGAATGATTTTTTTTTTAAATTTTATTTATTTGAGGGGGAGAGAGAGCAGGCAAGCACAAGTGTTAAGGTTACATTTTATCAGATACATGATATGCAGATATTTTTGTCCATTCTGTAGGTTTTCTTTTCATTCTGTTGATTGCTTTAAAAAAAAAAGATTTATTTACTTATTTATTTATTTGACAGAGAATGAGAGAGAGAGAAATCACAAGTAGGCAGAGCAGCAGGCGGGGTGGGGGGGGGGGGGGCGTGGGAAGCAGGCTCCCTGCTGAGCAGAGAGCCTGATGCAGAGCTCTATCCCAGGACCCTGAGATCATGACCTGAGCTGGAGGCAGAGGCTTAACCCACTGAACCACCCAGGTGCGCCTGATTGCTTACTTTGTTTCTTAGAAGTTTTTTAAAGATTTTATGTAATGCCATTTATTTTTGTTTACTTTTGTTGCCTGTGCTTTTGTGTCATATTCAAGAAATCGTTACCAAATTCCATGTCATGAAGCTTTTCCCCTGTTTCCTTTTTAAGAGTTCTATTGTTTTAGATCTTATGTTTTGGTCTTATTTCATGTTAATTTTTGTATGTGGTGTATGTTAAGTATCCAACATAATTCTTTTGCATGTAAATATTCAGTTTTGCCAACACCACTTATGGAAGAGATTGTCTTTTCCCTACTGAGTAGTCTTGGCACCTTGGTTGAAGATCATTCAACTGTGTGTCTGAGAATTTCTTTTCCTGGGTTCTGATTTCTGTTTCATTGGTCTGTATATCTGTCTTTATGCCAGTACCACATTGTTTTGATTACTGTAACTTTGTAATATGTTTTGAAATCAGGAATTGTGAGGCCTTGAATTTTTTTCTTCTTTTTTTAATATTGTTTCGGATTTTCAGAGCTCATTGAGATCCCATATGAATTATAGGGCAGTTTTTCCATTTCTGCCCCCCCTCAAAAAATTAGGATTTTTAATAAGGAATATAATGAATCTGTAGATTGCTTTGGGTGCTATGGACATTTTAACAATTTTAAGTTTTCCATTCTGTGAACCCAGATATCTGTGCATTTATTTGCATCTTCTTTAATTTCTTTCAGCAGTGTTTTTGCAGTTTTTCAATCTCTGACCTTCCTGGTTGAGTTTTTTCCTAAGTATCTCATTCTTTTTGATGCTGTTGTCAATATGAGTGTTCTCTTAATGTCCTTTTAGGGTAGTTTATGGTTGTGTGTTTGAAAACTCAATTGATTTTTTTTTGTGTCGATTTTGTATCCTGCAACTTCGCTGAATTTGTTTAGTCAAATCTAATAATTTGTATGTGCAATCTTCGGGGTTTTCTGCATATAAGATCATGTAATGTCATCTGTGAATAGAGATAATTTTCATTCTTGCTTCCTGATGTGGCTGCCTTCTATTTATTTATTTTTTCTTGCCAAATTGCAAAGCAATTATGCCTTCTAGTGTTATGTTGAATGGAAGTAGTGAGAGTGGGCGTCAGTGCTTTGTTCTAGAAGAAAAGCTTTCAGTTTTGGAGCATTGAGTATGATGTTAGCTGTGAACTTTTTATATATGTCCTTTATGATATTGAGGTAGTTTCCTTCTGTTTCTTGTTTATTGTTTTAATTGTGGAAGGTGTTTTAGTCAAATGGTTTTTCTGCTTGAATTGAGATGATCTCATGTGGTTTTGTCCTTCCTTCATTTGACATGGTAGATCACATTTTCATAAGTTGAACCATCCTTGCATCCCTAGGATAAATCCAACTTGGTAATAGTGTGTAATCCTTTTGCTGTGCTGTTCAGTTTGGTTTGCTAGTATTTTTTTAAGGACTTTAAAATTGCTGCTCATCAGGGATTTTGGACTACAGTTTTCTTGTAGTGTTTTGTTTGGCTTTGCTATCAGAGTAATGTTGGCTTCAGAATGAGCTTGGAAATGTTCCTTGCTCTCCAATTTTGGAGAAGAGCTTGAGCTTTGCAGTTAATTCTTTAAATGTTTAGTAGAATTCTCTAGTGAAGTCATCTGGGCCTGGGCTTTAATTTGCTGGGAGGTTTTTGATCACTGTTTCAGTCTCTTTATTAGATATTGGTCTATTCACATTTTAAATTTATGTTGTTCACTTTGTAGGTTGTATGTTTCTAGGAATTTATCCATTCTAGGTTATCAAACTTGTTGGTATATAGTTGTTAATAGTCTGTTATGATTCTTTTCATTTCTGTGACATCAGTTATAATGTCTCTTTTTTTCATTTCTGATTTTAGTTATTTCAGTCATCTTTTATTCTTAGCTAAGTGTTTGTTAATTTCATTGATCTTTGAAAAAAACTTGTTTCATTAGTTTTCTGTTCTCTCTTTCTCATAGCTCTGCTCTAATAATTTCCTTTCTTTGCTAACATTGTTCTTTTTCTAGTTCTTGAGTTTTAAAGTTGGGTTATTGAATTTAGATTTTTCGTTTTTTTAAAATGTGTTTTCAGCTATAGACTTCTCTCTTAGCACTGTCTTCATTATATCCCATAAGATTTAATATGTTGTGTATTCATTTTTATTTGTCTGAAGATATTTTCTAATTTCTTTTGTGATTTATTCTTTGGCCCCCTGTTGTTTAAGTGTGTGTGTTGCTTAATTTCCACATATTTGTGGATTTTTATTTTTCCTTCTGTTTTTGATTTCTGGTTTCATTCCACTGAGGTCAGAAAAGATAGTTGGTATGAATTTAGACTTCTAAAATTTGTTAAGACTTGTTTTGTGGTCTAACATGTGGTCTGTCCTGGAAAATGTTCCATGTGTGCTTGAGAAAAATGTGTATTTTGTTGTTGAATAGACTGTTCGGTCTCTGACTGTTGGGTGCATTTGTTTTATAGTATTGTTCAAGTCCTCTGTTTCCTCTTTGGTTTTCTGTCTGGTCATTCTCTCTATTTCTGTTGTAATGACATTGAAGTCTTCTAATATTACTGTGTTGATGTCTGTTTCACCCTTCAATTCTGCCAATGTTTGCTTCATGTATTTAGGAGTTCTGATGTCAGGTGTGTACATATTTACAACTGTCAAACCTCTTGGTGAGTGGACCCTTTTGTCATTATATAATGTCCTGTTTTGTGTTTTGTTAGTTTTTGAATTAGTCTATTTTGTCTATTAATATGGCCACTCTGCTCTCTTTCGGTTAGCGTTTGCATGGAATATCTTTTTCCCATCCTTTTATTTTCAGCCTATGTGTATCTTTACCAAAGTGAGTCTCTAGTAGACAGCATATGGTTGGGTGTGTGTCTGTGTGTGAGTGTGTGTGTTTCCCCTTTAATCCATTCAGCAATTCTATGTCTTTTGATTAGGGAGTTTAATCCATCTACACTTAAAGTAATTACTGATAAAGGAAGGTTTTTTATTCCCATTTTCTTAATTGTTTTCTGTCTTGTAATTTTTTTGTTCCTCGTTTCCTTTATTACTACTGCCTTTTCTTTGTTTTAATGAGGTTTTTTTTTTTTTTTTTTAAGTCACATGCTTTGATTCCCTTTACATTGGTTTTTGTGTATTTTCTATAGATTTTGTGTGTGTGTGTGTGTGTGTGTGTGTGTGTGTGTGTGTGTGGTTTCCATAGGGATTACATAAAACATGTTCGGGCTTTAACAATCTATTTTAAACTGATAACTTTAATTGCATGCAAAACTCTACTCCTTTTCATCTCTGCTCCCCATGTCCCCACTTTGTTACTGGTTTCACAAATCGCACCTTCTTATATCGTGTGTCTCTTACCATAGATTTATACTTTAATGCTTTTGCCTTTTAAATTCTATTAAAGAATTTAAAAATGATTTATATACCAACATTACAATGTCATAGGATTCTATATTTTCTCAAATATTTGCCTTTACCAGAGAGCTTTATATTTTTGTATGGTTTTGTGTCGTTGTTTTAGCTTAAAAGCCTCCCTTTAGTATTTTTTGGAGGGCAGATCTGATGATGGTTGACTCTTGCTTATCTGGCTGGGAAAGTCTTAGTTTCTCCTTCATCTTTAAAGGATAACTTTACAGATATAGTATTCTTGGTTGGCAGTTCTTTTCTTTCAAGCATTTGAATATACCATATCACTGCCTTCTGACCTGCAAAGTTTCCACAGAGACATCGGCTTTTAGTCAATAGATGTTCCTTTTTTTTTTTTTTTTAATTTTATTTTTTATAAACATATATTTTTATCCCCAGGGGTACAGGTCTGTGAATCGCCAGGTTTACACACTTCACAGCACTCACCATAGCACATACCCTCCCCAATGTCCATAACCCCACCCCCCCTCTCCCCACCCCCCTCCCCCCATCAACCCTCAGTTTGTTTTGTGAGATTAAGAGTCACTTATGGTTTGTCTCCCTCCCAATCCCATCTTGTTTCATTTACTCTTCTCCTACCCCCTTAACCCCTCATGTTGCATCTCCTCTCCCTCATATCAGGGAGATCACATGATAGTTGTCTTTCTCCGATTGACTTATTTCGCTAAGCATGATACCCTCTAGTTCCATCCATGTCGTTGCAAATGGCAAGATTTCTTTTGATGGCTGCATAGTATTCCATTATGTATATATACCACATCTTTATCCATTCGATAGATGTTCCTTTTTACATGATGAGTCCCTTTTCTCTTGCTGCTTTCAAGATTGTTTTTTTCTGTAATTTTTGACAGTTTAATTATAACGTGTGGGTCTCTTTGCATTTACCCTCATTGGAATTCATTTAGCTGCTTGAATATATATGTCCATTTTTTCCTCAAATTTGGAAAAATTTCAGCCATTGTTTCTTTAAATAGGTGCTCTATTTCTTTCCTACCTCTCCTTCTGGGTCTCCTGTAATGCATATGTAGTCTTTTTGTGGTGTCTTATATGGCACATAGGCTCTCTCTACTTTCCTGCATTTTTTTTTTCATTTCTCTGACTCAGTAATTTCACATGATGTTTTCTAATTTGCTGATTTTTTTTTTTGTTCTGCTTGATCAAGTCTGAAGTTGGATCTGTCTAGTGAATTTTTCAGTTTAATGTTGTATTCTTCAACTCCAAAGTTTGTTTACCTTTTATTGAAGTTTCTATTTTTTGTGTTGATATTCTTATTTTGTTCATGCATTGTTTCCCTGATTTCATTTAGGTATCTATTTGTGTTGTCTTTTAGCTCACTGAGCATCTTTAGAAGGATTATTTTAAATTATTTGTCAGGTAATTCATAGCTTTCCATTTCTTTAGGGTTGGTTGTGGTGCTTTATTTTGCTCCTTTGATTGAACCATCTTTACCTGTTTCTCTGTGGGTCTTTTGATCTTTTGTTGAGGGTTGGGTGTATGAGAAGACTGTGAGCTCTTCTAGTCTTAACTGACTGGCTTCACAGAGTGTAAGACCTTCACTAATCAACCTGGCTGAAGATCCTGTGAACCTCTCAAACTCTTTCTGGGGACGAATATTTTCTGGGCTTGTGTGTGTAGTTTCTGAGGCTTACTTCTGTTTTCTCCTTAAGCTGACATAGTCTCTTTCCTCTCTTTGGCATCTGCCTGTGATGATGAGGTCTCCCTGATGCTATCGCATGCCCCAGTGCTTGACCTTCTTCTGAGCAGCCTCCAGCCTGGCATCCAAATGATGTTGCCTTCCTGTGAGCATTAGAGCCAGGCAAGAGAGAAACCTAGTTCTTTGGGCATCCCCTTAGCATGCCAAATCACTGAATGCATGTTCCTCTTTTCTCTTCCCCTCCCATAGAGAGAAACTAGGTATTGGTTGTTTTTTCCCCCTTAATTGTGCTTCATTGCATGAGAGAAGGGGATTAAGGTAGGGAAATGCAATGAACTCTTTATCTGTTCACTGTGGCTCTTTTTGGCTTTTACTCACCTAGGTGATACAGCTGCTTAACTGGTTTCTGGAGTTGTCTGAGACCATTCGGTCTTTATATTGTTGTTTGCTTTCTTCTAAGGAAACAAGGGCCTGGGTTTTTCTTTGTTCCAGCGTCTTGCTGATGTCAGCCCCTGTACACATTTGGTTTTTAACTCCAGTCACTGTTAGGATATTTTACCTGTGCTACCTACCATGCCTATACAGATAATCACAGCTGTGTTACTATTAGAGGCTTTATTGCTAAAGGGCTATTTTTGGTAACTGTTATAATTTGATGTCAAATGTAGTTCTTTAATAAACATAAGTTTATTCTGTTTTGGGGTATGTTAATTTTTTTTCTTTTAAAGGTTTTATTATTTGGGAGAGAGAGCGTGAGCAGGGAAGGGGCAGAAGGAAAGGGAGAGGTTGGCTCCCCGCTGAGCAGGGAGCGTAATGCGGGGCTGGATTCCAAGATCCTGGGATCGTGACCTGAGCTGAAGGCAGAAGCATAATGGACTCAGCCATGCAGGTGCCCCTGTGTGTGTTAATTTGAATAGGAAGTGATAGATAATTTTAATAAGGGTTGTTTTGTTGGCTGGTTTATTTTTAGGCTTTTCGTGAAATTTTGAAATTACTAACTATAAATTCTAGTCAGTGCTATGGTGACATTTTGTTAATAAGAAAGATTCAGTAGTGTCTGAATCACGTTCTTAAACTTCTAACAGAGTCCCTTATTTACAGAACATAGAGGAATAATATCCTTAGCTGCCTTGCAAGATGTGACAGTTTTCTGCAAATATCTATGGCTATAAATAGGGTATGGTCTTCGAAGATGTGGTGTAGTCCTGAGTGTTCAAAACCAAGGGATTGAAGCCTGGGAATATTGTTTTCTGAAATTACCTAAAGTTTTGGGTGGTCAGTCAGAGAAGGCAAGATACCAGGGGACCGAAGAGCAACCTAGAGGTTGTGGACACGGAGTGGGTAGTTTCCTTATGAAGAAACAGCTTAAAATAAAACAAGGATATTAAAGGAGAGGTTGTGGGAAGCGGGGAGGTAATCATTGAGCATCTGATGTGTTTCCAGTGCTTTAGATTGATTTCATTTAGCCATTACAAAAACTAAGTGAGTCTTATAGTATTTCCATTCAGCTCAGAAGACCGAATGGGAAAGGTTAAATAAGAGAGTTGAGGGGCAGCATTGGGTAGTGTGATTGGCGGAATGGGCATCAGATCCATACATATTGGCATTAGAATCCGTTTAAGCTGTGGGCTTAAGTTGCTTAAAATTCAGTGTCCTTGTCTTTAAAATTACCATAGTGCTTATGTTATAGGATTGTTGTAGGAATTAAATGAAAACATGCATGATGAGTTTTTAACCTAATGTCTGGGAAATTGTATGCACTCAATTAATGTTATTTGTCACTAGCAAATATATTTATATATAAATCTATAAATCTCTCTCTATATACACTTTGAGTTTTTAACTTAATGTCTGGGAAATTGTATGCCCTCAATGTTATTTTTCACTAACATTTATATATAAATAACAAATATATTTATATATTTATACTTATATAAAAATAATGTGTATTTACATTTACATATATATTATATAAGTGTGTATGTATGAATATATATGTATGTATATTTGTATTTGCATGTTTATACATCACATATAGGTACTCACACATATATATAACTTACATTGGTATTTTATTGGTTTCCCAAGGTCTCATACCTTGTAAGTTGAGCATGTCGTATGTGATAGTCAGGAGGCTGGTCTCTGACCAAAGCCTGTATTCTTTTCATTATAGAACCTCGAAAAGTTTGCTAGATTGGAGGAAATGAGAAGTAGAGTGATGAAAATGAGGTCAAAGAGTGTTAATAAAGCTGTCATCTGATGGGGTGCCTGGGTGGCTCAGTGGGTTAAGCCACTGCCTTCGGCTCAGGTCATAATCTCAGGGTCCTGGGATCGAGCCCCGTGTTGGGTTCTCTGGTCAGCAGGGAGCCTGCTTCCCCCTCTCTCTCTGCCTGCCTCTCTGCCTACTTGTGATCTCTCTCTCTGTGTCAAATAAATTAATAAATAAAATCTTTAAAAAAGCTGTCATCTGTTGATTGGCTGCTGTAGTTTAGGTGTTTTACTTATGTCATTGCATTTAATCCCATTTCATTAAATAGCCTGGCCAAGACCAGGGAGTTGGTATGGCAGAGCTGGTCTGTCTCATTTCAAAATCTGTGCTCTCATTAGGTAGTCCTCTCTCCCCATAGGTAAACTAATGAGGTTATTCTGACCTCGAAGGGAAAGGGAGCCCTTGGAGGGTTGGAACTGGTCACACAAAGAAGGACTTCTGAATGAGGTTCGTTACGTACTTTTTAAGGGCACATGATGATATGGGTTCCATCCCTAGGAAAATCTCGTGGGGGATGAAAGCTCAAGAAGAATAGAAAATTATGTTGATGTAGATACAAGATTGGTTTTTCCAATAGGGAGACTTAAGGGAATGCTGATGGAATGCTGGGATGGATCTGGAGTTGAGACTTGGTCAAGGAGAAGACGAAGTTACCATTCTCCCCTACTCCCAACAGGTAGAGGAGAGTGCCAAAATACAGGGGGAAAAAAGGGTCATTGATGGTTAATGGTATAATCTTGAAGATTATCCAAGACTTTTTAGTAGTGGGTGGTAGAACATAGACGATGAAAAAAGTCATCATAAGAAAGAAATGTCCCACTGTGAGAGGCGGGGGAGTGCACAGCACTAGAAAGGCCACTGGTTTTACTTGAGGGCGGTCTGAGTGAAAACCCTGGGGTCTTGATGCACTGATTTGCTGTAGATGGTTTACCTAGTTTAGGGTGAGGTCTTAGCTTGCGAATGTCATTCATTACACCCATGCTTCCAGGTGGGGGAACCTGAGTGATCGAGCGTGAGACAGTGTGTGCCTTCTTGCCGAGAACCCTGACTGGGAACGACCCTGACCTGTGTCGTTAGTGCCCCTTTCGGGCAAGTGTGCCAGGCCTCCTTGCAGACTTTCCAAATGGCTTTAAAGCTCAGGTGTCTTCACGTGGGGGTTATAAAGCACCATTTCCCCTCTTTTAAGTCTTCACAGAGTTTTATAGGATTCCTTCAATGGAATTTTATTTTTTCTCTTGCTTTGGTATTTTCCTTTCCATTTGTAGAAAGGAGATAATAGGAGTTTTGCGTTATGCAATAATTGAACCCTCTTGGGTTGGTGAAATGTGGAGTGTTTTTAATCTTTCATAATTTTCCACTCTTTCCTTGAGAGCCAGGATTTTTTGTGTTTGGTTGTATAAAACGTATTTACTTACATATAGCAGCTACCATGTTGCCAGTTTTAAGTTAGTTTTAATTTTCTTGGTGTACTCACAGATTTTAAGATTCTTGGAATAGACAAAATTAAAATGTGATTTTTGTGTATGGTTAGGAACTGCGTAGTTTAAAAACCTGTATAAGTTGTTTTGCATACCTGTCTGCATTAAACGGTGGAAGTTGTTTTTAAAAACTCCTTTCCTTTCAATATTTAAAAAATAATCAATAAAAATGTTACTGGAAAATATGCTTCTTTTAGGTCTTTAAGGGACCAGCAGATAGAGTATCATGGCTTAGAATGGTACTCAGCAAACTCTGCCCTCTCTGTCTCTGTAAATATTATAGGAACAAGGTCATAACCAAACTCATATATGTATTGCCTGTGTTGAGACAGAGACCATAGGGACCACAAAGGCTAAAATAGTTACTGTCTGCCTTTTGCAGGAAATGTGTGCTTCTCCCTGGCATAGAATAGTACTTTCCACTTTTAGGGTCTCTGGACATCTTTACATTCTTAAAAATTATTAAGGACTCCAAAGAATTTTATTTATATGTATTTTGCTGATGTTTACCATGTTAGAAATTAAAACTGAGTCATGAAAAGGATTATTTCAGTTCGTTTAAAAATAACGGTATTAGGGATGTCTGGCTGGCTCAGTCAACAGAGCGTGTGACTCTTGATCTCAGGGTTGTGAGTCCCAGCCCCACATTGGGCGCAGAGATGACTTAAAAATAAAATAACAATATTAAACTTGTTACTTGTTAACAGAAATAACATTTTTTTTTAAAAAAGAGAGGTGGATTGAGAGAGACGAGGGAGAGAATCTTAAGCAGGCTCCACGCCCAGCGCAGAGCCCGAGGTGGGGCCCTGTGATCCTGACCTGAGTCGAGGTCAAGGGTCGGACATCTAACTCCCTGAGCCACCCGGGTGCCCCAGAATAACATTACTATGAAAAATAACTTGTTTCCCAAAACAAAAGCTTTGGTAAATTGGAAATTTCTCTGGTGCCTAGATTAGTAGACCGCCATTTCCAATTCTGTGCATACTTTCCATTTGTTGCTGTATGTTTAGGTTGGTGGATATGAAGAAAATGACACAGGTCTGCACATGGAAGAGGGACGCATGTTTTGATGGCCCGTTCAGTGAATCGTGGAGATTCTTTGATACGACACCAAAACTGGTTGCATGGTTGTTTATTAAAGAGAGTTGCAATGTGGAATCTGAAGTGTATCAATAAACTTACCGTATTGCAACTGTGAAATGCATTGCTCCGTCTTGCACTTTGAATGAATCTTTTATTCGTGCATGATTTTCTCATATCACATATTGATATTTTAAAAAATATTGGTTCACAATCCACATGTAGACACTATTTTTAAAAAATCACATGGCTTAATATCGCCACTGATCTCAGAAGAGCCTTTGTGTGTTGGGAATCTGCTGGAACTATGCAAACTGGGGGCTGGGTTCTAGTGTGTTTGCGTTTCTCAGCCCCTCGCAAGGTGAGGTCAAGGCAGCCTCTCATGGACCTGAGTTTTATACAATTACATTTTTTGCTCGAAGCTTCTATTTTATCATTAGCAACGAATACTGTCAGTTTTTTTCCCCAAAGTCTCAGATTTATTTCATTCATTTTCAAGAAAATGTTTCCCAAATACTCAAGTAAAGGGAATAGCTGAATAACTTGTCTTTCCGTTGTTCTTTCAAGTAAAAATAGTTTTCCACAAGAAAAGCGACTGGTTTGGTTTACAGTAACCATCACACAGGTGTTTTTCTTTGAGACAGACATGACTTCATTTACGGCAACAGCACTTTCTGTGTACTTCTCATTTCATCACACCGAACACTAAAAAGATGGATGCTGAAGAGGCAATTATATAGGAATTTGATTTAAGAACCTTTTACTCGATTAAGAACATTCTAGAGTGAACATTTTTTTCTCTTTCTTCTCCTCGCCTGTCATTGTTGTCGTCTGTTTTAATGTGGGGGCTTGGCACGAAAGAGCACAAGGATGAATAATTCCAGTCTGGTTCTAGCAGTCTCTCCCACCATTACTTTTTACCGTCAGTGCAGATGTCGACACAGTGCAAAAGGCAAATGGCATCTCGGTATTTTTATGAAAATAATCTGACCTCATGAACCCCTCTGAGAGGGTCTGGGAGACCACTGGGGGTCTGCAGACCACACTCAGAGAGCTGCTGGTGTAAATGATATAAATACCATTTTAGGTAATACCATTTTAGGTAAAATACATTTTAGGTAAGTGGGTTTATGCCACTTAGCTCTGGGTTGCCTCCTCTGTTGTTTTAACAGGTATGATTTATGAAGTTTTCAATAATGTTAACAGATACCGGTTTGCTGCTTGCATTGGCTAACATATAACTTGTAAATCTTTCATATCGAGCTTTTAAAAAAATCTGAGTTTTTCCTAAAGATTTTTGTCAGCATAAGGAGGGGAAGCAGCAGACAGAGAGAGAAGCCGACTCCCCACTGAGCAAGAAGCCTGATGTGGGACTCGATCCTAGGATCCTGTGATCATAGATTTTTTAGAAAAAGTTTACTCGTTGTGTTACTTTATTGCTCTATCCGATTTTGAAAGCGTAGCTTAGAATACTTGTAACAGGTGAAGTAACCTGCGGTTGGATTACTGGGTGCAGTTACTGGCTCCTGAAACAGTAGCATATTAATAGGATTTTTAAATATGATGAGTTAATTTAAAGTTTTCATGTTTGGGGCACCTGGGTGGCTCAGTCCACTAAGCGTCTGACTCTTGATTTCAGCTCAGGTCGTGATCTCAGGGTCATGAGACTAAGCCCCACGTTGGGCTCTGTGCTCAGCGTGGAATCTGCTTGAGGTTCTCTCCTCCTCCCTCTGCCCCTCCCCCTGCTCGCATTCTCTCTTTCTCTGTAAATACATAAATAAAATCTTAAAAATCTTTTCATGTTCTTGCATATTCTGCCAAATTGAGAGGAAATGTGTTTGGAAACTAGGTCTGGCATTGATTTCCTGTTCAGCTGCTTAAACTTTGTGGGTCTGTGTCATGTTGTGGTGTACGATAAGAAAGCTATATTTGGTTTTTCCTCCCATTTTTGGCACAGAGCTCCTAAAACCCTAGGTGATAAGAGTAATAAAGGTAATCTTGTTACTGGTGATGTGCGCCTTGCAGCCACACCTGCAATTATGGTAACACCAGTGCCTTTTGTAAAGCTGCTGAGAGTGGAGGCTGGTCGCCGGTGGACCAACCTTGGTTAGAGAGTTGAACTTGCAGTCCTACCTCTGGAGATGTGTGAGGGTCTAGAGGCAGCGTCAGTCACTGATGGCCAGTGATCGACTCAGTCATCCCTATATAAGGAAGTCTCCATAAAAACCCAAAAGGACAGAGTTGGAGTGCTTCTGGGTTAGTGAATGGGTAGAGGTGCTGGGGGTAGGGGTGGGAGGGGGGAGGGTGATGGTGGGGGGAGGTGGGAGAAAGGTTGGGGGGGGGGGGGTGGGATGGGGGAGGGGGAGGGTGGGGGGAGGGGGGAGAAGGGTGGGGGGGGTGGGGGTTGTGGAAAGTCATGCACCAGGAAAGAGAGAGGGCCCAGGGGCCCTGTGCTCCTTCCCACATACTTGCCCTGGTATCTCTTCTATCTGCTGTTCCGGAGTTGCATCTTTTTATAACAAACCGGTGATCTAGTCAGTAAATGGTTTCCTGAGTTCTTTGAGTGGCTCTCGCAAATTAATAAAAATCAAGCAGGGATTCATGGGAACCTCTGATTTATAGTGAATTGATCAGAAGCACAGGTGACCGCCTGAACTTGCGATGGACATGGGGGTGGGGGCAGTCATGTGGGGCCGTGCCCTTAACCTGTGGGATCTGATGCCGTCTGCAGGTGGCGAGTGCCAGAACTGAATTCAATTGTAGGACACAGCTCGTGCCGCAGAATTGTCCGATGTGTGGAACACCGCAGTTGGCGTCAGAAGTGGTGTTACAGTGAAGTACTGAGAGGAAGAGGAGTGTATATTTCTTAATATACACAGGAGGAGTGTATATTTCTTAATAGTTGTGTGTAAGAACTTAATAGTTCTTAACAGCATATGAAACAGCATATGCTGTTTCTCTGGGTTCAATGAGACCATTTTTTGCTTTACTGAAAACTCAAAACTTTGCGACAAACACTTGCACTTCCGTGGTTGACCACTAGATGTCATCAGTGCCACAGGAGCCCTAAGGGTTACCCAAGGCCGGTAGAAACTGAACATTGTAAGCTCGTAGACCTTCACATATTTTGCTGTTTCCACATGATCGATGCCAGAAGAACCTGATACTGTGTGATATATAGAAGCAAGGTGCAACTGGAATAATGAAATTTCAAAAATAAGCCTTTTTAAAGGAGGGTTGTAATAGTTCTATTGGGTATTGTAAATGTTTCAGGTGCACTTGATATCACTGTTGGGTTCCTGGGTCTCTCTCTTTTTTATGGAAAGATGGATTGAACTTCAATTTAAGAATATTCGGTAATCCCTCTCAGGACGTACTGTAACAGCTGGTATTTTGGTGTTGTAGTAAATCGATTCCATACAACAGTCAGTAATAATTACGGCTGGGTTCTGACAAATTCCAAAGTATTTTCAATAAATTTAGCCAAAGAAAATAACATGATCACTACAAAAATTTAGCTCAGTTGGAGAGTTAAACCCAGCAACTCTGCTTCGTTGCACAAAATAGTAAGCATTTTTTATTGGTTGGGATTTTATCAAACCATTTGCTTTTTATTAGTATACATAGATATGTTCTGAGGAGATAATTACTTTGTAGCATATATTTCTTAAGTAATACGACTTTGGAAAGAATTAACCTTGGGTGTTCATCATAAAATACAAAGTGAGAAATGCTGAGGCCTTTCATAAATGGCTTTATGTGTACAGCACCAGTATCAACTCAGAAGAATGTTTTGCCGTGGGGATGTAAGGTTATCTTAGTAGTAATAGAATGATAGAAGATCACTTACTATATATGGTGTTTGTGGTTTATAAAAGTGAAGCATTGTAAGATCTTTAAGGTGTGAAGAAGGGGTTAGTATCTATGGCATAGACTGTTGTGCAAATATTTCTATGGTTAAGCAATCTATACCATTTAAATTATGATTTTTGGCCTAAAGAGCTTAAATTATCTACGTAACACACACACACACACACACACACACACACACACACACACAAGATAACTATCTACCCACATGTGTACACATATTGCCCTAATGGTAGAAATGAGTGTGCGTATGCTTTACAAATTTCAACTGTTTCCTCCTTTTTTTTTCTCATCAAAACAATAGTCTTATGAGTGCCTTCTTTAAATCATGTATGGTCTGTTTCATACAGACCATAATTAAGGAACACTTTTATGTAGTTGAATTTTAATCCTGATTGTTAGAATAATTTATGAAAGCAAAGCAGAGTTGCCTCTTAAAATTATTGGGGAAAACAGCCTCAGAGATGGGCATTAATGAAACTTTGTCTTTCTCACTTATTTTTAGCTTCGTGATTTAGAGTTTATTTGGTCTTTAAAATAACTGCCCTCATATTTTCAGTTAACAATCTTCTCTGCATACTTTATCAACCCTTGTAATATAAAACAAAATGCAGGCCACTGCATTAGTTTGGTTCAAGATAGTCTCTTTGGTGAATTTTTTCATACTAACGTTTGCTTTGATAGTTAAAAAGCTAATTTAGAAGGTTTTAATAGACTTTTGCAGCTCAGACTTTTTCAAGTGAAATTTGGCAAGCCCGTTATTCCTTATTCTGTAATATGAATCAGCAATTTAAGGGCTTCACGGGTTGAAGTGAGCCAGTTTTTCGAGTGTTTATAATATCTGTTTTTCTTGTTAATATATGTTAAAATATGCTTTTAAATTACTGAATTTGCTTTATAGAGAACTGGGGGAAAATGCATTAAAAATGGACTTAAACACATTGCGTGGGTCTTCTGATTTCTAAAAAAATGTAAATGGAGTGTATTTTCCGTTATTAGGCAGCAGTGGTCCAAATTTAAACCACATGGCCTTCTCCTAGGTGTCAGGCCAGCGTAAATTTTAATCTCGCTACTTTCTTTTATGTTTTCATTTCATAATCTCATTGCCTGAATTAAACAGCTCCAGTCACAAGAGCCAGCATTTCTTGTTTGCTGGTCACATGCCAGACGGTGTGTTGTGAGTCTTGGCCTATTTAATTATCAAACAATTCTAAATTGTTGTTATCTCCATTCGTATAGATGGAAGTGAAGTCCAGTAAGATCAAATACATCGTCCAAGATCACGGTTTAGCAGGTTGAAAGATTAGGCCAGACTCTGGAGTCCTTGCTCTTCCGATAGGAGACAACAGTGCCTTCCTGCTTATGGCGGGATAACCCGTAGTTAAAACAACTTTTGAAAAAAATTGGTATTTTTTCGAAGTGCATCAAGCTTAGCTTTTTACTGAAAGAACTGACTTTTGTGTATTAGCGTGGATCGGGAGGCCTCGTTTAGATTGCTAACACTTCTGCGACTCCCTAACATTTTCAATTCTAGTAGTTTCTCCAGGTGATTGGCAGTTTCAGTTAGAGGACTTGGCAGTGGCATATTAGGATGAGCTAGTTAAAAACCGCAAGTGTGTTTATAAGTCGTGGACCATCGACAGAGTCTACGTTCTGCATTAGAAATATAGCGTGGAATCACAGTAACAGATTGAGAGCATCTTAGAATAGCATTGGCGTGAAAAACCTTCTTTACGGGGCGCCTGGGTGGCTCAGTGGGTTAAAGCCTCTGCCTTCAGCTCAGGTCATGATCCCAGGGTCCTGGGATCGAGCCCTGCATCGGGCTCTCTGCTCAGCGGGGAGCCTGCTTCCTCCTCTCTCTCTCTCTGCCTGAGTCTCTGCCTACTTGTGATCTCTGTCAAATAAATAAATAAAATCTTAAAAAAAAAACCCAAAAACCTTCTTTACGTTCTTAATCTGCATTCAGCAGCCCTCAAAGCAACTGCAGAAATTTTTCTGGAAGCCTTGATACATGCAGGAGGAGCTTTCGTGGTTTTAACTAGAAATTTCACATCCAAATCAAAAACTCTCACCCTTCTTCCTATGTGCACCTAGCGTGTAGACAGATTTGGAAGAATGGTGAAGCGTGTTGGAATAAGAACTCTGAATTAGTCGTAGAACGTTGCAATTTAGTCGCCTTCCCTATTACTATTTTTAAAGTTTTTTTCTTCTTTTTTTTAGAAACGGCCTGCTTGATATATAAATCTTGGTCGACAGCGTGGCTGCAGGCCTCTGGACTGGAATTCTCCGTGGCTTTCTAAGTGGAGAGTGTCTGGTGTGTGCTGTCCGGGCCTGCGGTTTGCATCATGCCGGCCTTGTCAACAGGAGCTGGGAGCGACGCAGGTATGTGAACCCATGAGGGGCGGGTTTCCATGCATTGTTACTGAAATTTTCTTGTTCACCGCATTGCTTTAAGTGAGCGCAGATGGATCAGGCTTGCTTTTCTGGAACCTGCACGAGGGGCACAAAACCAACTCAGATGCATCCTTCGAAGATAAGAGTTGTCAAAGGACCTGGTGGCTCGTGATGATGCCCTCCTACGGCCTTGCCTTTTGGAATACTGCCATGCATTTAAAGTGCTTTTTTAAAAAAAATTGAGTGTTTTAAAGCATACAAAAAAGCGTGCCAAATACCGTGGTAGTCTTGTTATCCTTCACTCAGATTTGATAACACGTATGAACTTTTCTGCCATACTTCAGACCCCTCACTTTTTTAAGAAATGAAACAAGGGCGCCTGGGTGGCTCAGCTGTTAAGCGTCTGCCTTCAGCTCAGGTCATGATCCCTGGGTTCTGGGATTGAGCCCCAAATCAGGCTTCCTGCTCAGGGAAGCCTGCTTCTCCCTCTCCCACTCCCCCTGCTTGTGTTCCCTCTCTCACTGTGTCTCTGTCAAATAATTGAATAAAATCTTTAAAACAAAACAAAACAAAAAGAAATGAAACACAGTCTCTGTGTACCATTCTGGCATTTTCTTTCTTCTTATCCCCACAGGTCAAAAAACCGAAGTTGACGTATGTCGTTAAGGGTTTCGGTTAAAATAAACAAACATAGTTCACCTCATCATCAGTGGTGAGATTTAGTGGTACTTGGAATAAAGGGTTCCAGGAAAGAGAAGAAACTCATGTATGTATGTATGTGTGTGCAGAATCCTGTCCTCCTGACCTGTTTTAGGGAGGTATGTGAGGGAGGTTGGTGCCCCCTTTGAAGTTTTATTCTGGGATCAGCACTTTTTATTTTTCAATTAAAAGAAATGTTAATCAATCAATTAATTATTATTATTATTATTTATTTATTTTTTTTTAGTTTGGTCAACACACAATGTTGCATTAGTTTCAGGTTTACAGAGTAGTGATTCAGCTTCTCTGTAGGTTATGCTGTGCTGCCCACAAGTGTAGCTGACATCCGTCGCGACCCAACACTGTTACAGTCTCATTGACTGTATTCCTTATGCTGTGCCTTTAAGCTCTCAGGACTCATTCATCCCATCACTAGACGCCTTCGTCTCCCACGCCTCTTCCCCCATTTTGCCCATCCTCAGCCGCCTCCCCTCTGGCAACCGTCAGTTTGTTTTCTGTATTTATAGGTGTGAAAATCAGCACTTAAAAAATTCGTGGACCTTTCGCCGAACTATTAGAACAGAATGTGAGCAGGGATGAGGAGCTATGCCTTGCATTTTTTTTTTTTTTTAAGATTTTATTTATTTATTTGACAGAGATCACAGGTAGGCAGAGAGGCAGGCAGAGAGAGAGGAGGAAGCAGGCTCCCGGCTGAGCAGAGAGCCCGATGCGGGGCTCGATCCCAGGACGCTGGGATCATGACCCGAGCTGAAGACAGAGGCTTTAACCCACTGAGCCACGCAGGTGCCCCTTCGCCTTGCATTTTTAAGACCCCCTCAAAAGAAGTGGCATAGTGTGTGACTAAATGTTCTGTGTGTTGCATTGACCGTCCTGAATTTGGTTTAAGCCAGTGCTGTTCTGTAAGCAGCGCGATGGCGGTCTTTGGTGTGGGCAGTTACTGGCACCATAATTTTAAAAAAGCTGAGCCACAAATTTGGAGTTACCCTTCCTTGCTCTCTCAAGCATATCCATACTACCTTTTGGCAAGTTTTGTCTCATCTTTATCCGTCTGTAATGATTTTTTCCACTGTAATTTACACTGAGGATTAGTTTTTCTTAGGAAGTGACTTTGATTTTCAAATATATAAAAATTCTTTTTTTCTCAAGACATTGGCTTAGAAGCTAGGTCCTTTGGAAAAATTTTTTTTTGCTTCGTTCTAGTTTTTATATAGTCCCACATTGTGTTCTACTATATAAAATGAATGATTTAACTTTCCATAGTGGTTTGGGAAATTATAGATGAAATTTATTTGAACCATAAATTTACTGCTGTTGTGTAGCGAATAAGTTTTATGCCTTGCTGTTTGCCAAAAATGCCTCAATTTAATTGAATGCAAAATATTGTTGCTTACAGCTATCTCAAGGAATGATTAAAATGGAGTATTTGTAGTTCATAAAATGGAGTATTTGTAGTTCATGGGGGCAGTCGAAGGGTCACTCATGAAAATAGCAGAGGCTACTCAGAATTGGAAAAGGACTTTCCCTATGTAGCTGGCTCACATTGTGCAAATCTCAAGTACCCGTGTGACTCACACCTGGCTTTGTGATCTTTTTTGACCCATATGTCCCAGCAGGGTTAGAGTCAAGCAGAGAAGATGTGCCTGTTGCAAGAGAAGCTCCAGCATTCAGGGAAGCTGTAGTGCGTGGTGCACTCAGGAGACGATTACTGTTCCCTTGTAGTTCCTTGCAGACCAGATGCAGTTTACCAGTCAGGGGTCTTTCTCACCCACGACAGTGTTTCTTAGCAATGTCCTCTCCAGGGCACTGAGCTGGAGAGCATAACCAAAGAGCCGATGCTCATGCAGCAGGAGAGAGTGGCTCACAGCTGCTCCAGTGCCCACAGTACTCAACGTGGGAAACTACTTCCAAATACTTTTGGTGTAAAACTTAGGCCATCTCTTCCCCTCCCCTCTCTGCTTACTTCACTAAGGAAAAAAGTGTTTAATTACACAAGGAATCCATAAAAACATCCTCCTTGTCAAAGATGTGTAGATAAAAAAGGAAAAAAATTTTTTACCCACCCTTACCCTGCCCCCAATCTCATTTTCTTTCTCCATTTTATGAATATCCTTCAAGAACGTTCTGTACGTTCAGCAGCTATATATTGATGTCCAGAAATAATACTGTTTTAGGTTGTTTTGTTCTTTACTTTTTAATCAGATTCTGTCATACTCGGGGTTGTTCTATAATGTTCTTTCCTATATCAAGTAATGTCTCAGAACTGTATTTCCATGGGGTGTGCGCGCGAGTGTGCACACGTGTGTATCTTTATAACTTTCTATCTGTACATACCTCTGTATATCTACCTCATTCTTTTTTCTTTTTTAAGGATTTTATTTATTTATTTGTCCGACAGAGATCATAAGTAGGTGGGGGGTGGGGAGGGCAGCAGGCTCTCTGCCGAGCAGAGGCTCAATGCAGGGCTCTATCCCAGGACCCTGGGATCATGATCTGAGCCGAAGGCAGAGGCTTTAACCCACTGAGCCACACAGGCGCCCCCCCCCTTTTTAAGATTTTATTTATTTTCTACCTCATTCTTTTAAACCAAGGCATACTTTTCTGTAATATCACAATTCAGTGAACCATACTTCTGTTGACGAAAGACTTGGCTTTGCTCCTTTTGTTACATTTTGGAAGAAAAGATGTAAACCTTGAATGGATGTTGCCAGATTGTCCCCCAGAGTGGCTGAAGCACTCAGTGTCCCGTGGACAGTGCCTTAAGGATTCCTTCCCCTGTGTTCTTGCTGAGCTTCAATATCACAAGCCTTTATACTTTTTCCCCATGGGAAAAATGGGTAAAACATGGTATCTTAAGTGTTAAATGTGCATTACTATTGATACTGAACATACTTCCATCTGTTTAATGGCCATTTGTTCCTCTGATGTGTCAGTTCATATCCTTTTCTTTTTTCTATTGATTATCATTTTCTTAACGTTTTTACAGAATGTCTTTATTTGTATTTTGTATTTTATGGACCATTTTAGGTTGAACATCATTTTTTCTGGTCGACCGTTTGTCCTTTTGTTCTTAAATAGTATCATTTCTTTTATTGAAGTTGATAACTTTTATGTGGACAAATCAATCTTTTCTCTATGGTTAATGGTTCCCCCCCCCCCCATGCTTTCCTACCTACTGCAAGGTCATGAAGATGTTCTCTAAGATTTTCTTCTGATAATGAAGATAGTTAGTTTTTACACCTTTGGAATTTTAGTCCAACTGTGATTTATATGTGGAGTGAAGTCGTATTCTAATTTTATTTCCCACGTGAATAGCCAGTGGTCTCCAAATCACTTAATTCAGTAGTTTGTCCTTTCCACATAAAATTATAATATCCCCTCTGTTGTACATCAATATTACATATACATTCTGGGCTTTCTTTCTTGGCTTTTAAAAAAATAATTTTAATGGACCTTATGTTTCAGAGCAATTTCAGATTAACAGAAAGATTATGAAGATAGTAAAAAGTCCCAGTACACCTTATACCTTGTTTTCGCTGATTATTAACATCTTACCTTAGTTTGGTACATTCATTTCAGTTAGTGAATCAGTATTGATACACTATTATTAACTATAGTCTGTCTATACTTTATTCAGATATTCTCTGTTTTCCCTTTGTATATATGTTGTATATTAATCTCTATATATAATACATTGTGTGTATGTATAATTTCATTAGGCTTCTCTTGGATCTGAAGGTTTCTCAGACTTTCCTTGTCTTTGGTGACCTTGACCCTTCTACAAGTACTAGTCAGGTGTGTTGTGGAACTCCTCTCTCTTGGAATTTGTCTGATGTAAAATGCCATTGTTCTTGTATCAGGGGTAAGGGTACATACTGTCAACTGGACCTATGACTGTTGATGTTGGCCAACAGGGCAAAGCAGTATTTGTCCCGTTACTCCATTGTGAAGTTTCTCTCTTCTCCCATTCTCATTTCCCATTCATCTTTTCCCATTCTTTCCATCCTGTACTGCTTGCCAGGAGTCTTTCTGTGCAGCCCCCACTAGAGTAGTGTGTTAAGCTCCCCCTCCTTTAGAAGCTAAACTATCTGTATAATAGTTTTGGAATATTTTGTCTCTCTTCCCCCATTTATTTATTCAATCATTTATTCATATCAGTGTGGGCTCATGGATATTGATTGATATTTTGGGTTATAATGCAATACTAAATTTATTTTGTTGTTCAGAATGTTACATTTTTGGGTGTTGGGAGCCATTTCAGTTGGCTCCCATGAGTGTGGGCTTGCTTGTTTAGTTTTAACAGTTCCTTGCTTTTGACACTGCAAGGTGTCCCAGGCTGATTTTATAGTGCTCCAGTCCTGGACTCAGGCATTTCTCTGGGAGCCCTAGTGCCTTTTCCTGGGGAATGGGATTAGGACCCAGGATCTGGGTGATATTTTGCCCATTGCTACCAGAGTGTTGTTACTTTAGGTGCTCTCATCTGACAGAGCAAAGAAATACATGCGTGTACACTAATCCACATAAATACACACATTATAAACAATTTTGTGTGCAATCAGCTGTAACTATACTTGGCTAAACATAAATTCTTATTGATGTCGTCAACTCTGATTCATTAACGAGGGGATCATTTAACGTCCTTTCCCCCGCTTCTTTGTAAACTCCCATTCTTAACAGTGAGAAACCTGGCTGTCACCACCTACCATCCATTTACATAATCAGTTCCAGTGTACATGTGAAGCAGAATCAGAATTGTTAACCTACACCTCATAGGAAGCCACTTTGATCAACTAGAGAGTTGACTTTGTTTTTTATTTCTCTGATAGTTCCATTCTGTTGTTAATCTTATGGAATCATTCCTTTCGAGCATAGTACCTGTGTTATTTCTAGTTTTATAAATTCATTGTGATTTTTTTTCAAACATCATTTAATATGTATTATGTACACAGAAATACACATAACTTTTATAAGACAGTTTTAAAACTGGTTATAATGCCAATAGCTATGGGATCACCATCTGGTTCAAGAAATCATGGTGCATAAACGATCTTGGAACACTGCAAAAATAAAATAAAATTAAAATCTTTAAAAAAAGATCAAGCATCCTGAAAGTAACCTGTATATTTCTTCCCATTCACAATCTCCTCAACCTCCTTATGGGTGGACATTTAAAAAAAAGAAACATTAAAACAAAATGTTTGTTTTAAACATTAAAACAAAATGTTTGTTTAAAATGCTTGTTGAACTTTAGAAATGGGATTATACCGTACTAATTGGAGTAGTTCTGTGTGTTACAACCCCCTTCTCTTGCTCTGTAGCTTGTCTTCTCATTCTTTGTGCTGGCCTTCCCTATTCTGTATGCAGAAGTTGCTAGTTGAGCACCATTTTCCTTTAGGTTAGTGATTTCTGAACTGTATTCATGAATTAGTTTCTTAACTTGTGATCAAAAAGTTATTCCCTTTTCCATTTTGATTTTGATACTCTAGTTTTTTGTTTGTAAGGTGTGAAGTTGGGCTCATAGTAATTTTTCCCATGTGGGTATCCAGTTGTCCCACCATGATGTAATAAAGACTCTGCCTGCCTCTCCTGTGCAACCATCTGGAACCTTCATTACAAATTTCAGTGGTGACTGTGAACATCTTTGTTTTTAGTTCTGGATCTCAAAAGACATTATTTCAGCATTTCTTCTTTGTCTTATTTGCTCTAGAATTTTTTCATCTATGCCCTTTACTAGATTATGGAAGTTACCATTTATTCTTAGTTTGCAAAATGACTGTTTAAATGACTAACCATTGAACATTGTCAAGTGCTTTTTATTTATTATAACAATCATGTGATTTATTTCCTGTGAATCTCAGCATAGCAAATTTCATTGGCTGTTGACTTTTTTGAGATGGATTTTTGACTATTAAACCAACTTGTATTTTAGAGATTAAACCCAGTTTGTTCATGATTTATTACCCTTTTCATATACTCTGTTGGATTTCATTGGTACATATTTTATAACTGTAATATGTCTTTCTATGAGTGACTTCAGCCTGTAATTTTACTTACTCATTCTTTCTCATCAGATTTCCACAATATCATGTTAGCCTCAGGTAGTGAGTTGGGAGAAATCTTTACTCCTCTGTGGACCATTTTTTGAAAAACTGGAATTACTTTGTCCTTTAGTGGAACTTAACCTGTTTAGGTTACTTGGGCCTAGACACTTTCTTTTTGATAAGAATATTGGTAACTATTCTAAAGATTCCAGGAATGTTCAGGCTTTCTATTTTTTCTTGAGTTAGTTTTAATGATTTATATTGTTCTAAGACTTGGTCCATTTCACCTAAATTTTCAAATTACTCAAAAAGTTGCTTATAGTATTACATGTGTGCAGTTTCTATGTTAATTTTTTTTCTTTTTGGTTCTGATATTGGTATTTATTGTCCTTTCTTAATATTGCTGGAATTTGGGCAATTTCATTATTCTTTTTAGATATAAAACTTTTGGCCTTATTAATTTTCTTTATGGTGTATTTTTTATTTCATTTTTTTCATTTATTTTTGATTTAAAAAAATTCTTTTTCTAGTTTTTTTTTTTTTTTAAGATTTTCTTATTTATTTGACAGAGAGAGAGAGAAAAGAGAGAGCACATGGCAGACAGAGGGAGAGGGAGAGCAGGGAGCCCGATGTGGGGCTTAATTCCAGGACCCTGGGACCATGACCTGAGCCGAAGGCAGTTGCTTAACTGACTGAGCCACCCAGGCGCCCCTCTTTTTCTAGTTAGGAATATTCATAAGTGTTCAACCTTCTTCTTTTCCTCATGTAAACATTTAAGGCTATTTCCTTAGGTCCTGGTGTTATTACCTTGGAATTATTTTGTGATTGGTTATTTAGAATTTTCTTGAATTTACAAATAAGAATTTTTAATTTATCTTTTTTTCTGATTTCTACCTTAATAGCTTTGAGGTGAGAAGACTTAATTTGCATTATTCTAGTCCTCTGAAATTTGTTTAGACTTTATGGCCAGCTATATAATCAGTTTTTTTTAAGTATCCTGTGTCTAAAAAGAAGGCATACTCTGCAATCATTGAGTATAGTTGTCTGTCTGTGTCTGTAGGTCAGGTTTGTAAAGTTATTCAAATATTCTGTTTTTACTGGTTTTTGTTTGTTTATTCTCCGTTACCAAGAGAAATATTGTGAAAAGTTTTCCTTTGTTTTTTGTTTTTTTTTCTTGCACTTTGGTTCAGTTTTTGTTGTATATATTTAGAATTGTTATTAAATATAAATTTGTTATTTCACTTGAGTTAATACATTTACACTTTTTAATACATTTTATTTAAAAGTAAATATTTTTTCTGTTAACATTTGCATGGTATATCTTTTCCTATCCTTTTCATTGTCAACTTTTCTGTATTCCTGCTATATTACTTAGAGCTTTCATGAATTACTTTAAGTTGAAGCTTTCTGAGGTACAAGTTGGACAGTCTTTGCTTTTAACTAGAGTTTGCTCAATACACTTAATTATAATGTCTGATTTTTAAAATTTTGAATCTAACGTACTTTGTGTTTTCTTGTCCTGATATTTGTAAGTTTCTTTCTCTGTTATGTCTTCTTTGGGATTGATTAGGGTTTTCGTTTTTCATTTTGGTTTTCCCCATGTACAGTTTTGAAGTTAATTCATTCTGTTCTTTTAGTGGCTACCTTAGAAATTACGACATGAATCCTTTATTATAAAATCCTGTCTTAATCTGTACCTTTATTGTCTTCTGAAAAATATCCCGGGGAATCTTAGAACACTTTTACTCTGCATACTTCCCTCCCAATTTAAGTGCTATTGTGTCTTGTATTTTAATTCTCTCTCTCAGAAAAAACAAAAAACAAAAAAAAAACAACAAAAAAAACACAAAAAACAAAAAACAACACCCCACAACATTGAAGACATTCTTATTTTGCTTTATATTGTCAGTATTCATTTAGAGTTCCTCACATATGACCATTTTGTTTGTTCTGCTCTCCATCTTGCAACTCAGCATTCTCAGACAGGATTATGTTTCACCTGTTTAAAGTAAAAATAAGCTTTAGATTCTACTAAATTGAAGGTTTATGGCTCTCAAATTATGTCTTTCAGCATATCAGAACATGTTCTTATTTCTCTTCATTTTTTTTCATTTTATTAAAGTATAATCGAGATAAGGTGTACAGCATAGTGATTTGACATTCGTGTACATGGCAGAACGATCACCACATTAAGTTTTATTTAGTTAACATCTCTCTTCATGCAAAGTCACACCATTTTTTTTCTTGTGCTGAGAACTTTTAAGATTTATTTTCTTCAAGCAAACTTCCAAATTTGCAATACAGTATTATTGATTATAGTCACCTGCTCTACATGAGTTCATTTTATAACTGGAAGTTTGTACTTCTTGATTCCGTTCACCCATTTCACCCACCCTCCCTATCCCTTTCCCTTCTGGCAACCACCAGTGTATTCTCTGTATCTATGACTTTTGTTTGTTTTTTAGATTTCAGATACAAGGGAAATCATACGGTACTTGTCTTTCTCTGTGTGACTTTTTTCCACTTAGCATAATGCCCTCAAGGTTCATACAAGTTGCAAATGGCTAGATTTTATTTATTTATTTATTTATTATGACTGAGCACTATTCCAGTGTGTGCATGTGTGTAACTCTTTTTCCATTCATCCCTCATAGGGCACTTTGATTATTTCCGTATCTTGGCTATTGTAAATAATGCTGCAGTGAACATAGGGGCACATGTATCTTTTCGAATTAGTTTTTCTTCGGATAAATACCCAAAAGTTGAATTGCTGGATCATATGCGAGTTCTATTTTTAATTTTTTTACTCTTTTCCCAACTGTTTTCTGTAGTGGCTACACCAATTTATAACCTCACCAGTAGTGCACAAGGCTCTCCTTTGCCCATAGTCAACACCTGTTATTTCTTATCTTTTTGATACTAGCCATTCTCACAGGTGTGAAAGGATATCTTATTGTGATTTTGATTTGCATTTCCCTGATGATTAGTGATGTCGAGCATCTTTTCATGTGCTTGTTGGCGATCTGTATGTCTTCTTTGGAAAAAAAATGTCTATTCTGATCCTCTGCCCATTTTTTTTTTTAATTGTTTCTTGTTGATACTGAGCTTTATGAATTTTTTAAATATATTTTGGGTGTTAACCCCTATTGGATATGATTTGCAAGTTCTTCTCCCATTCGGTAGATTGCCTCTTTTATTTTGTTGATGGTTTTCTTTGCTGTGTAGGAACTTTTGAGTTTTATGTAGTCCCATATTTAGTTTTGCTTTTTGTTGCCACTGCCTTTGGAATTACATTAAAAAAAAAAAATCTCCAAGAGTGATGTCAAACAGTTTACCACCCATGTTTTCTTTAGGAGTTCTATGATTTCAGGTCTTTCATTCAAGTCTTTGGTCCATTTTGCGTTAATTTCCGTGTATGGTGTAAGGTAGTGGTCCAGTTTCATTCTTTTGTATGTAGCTGTCTAGTTTTCCCAGCACCATTTGTGGAAGAGACTGTCCTTTCCCCATTGTATATTTTTGCCTCTTTTGTTATAAAGTAATGGGCCCTATATGCTTGGGCTTTTTTTCTGGACTCTCTGTTCTGTCCCCCTGATCTGTGTGTCTTTTTATGCTAATACCATACATTTTTTAATTACTTTAGTTTTTAGATACTATCGCTTGAAATTGGGGTGTGTGATGTCTCCCAACTTGTTCTTCTTTCTCAAGATTTGCTTTCGGTATTCAGGATCTTTTGTGGTTCTATACAAATATTGGGGCTGTTTTGTTTCTGTGAAAAATGCCATTGGAATTTTGATAGGAATTGCAGTGAGTCTATAGATTGCTTTGGTTAATTTGCAGTGTTTTCCAGTCCATGAGCATGGAATAGATTTCCATTTATTTGTGTCATCTCTTCTCAGTGTCCTTTAGGTTTCAGGGTATAGATCCTTCACCTCCTTGGTGAAATTTATTCTTGGGTATTTTTTAAATGCAATTTTAAATGGGATTTGTTTTCTTAATTTCTCTTCCTGATATTTTGTTGTTGGTGTACACAAATGCAACAGAATTTTGTATATCAGTTTTGTACCTGCAACTTTACTGAATTCATTTATTCTAACAATCTTTTTCCTGGAGTCTTTAGGGTTTTCTATGTATAAAATTGTGTTATCCACAAATAGTGGTGGTTTACTTCTTCCTTTACAATTTGGATTCCAATTTCTTTTTCCTGACTGATTGTTGTGGCCAAGACTTCCAATACTGTGTTGAATAAAAGTGGTGAGGGTGGGCATCCTAGCCTTGTTCCTAATCTTAAAAGTGGGAAGCTTTTTCCTGTTGAGTATGATGCAAGCTGTGGGCTTGTCGTGTATGGTCTTATATGTTGAGGTACATTTTGTCTATACCCACTTTGTTGAATTTTTTTTTTTTTAACCATAAATGATGTTGAATTTTGTCAAATGCGCTTCCTCATTTATTGAGATAGTTATATGGTTTTTATCCTTCATTTTGTTAATGGTGGTTGATTGATTTGTGGATGTTGAGCCATCTTTGCATCCCTGGGGTAAATCTCACTTTATCATGGCTTATGACATTTTGATGTATTGTTGAATTTGGTCTGCTAATTTTTTCCCCCTCTTTTCTGGTTTTGGTATCAGGGTAACACTGGCCTCATAAAATGTGCTTGGGAGCATTACCTTTTCTTCAGTTTTTTTGGGAAGAATTTGAGAATATAAGATATCAAATCTTTGGATGTTTGGTAGAACTTTCCAGTGAAAGTCATCTGTTCTTTTGTTTTAGATTTTTTTTTTTTATTATGGATTCAATGTCCATACTAGTAATTGGTCTAATAAGATTTTCTGTTTGTTCATGACCAGTCTTGGAAGATTGTATGTTTCTAGGAATTATCCATTTCTTCTAGGTTGTCTAGTTGGTTAGTGTATAATTGTTTATAGTATTCTCTTAAAATAATTTGTATTTCTTTGGTATCACTTGTAATTTCTCCTCTCTCTTTACTGATTTTATTTATATTAGCCCTCCTTTTCCTTAGTCATTCTGGTCTTTGCCAATTTTATCTTCTCAGAGATCCAGCTCTTAGTTTCACTGATCTTTTCTATTATCTTTTTAGTCTCTCATTATTTTTGCTCTGATTTTTATTATTTCCTTCCTTCTAATCCTGGCTCTTTTTTTTTTTTCTAGTTGCTTTGGGTGTGAAGTTATATCGTTTTTTTGTTTCTTGATGTAGGCCTGTATTGCTATAAATGTTCCTGTACAGCTGCTTTTGTATGTATCCATAGATTTTGGTATGTTGTATTTCCATTTTAATTTGCATTAAGGTATTCTTTTGAAAAATTCTTTTTGATTTCTTTGTTGACCTATTGGTTGTTCAGATGTTGTTTAATCTGCATGCACTTGTGATTTTTCCCGTTTCCTTCTTGTAATTGATTTTTTTTTTCTAATTATTGTTGACGGATCTTTGCATTTTGGGGTTTTTTTTTTTTAAAGATTTTATTTATTTATTTGACAGAGAGAGATCACAAGCAGGCAGAGAGGCAGGCAGAGAGAGAGGAGGAAGCAGGCTCCCTGCTGAGCAGAGAGCCCGACGTGGGGCTCGATCCCAGGACCCTGAGGTCATGACCTGAGCTGAAGGCAGAGGCTTCAACCCACTGAGCCACCCAGGCGCCCCTTGTAATTGATTTTTAACTTCATTCCATTGTGGCCAGAAGAGATGCTTAATAAATTTCAATCTTAAATTTATTGAGATTTGTTTTGTGGCCTCCTATATGGTCTGTCCTGGAGATTGTTTCATGTGCACTTGAGAAGAATGTATATTCTCCTTTTGGGTAGAATATTCTGTATAGGTCTGTTAAGTCCATCTGGTATATGCCATTTAAAGGTGATCTTTTTAAAAAAAATGAATTTTCTGTCTGGATGATCTATTCATTGATATCAGTATTAAAGTTCCCTACTGTTGTGTATTGCTGTCAATTTCTCCAGAATGTATACAGACATTTGCTTCATATATTTAGGTGCTTCTGTGTTACAACATTTTGCAAATGTTGTATCTTCCTGTTGGATTGACCTCCTTTATTATTAGGTAATTTCCATCTTTGTGTTTTATTACAGACTTTGTTTCAAAGTCTGTTTTTTTCTGATATAAATATAACTGCTCAGCTTTCTTCTGGTTTCCGTTTGCATGAAATCTCTTTTTCTACCCCTTCACTTTTAGACTGCACACATTAGTCCTTACCTCTGAAATGAGTATCTTGTAGGTAACATATAGGTGGGTTTTGTTTTTTATCCATTCAGCCACTCTGTATCTTTTAATTGGAGAATTTAGTCCATTTACACTTAGAGTAATTATTGGTAGGTATGTCCTTATACCCAGTTTGTTCTTTGTTTTTGGCTACTTTGTAGTTTCTCTTTGTTCCTTTCTTTTTCTCTTTTTTTTTTCTCTTGTGGTATGATGACTGTACTGTTATGTTTAGATTCCTTTTTTATTATCTTTTGCATATTTACTATAAGTTTTGGTCTTTGTTACTGTGAAGCTCACATGTAAAAGCACATATTTTATGGTCTCTTTTAAGCTGGTAGCAAATTAAATTTGAATGCTAAATTCTAAAACTGCATTTTTACTTTCCACCCTTCCCCATATTTTATGTTTTTGATGTAATTTTTACATTTTTAAAATTTTGCCTACCGGGGCACCTAGGTGGCTCAGTGGGTTAAAGCCTCTGCCTTCGGCTCAGGTCATGATCTCAGGATTCTGGGATCGAGCCCCACATCGGGCTTTCTGCTCTGCAAGCAGGGAGCCTGCTTCTCCATCTCTCTCTGCTTACTGATCTCTCTCTATCAAATGAATAAATAAAAAAATCTTAAAAAAAAAAATAAATAAATAAAAAATTTTGCCTATCTCTAGTTATGGTGGTTAGTTGTATTTAGTTCTTTTTTTTCTTTTAACCTTCATGCTAGCTTTATATGTGGTAAATACCGTTGCAGTCAGATTTCTACTTTCATGTTTTCTTATTGCTAGTTAGTTTCCTTTCTTTTCAGCCTAAAGAAGTTCCTTTAGTATTTCTTGTAGGGACAGTTTAGTGGTTATGAACCCTTTTAGCTTTTGCTTGTCTGGGAACCTCCTCTGTCTTTCAATTCTGAATGATAACCTTACTGGATAGATTAATCTCAGTTGGAAGTTTTTGCTTTCAGCTTTTTGCTTGCCAGAGTGGATGGTATAATACATCTAAAGCTTCTGCTAAGAAATCATCTTATAGAAGTTTCCTTGTATATAACAAGTTTTTCTCTTGTTGCTTTCAAGATACTCTCTCAAGAGGTGCCTGAGTGGCTCAGTGGGTTAAAGCCTCTGCCTTCGGCTCAGGTCATGATCCCAGGGTCCTGGGATCAAGCCCCGCAATGGGCTCTCTGCTCGGCGGGGAGACTACTTCCCTTCCTCTCTCTCTGCCTGCCTCTCTGCCTACTTGTGATCTCTTGTCTGTCAAATAAATTAAAAAAAAAAAAAAAAAAAAAAAGGAAAGATACTCTCTCAACTTTTTCCATTTTAATTAGAATGTGTTTTGGTATGGATTTTTTTTTGTTTTCTTTTATCTTGTTTGGATTTCTCTGGGCTTCCTGGATCTGAAAATTTGTTTCCTTGTTCAGGTTAGGGAAGTTTTTAGCCATTGTTTCTTCAAATAAGTTTTCTGCCTTTTTTCCTATGTCTTCTGCTGGATTCCTATAAGCAATTGCTGTTCTGCTTGATGGTGTCCTAAAGGCCCTAAGTTATTTTCACTTTTTAAAATTATTTTTTCTTCTTGTCCTCTTTTCACTGCCATTTCTTCCAGATTACTGATTCTTTCTTCTGCTTTACCTGTTCTGTTTTTGAATCCCTCTAGTGTATTTGTTAAATTATTCTTTAGCTCTATGACTTCTCTTTGCTACTATCATGTATTTTCTTTCTTTTTAAGTCCTCTCTGTGTTCATCCATTCTTTTCCTGAGTTCAATGAGCATGTTTATGACTATTTCTTTGAACTCTCTATTAGGGAAATCATTTAACTCCATTTCATTAAAGTTCTTTTTTTTCTCCCCACCCCAAGGTTTAATCCTGGTCTTTCATTGGGAACATGTTTGTGTTACCTCATTTTGCCTGTCTTTGTATTAGTCTTTGTGTTAGGTGAAAGAGCTATCTCTTCCAGTCTTGAAGGGGTGTTCCTGTGTGAGTGATCATTCTGATTATTTAACCTTGCCTTAGTTTTTCATTGTCTCTTTCTGTCTCTCCAATTATTTTAGACTTGTGGGGCTCAGAAACACAATCCACCCTGGCCACCAGAGTCTTCTACTCAGTAGGCATCCCCTGTGTGGGTTGCATGCACCTGCTGACTGGGGGCCTCTGGCAGTGGGAGTATTAGTAGGCGTCAGGGCACTGGCCTGCTGCTTCTGGCAGGGCTGTGGCACAGTGTGGAGGGGGAGGAGGTCCTAGAATGCAGAATTCTTTGAGAATGCAAAAATAGCTCCTGCCAGCATTGGCAATAGCAAGGTAGAGAAAAAAAATAAAAATGGCTCTCTCCAGGTCTCTGTTTGTTGTTGGAGGGAATCTGAGTAGGCTTTTGCCCTTCTGGTGCATGCTTTAAGATTAGGAAGCAAAACTCCGCCACATATGGTCTAGGCTCTTTTCAGACTGATACTTTTGCACTGGGTCCTGAGTTAAATGAACTGGAGTGTGAGCCCTGGAAGAGCAGACTCTATTCACTACAGCCCTGTGGTTCTCCTGGATGTAAGCGCCATTGGTTTTCAAAGCCAGATGTTTGGGGGGCTGTCTTTCTGGTACAGGTCCCAAGGGTTAGGGTGCCTGAGGTGTAGCACAGATCCCTCCCCAGAGAGGAGTTCTGTATTTGTGAGCCTCCCCCTCCTCTGTGGGTTTGTGCATGGGGGTTGGGGTTTTTAGCGAGAGTGTGTCTTTTTCTCTCTTAACTGTCTCAGTGTGGTTTCTTATCCTTTGTTGTGGAGCAGCTGTCCAGCTAGTTTCCAGGTTCTTCTCAGAAGTAGTTGTTTTAGATGCAGCTGTAGCTTTATTGTGTCTGCTGGGGGGAGGGGAGTTCATGGTTTTTTATGTCACTATCTTGAATTACCTCCCTGTTTGCCTCTATTCTTGGAAGGTATTTTTACTAAGCAAAAAAATGCTTGGTTGGCTATTGTTACTGATTCATTTGTTTTCCGCATAATGAAAGATGATGATGAAATTATATCTTTAAAGTTGGTATTTAGAAGTCAGCTGTCAGGATCTCGGTTCCGAAGTAATCTTTCAAACCATGTTCTTTCTCTGGCTGTTTTTTTTTTTTTTTTTTTTAAAGATTTTATTTATTTGACAGAGAGAGATCACAAGTAGATGGAGAGGCAGGCAGAGAGAGAGAGAGAGAGAGAAGCAGGCTCCCCGCTGAGCAGAGAGCCTGATGCGGGACTCGATCCCAGGACCCTGAGATCATGACCTGAGCCGAAGGCAGCGGCTCAACCCACTGAGCCACCCAGGCGCCCCTCTCTGGCTGTTTTTAAGACTTCAATACATCCATACATATATTTTTAAAATAAGTTCTGTTTAGTTCTTTTAAAAATGTTTGGCCAGCATTCAAACTGTCTGTACCATAGGCCTGTCTTAGGAAATCTGGTTAACCTTATTTCCACCATCAAAATCATAAACTTTGATCCTTAGAGCAAGAGATTCAAATTAAGAAAGGTTTTGTGGGGCGCCTGGGTGGCTCAGTGGGTTAAAGCCTCTGCCTTGGGCTCAGGTCCCGCATCGGGCTCTCTGCTCAGCAGGGAGCCTGCTTCCTCCTCTCTCTCTGCCTGCCTCTCTCCCTACTTGTGATCTGTCAAATAAATAAATAAATCTTTAAAAAAAAAAAAAAGGTTTTGAATATATCACCACAGTATGCCATTAACAGAAACCTTTTTTCTTTTAAATTAAAAAAATTTTTTATTAACATATAATGTATTATTGGTCCCAGGGGTACAGGTCGGTGAATCACCAGGTTTACACTTCACACCACTCACCATGGCACATACCTTCCCCAATGTCCATAACCCAACCACCCATCTGAAACCTTTTGAAATAACCAAAATGGACTTTATTGGCCTTGCCAGTGTCATACAAATGTTTTGTTCTCATCTTTCATTTAAAAGGTGAATTATTTTTCCTTTTTGATAATGCATATATTTTATTGTGGAAAAGCAAAGTCTTCAACGTGCTGCTCTCTTTTCTTCAAATTGTTTTCAAAATTAAGTATACTCTGCAAGTTTGAATTGACCGTATTTTTATTTCTGCAGTTCTTTTCTACAGCAAATCAAGATCATTAGGCATGTGGCTGACAGCTAGCTGTTCTGTGTGAACGAAAAGTGGTGTGTAAATTAGCATTTGGTTAAAACTTTTTTTTTTTTTGGTAGTACACAGAGCTTGTGTTCCTTAAATTGAAATAGGACACTTATTCTTGTCCTTGTTACTGCTGATCAGGTATTTCTGTATGAGGTGAAAAAGTCTTCTGCATGGAGTATGGATTTTTCAGTGTTAAATAGAAAAATCACTCAGAGGCATTTTTTCACAGTGAAACACATTTCACGGTGTGTTTCCACTTCTGTGCTATTAGTTTATTTGTAAGATAAATATCTGCTCTCATACTGTATGTTAGCGGTTACTCTTCTATCTTGCATGCTCTTGCTGTTACAAAAAGTCCAGGGGCACCTGGGTGGCTCAGTCATTAAGTGTCTACCTTCAGCCCAGGTCATGATCCCAGACCAGAGTCCTGGGATCCAGCCCGGCATCCGGCTCCCTGCTCAGGGGGAGGCCTGCTTCTACCTCTCCCACTCCCCCTGCTGTGTTCCCTCTCTCTCTGTCTCTCTCTGTCAAATAAATAAATAAAATCTTCCAAAAAAAAAAAAAAAAAAGACCAGCCAGGGGTTTTTTTTTTTTTTTTTTTTTTAGCTTTTCAAATGCATGCCTTTATTTATTACAACAGGTAATAACAGTAGGATACTTTGTACTGAAGTATACTTCAGTACAAAAGTCACCTTCAATAAACACTGTTAATTGGAGACAGTTAACAGTTTATACACAAAAGAAGCAGGTAAATCAGACTACACCATTTATAGAGGGGGATACATAAATTCTCTGTTGGTTACACTGAGGTCATTAGATTTCATACATCATGTCATTGTGATTATATCTTGGTCTTTACACAAATGCTATGTAAACAAGTTGCTGAGTACTTTGTATCTCATGGCATTGTACAGAACTTTGTATATGCAGCAGTTTCATATAGGAATTTAGCCAGTAATTTTCGTTCATTATGTAGTATTTGTCTTTCGTTTTGAGACTCACTTTATAATCTTAATGGCTGTAGTGTGATTTCTGTTTTAGCTATAAGGAGAGCAATGTCTCAGAATGTACAGATACTTTTTAAGTTTTTCTTTAAGGTAGAATACATAGAATATAAAATTTGCCATTTTTACTATTTTAGTTGTACAGTTTAGTGGCATTAGATATATTCAAAATGTCATGTAAACATCACTCCTGTCTATTTCGAAAAGCTTTTCATCAGTCCAACAGAAACTTTGTGTCTCCTAAGCAGTAAGTTCACTTGTTCCCCAATCTGCAGCTTCAGACGACTTCCATTCTACTTTGTCCCTAGATTTTAACTGTTTTAAATATTTCATGGAAGTGGAATTACACAATATTTGTCATTTTGTAACTATACCACTTTATGTAATGTTTTCAAGTTTCATCCATGTTGTAGCATGTCGGAATTTCATTCTCCTTTATGGTTGAATAATATTCCACTGTGTGTGTTGTTTATTCATTTATCTGTTGATGGACCCTTGTGTGTTTCCACCTTTTGGCTACTGTGAGTAATGCTGCAGTGTACCTTGCTGTATGAGTATCTGTTTTGAGCCCCCCAATTTCAGTTCTTCTGGGTATATACCGAGGAGCTGAAATTCCTGCTTATATAATAATTCTGTATTAGCTTTGTGAGAAACCATCAAAATGTTTCCATGGAGTCTGCACCATTTTACATTCCTACCAGCATTGTAGGAGGGTTCTGATTTCGCCATATCCTTATCACTACTTATTACATTGTGTAATTTTTGATTATAGCCATTCTAGTAGGTGTGAAATAATACTTCATTGTGGTTTTGATTTGCATTTCCCTAATGACCAGTGATGTTGAGCATCTTTTCATGTGCTCTTTGGCCGTCTGTATATCTTATTTGGAGAAATGTCTGTTAAAGTCCTTTGCCCATTTTCTTTTTATTATTAAATTGCCATTTTGTTGTTGAATTTTAGAGTTCTTTATATATTTTGGATATTAAACCCTTATCAGATTTTCAACCTCCAATTTTTTCCCCATTGTGTAGGTTATCTTTTTACTTTCCTTATAATATCCTTTGTACAAAAATTGTAGTTTTGATGAAGATCAGTGTCCATTTTTTTTCTTGTGTTGCTTATGCTCTTGGTGGCATATCTAAAAATCTGTTGCCGAATCCAGGGTTATGAGGGTTTATCCCTTGATTTAAAATTTGAGTTAAGGGACACCTGGGTGGCTCAGTCAGTTAAGCATCTGCCTTTGGCTCAGGTCATGATCCCGGGGTCCTTGGATCAAGCCCCACATCGGGCTCCCTGCTCAGTGGGGAGCCTGCTTCTACCTCTGCCTGCTGCTTCCCCTGCTTGTGCAGGTTCTTTCTCTCTCTCTCTGACAAATAATTAAATAAAATCTTTTAAAAAATGTAAACTTTGAGTTAATTTTTGTGAATGGTGTGAGATAGGGATCTGAGTTAATTCTTTCACATGTAGAAATCTGGTTGTCTTAGTATTGTTTCCATTTCTGTTTTTAGTGACTATCAGTTTTTATCCTCTAGCATTAGTTTGTGGTTTATCTGGAAACAATTGGCAAAAGAGGTCAGTGTCCTTAGTTTAAAAATTATTAGAAAACTTTGGTGGCTTCATGACACTGTTTATCAGCATTTCTTAACTCGCAAAGCATTGGGGATAGGGGAAGTTACCTCTCAGGTTAAATAAAACCTAATGCTTATTGTTGGGCTTTGTATTCTGACTTTGTTTTGGTGGCTTAATTTTTGGTTGTCTTTGTGAAATAAGTGCATTTTTAGTTCCACTTCTAGCATAGGTAGCATTCACTATCAGTTAAGGTTGAAATCCCGTTAACTTTCTATATTGATGTTATTATTCTGAGGTCCATCTTATTTAGTAATAATAGATAGCAGGTAAAGGTCAATTAAAATTCACATTAAATAGAGTATGAAAAGAGCAAGAAAATGGTGGGGTGGGAAAGCGATCAGAACTTTATCTAGAAAAAGGAAATATAAATTGTGATCATATTTTAAATGTAATTAAGAACACTGTAGGTTCTAGTTATAACTGTGCTAATTCTTAGCATGAATGTAATCCATCCTGCTGGCATATTCCTTAGTTGTCCTTTGTTGTCATAATATCGCTGACTACATTTTATAATAGCCTTTTGACTTTTGCAGTGGAATAATAAAAAGAGCATTTTAAAGAAAAATATTTGAAGTCTTTAGTTTCTTCAGTAGTATTTGGGTTTTGTTCATTTTTAAAATTTGGTATTCTCATTGTTGCCTTTGGAAGTGAAATGTATTGTCTGTGTGTTATATTTTCCTCAGTTGTTGATTAGCAGACCTCTTTCAGTGGCCTGGTCACCACAGTCATTGCTCAGGGCTGAGCAGCTCCTCAGCATTACTTCCACCAGCCTAGCGAAGTCCTGTATTTTTGCAGTGACGTTGATGGCATCCAAGATAAAAACCAATGACCGCGTACCTAGCACGCGTTAGGTGGGAAGGAATGTTTAAATGAGAGCCGGTATTTACACTGTCAGTTTATTGGTGAATATCAAATGTTTATTTTCCCATAACTTTATAATGTTTGGAATTAGATCATAATTATTCAAAAGATAGGAATCCCTATGTTTGTTTAGTATTTTCTTTCTTTTTTTTTTTTAATTTAGTTTGTTTTAGACCGAGAGGGAGTGGGGGAAGGGTAGAAGGAGCAGGAGAGAGAATCTTGAGCAGACTCCCCACTGAACACAGAGCCTGATGCAGGGCTCCATCTCATGACCCTGAGATCATGACCTCAGCCAAAACCAAGAGTCAGATGCTTAAGCGACGGAGCCCCCCAGGTACCCCTGTATTACTCTTGTCAGTGATAAGGCTTCTATGAACTCATCTTAAGTCTTCTATTTTAGTTAATTGAGTATATGACTTGATATAGTTGTGTAGTGTAAATTTTCCAAACACAAGGGTGATCAGCAAATGCTTTGGAAGTTAATAGAAGAGCTCCAACAAGCATAGCCTTGGCAGCCCTGGCACAGCCTTATGAAATACTCATGCAGACATCATAATCCTGTTGCAAATTCGAACCCAGCTGAACAAAATCTTACTTGATTTTTTTTTTTTTCCCTTCAGTAGTGCTGAGTTGCCAGTGGAAACTACCAGTGGGCCTCATGAGAGACCACTGGACCCTGTAATGCTCCGTGGTCTTCACCTTAAGAAACAAGAATTAATCTGTTCAATCAAAATCAATCAATTTAAATGAAAAGAAAAGAAAAGAATTAATCTGCTCTTTTGCACTGTTTCCTCTGAGGCTTGGAGCCCAGTTATCAATTTGAAAAGTGTTTCTCTTTGGTCTCACAGCAGCTTCTTGATCGGGAGAGCATGCCACATTAAATGACATTTAAATTAAAGGGAATATTTCTTGCTGGTTTTCTTAGGAAATAAGAGTAGGTACATCAGGAGGCTATTTTTATAGCCCAGTTTTCTTTATATGTTTGTGTGCATATGATGCTGATTAAAATTAGCCAGATTGCTAGGTTTGTGTTAATAAATATTCATTGTCCCAAAAGACAACTTGCTTTTTTTCTTTTGTTTTTTTAATCTGAACATAATCTTAGGGTTCAATCCTAAAAAGGTTTATTGGCAGTTAGAGTGACCTATATATTTATTAAGGATTGTCTTTTCTTTCTTTAAGAATTTATTTATTTATTTGACAGAGTGAGAAAGGGTACACAGCAGGGGTAGTAGGAGAGGGAGAAGCAGGCTTCCCGCTGGACAGGGAGCCCGATGTGGGACTCAATCCCAGGACTCCGGGATCATGACCTGAGCCGAAGGCAGACACTTAATGACTGAGCCACCCAGGTACCCCAAGGATTGTCTTGATTTCAGATTTCAGATCCCTGTTGTTGCAGAATTGTTCAGTATAAAATATTCTTTTCTCAAAAACAAACAATAAGAACAAAACCGAGGTGAGGCCCACCAAAGACAGGACAAGGGACCAAGGTCCAGGTCTAGTCAAAAAGAGGGCTCAGAGGGCTCTGACCAAAAAAAAAAAAAAAAACCTAGTAAGGGGTTATCTTTAAGCATTTTCAAAAAGTCAAAACCAGCATTTGATTGAGGAAAATTGTAATTCTTATACATTCCTAATCCTAAACTGAGATTTCTAGCTATATATTCTGATCAAAATCCAAACCAGAAATCACTTTGAGAATTCACATGAATCACGTCAGTCACATGCCTTCTGAGAGTCCCTCAATGCACACGAGAGGCTGTCTCTTTAAGACTTCTGCATGCAAATTACATTTTGAAAGAAAATATGCCTTTTTAAAAAAGCCCTAAAAATGCTAATATTATCAAAACACGTAGGTAGAAGCATGCACTTTAAATTAAAATCTATGACAGGATGCATTTTAGCACCAGGAACATTTTTGGAGACTAGTGTATTCATACATTATGCATATATATGTGTACGCCTGAGCTTCCCAGTGTGCTCCCATGACTTCCAGATCCATCATATTTTTTGAATTAAGAAATTCTTCATGCCAGGCCAGTACTTGGTTCTTATGGGAAGGCTTATTTATTTATGAATTAGTTCATTATCAGCTCAGCAAGTGTTTACTAAGCACCCACATGCCAGCAGGTTGCGGGACAGACATCCTCTCTATGGAGATGCTTACAGAACTGAGCACAGTGTTTCAAGAACAAGACAGACTGCACTCCTTATTACAGGGAGGGGAGATGGATGAAGTGAGATGAAGTCCTGAGTCAGAGGAGATTAGTGCCAGCTTTTGGGGTTGGAGATGGAGGGGCACTTGATCTGAGAATTAAGGGACAAAGAGGATTTAGACATAAAATTATTTTACATGGCAGAAACTTAGAAATTTCTCCTAAAGAAATAATTTTCCTTAGGAAAATGAGTTGGAGACAGCTAATGAGTTCCACAGAAATGAACTTTCACCCATTCTGGTGACTTTTGAAACTGCTAAACACTTAATCATGGGACCTCACTTCAGTTTTTGATAGGCATATATTCCTAGCTTACCTAAAAATTATTTTCTCTCTGGTAATATAAACTGTATTTAATGGCTTCATATTGCTTTTGGAATTTGTCATTCAGAAGACATGACTCTTTGAGAAGTTGAGGGATTCATGGTAAGCGGTTACAGTAAAGATGTTCTTCAAGTTACAGTAGAAATTAAGAAGGTGGTTTCGTGCCATTAAGATGTAATTAAATAGCTCTCATATAGGGCCATCGAAATTATAAAATTAAAAAAAATATATTTTATTTGCCAGAACTCACATTAAATGTTAAACTTCTCTTTCCAATGTAGTGCATTTGAACCTTCTGAATTTTTAAATCCTGTTCAGGAAACTGAAGTGGACATGTGTTAAGATATGGGACCTAAGGCCTCTGTATCTTGCTTTGCTGCTTCTTGAGAAGTGAGGATTGTGGAAAAATCACCCCTGTAAATATTGTGCAAGGATTTTTTTTGTAATAGCAGCTGTCTCTTAGACTGATTTTTTTTTTTAATGCAGTTTGCATGTAGAGAGATAATTTGGGATTGGCTTCATTATCTAGGAATACTAGTTGATTTGATTTCATTTTTTTCTTGAATGGTAATGTAGGGATTCAGCACTTCTAGTAGAATAATTTTTCACTGCTTAAATGACTTTGCAATGGTACCTTTGTCTTCTACTCAATTCTAGGTCTGTACTAGACCTACTATAGTATAGATCTAGATCTATACTAGATCTCTTTCCAGATCCTCTGTTATGTTTTAGCAGACCTAGCTGGCCAGTGTTTTTGAGGGATTTTACCACTGATGGTTATGATTTCTGTAAGAAACAAAATTTCAAGCTGTTTAAAATCATGTGGATTGAAAGGCTGGGAAGCATTTAGGTATGTGGTCAACAGTTGCGAACCACCAATTTATTACTTTTCGCTTAAAAAGAAAACACAAAAAATAAAGTTTAGGTCATTCCATTTATTATTAAAATTCATGCATGGTGTACCATAGTTAGCATAAATCGGGAACTCTGGAACCTGCCACATCTTGTCCTCATGAAACAAGAATTTTTTATACAATTTTGATAATGTGAAGAAGTTTCATAGCACAACTATTGTATTTTTGTGTAGCAGATTGTTTTGGGGGGAATATCTGAAGGGTATTTCAGGAGAATACTGAGAAGAAAGCCATTATAAATAATTCTGAACACCTCCAGGAGCTTTTCCTTCACTTGATTACTTGTTGATTCAACTAACGAGCTCCTGGGAGGAAATGATGAAGATGATGGCAGCTACTCCAACAGCTTCAGGGGCATCCCTGTTCTGGGTGCTTTTGTACTCTATGTCATTACGGATCGTGGTGGCACAAGATAGGTGCTAAGAACTCATTCTTCATCTCTGTTGACTGTTGTCATCCTATGAGAAACACCTGTTTCTCTGTCCATAGCACCACATGTACAACCAGTGGGTCCTCTTGTGTTTACTTGGTTTCTCTTGCTGTTACTTTTCTTCTCATTAAGGCTAGTAGTGCCTGTCAGTCTGTCCATTACGTACCATTAATACCCTGAGTGTAGGATGATGAGAGGTAAGATTTAAGTTGCTGTTCTGCAGGGAAAGTGGAAATCCAGATAAACTCTTTGTTTGGCTTGGCCTAACTACATGTTAGGTTTAATTTTAATAAAATTGATTTAAATTTTAAATTTAATAAGTTCTATTAAATTTCATTTTTATTAAATTTAATTTATTTAAATTTATTAAATTTAAAAGATTTTATTAAATTTAAATTTAATAAGTAGTGGTACAATATTATAGATATTGAAATCAATGAAAATAAATCCTATTGTGCTCTTAACTACAATAAAGCAAATATAGTAGTACTTTACCTTTAATACCTAACTGTTCCAGGCTAGGAGGCTCTATAACTGGGTAAATGTAGTGTAAATGGAATTCATTTTTCTGAAAGACCATTATAAGCCATAATTCATAAGCGTTTTCGAGGTAATTTTGATTTTGCTATGGCTTTATCTTGTGGTTGAGTACTTTAAAGGATCAAAGTACAGGTGACCCTTAATGGGGGTTGGGGCACCAGCTCCTCCCCAGAGCCTCTCCCCAACACAGTTTAAAAGAACATGTGTAACTTTTGATTCTCCAAAAAACTTTACTAATAGCCTTACCGATAACACAAACAGCCAGTTAACATACTTTGTGTGTTGTATGTGTTCTGTACTGTATTCTTAGCTAGGGAAAAGAAAATGTTGTTGAGAAAGCCGTAAGAGAAAATGCATTTACAGTAGTGTGTGGCTAAAATAAATAAATAAATAATTAATTAAAAATTAAAAAATCTGGGAATAAGTGGGCCCGTGCAGGTCAAACCAGTCTTGTCGTAGAGTCAGCTGTATTGTCACTCTCGCTTTGATGGGGGGGAAGACCCTCTGTGGGCCCCAGACTGTGAACACAGAGCTAATTACAAGTTGGAATATGTTCAAAGCTTAGAAGTAGCTTTTCAAAATGGGGGTTACGTACAGGTGGATGCACGTGCCCTCTGTCACCTCATCCCTGATATTACGGACTTTCAGGTAATTGTATAAAATGTCACTAACAAACTGTACTATTACAACTATTTAAATTGTTTTGCATATATAAAACAGAGCTTGCCAAAGGCCTTAGTAAGTTATTTGCAGTTGGGGGAGCGTGAAAGAGAATGCTTCTGTCTGAGTTGTATTAAAGTATTTCAGTATAGGTCCTCTTGGAAATGAAACATACTTTAAATGAGAAAAATTGAATCCTGTTATGAATGGCACCGAGTAGTGCTGATTACTTTACCTTTGACAAAGTGGAAAATTTAAAGCTTGGTGTATCCCATTTTATTAATATAATAAAATTTTATAGTGTTGCTCTGGGCGTCGATATATGTCCTTTAGTGTTTATTAGCCCTTGGTTATAGTTAAATGTTTTGGTTCCGTGCCTGGCCATACTGTACAGAATGCAAATATCAAAACTAAGGAAAATACCAAATAAATATGTTTTTCTTGTTCTCAAGTCCTTTTCTATAGGATTTCTAAATATTTTGGTTACTTATACGATCTAATATGATTGAACACAGAGAACATCTTTTTTATCATTTAACATAGGTTTATAGCTTCCCCAGACTTGTTCTAATAATGAAGCTATGAGGGATATGACAAGAATGGTGATATTAAATTTCTCTAGACTAACAGTAAATTTTTCCGTTCTGATGTCAGGAATGCGGAGCATCTGGAATCTGCAGGAAGAGTGAATTGTTCACTGCGGGAACACTTTCATCGAATTCTGAGCCACTTACTCTCCTAGGAACTGCTACTATCCTGTACAGAATATTATATTTTTACAGAAGCAGTTTTCTGGAACTGGGAAATTTTTTCACTTTACACTTCTGTATTTTTGTACAATTTCACATTTAAGACATGTTCTTGAGGATTAATGTCACGTTTTAGCTTTAAATTTATTGTCTTTGGTTTAATAGCATAAATTTATATTTATTGAAATGCAGTGAAAAAGCAAGAGAAAAATGAATTGCCCTGAACAACAATGCCCTCTATAAGCTATTAAATAGTTATGAAATAGTTTATAGAGATGGATCTATGATCTATACTTGGTCATCTTTTTCCTTGAATTTTCAGAGTAGCTACAATATGTATCTTGGTGCCTTACCTTGATTGTGGCATAAATGTATTTCTCTAAAAGTCGAGGAAAGGAATGTGTGAAGTTCTTTATTTTGGATAAAACATTTCTCAGGTTGGGAGTCATGGGTCATGCTGGGTATTCAAAATGAGTATGACTTGTTAGAAATTTTCTGTGCTTGGTTTTTTGTTTTAATTCTAGCCTTTTAATTTTTCTTAGCACAAACTTTACCTCTATTTAGCACATTTTTATTCTGAATTAGAATCTCCTGATGTGTGTGTACACACACACACACACACACACACACACACACACACACACACATATTGTTCCTTGTGTTTGGGTATAGTGTTGCTGATTCTAGTGCTGAGTTGGTTTGTATGCTAGGAGGTATCACTGCCCAATGTATGGGCCAGATTCTTGGAGAACACTTTGTATTAGTTCTTCCTGGTTAGTGCCCTCATGCTCTGTGGATACCTAACATAAGTTTCTGATTTAGTAGTTTGCTTAAAGTGAGATCTCCTTTGCCCTCTCAGTTCAGTGGTGTTCAGTCAGCCTTGTACATATCTGCCTCACTGAATGTTCGGTCATCAGCTCCCCCTAAACATGGCACCCTGAAGTTGCGTCTCTTCCTTCCACACTTGGCTTTGTTACTCAGGTGCACAGGGACATGGTTTTCCAAAGGTGTGGACACTCTTTGTATCCTATTGATTCTTTAATCTGCAGGTTCCTTCCACTACTGCTGAATATTCTCTCCCCTCCCCCCAGCCACTTTCCTCCACCCAGCACCTTCCCATCTTCTCCATCCTCTCAGATGAGCGGCAGCCATGTCTCCAGGCGGACTGTTGGGATGTTCTCCATACAGTTAGGAAGCGAACGGTTGGAGTAGCAACACCGGCTCCTCCCTTCGATGAGGCCCTCCAGTCGCTCGAGATTGCATTAAGCATTATCATTTTCATTTAGCTCGAGGTCTATATTAGCAAATAGGGACCCTCTTCAATCCAGTACAAGTTAGCAAAATCAGAGTTCACTTACATCCTTTGTTGGCCTCATTCTCTTCAGGTTTTCTGAACCACAAACTGTTGGATAAGTTGGAGGTTTTTATTTTTTCTTTGCCCCTGGTTTGGTTTTGATGTAGTCCAGATGGTGTGTCTGTCCTTGACAGTTTTCCTGATGAGAAGATAGGTCTCTATTGTTTGACAAGTGTGACAACTCTGCTGATTTTCCTCTTTTCCAAAGCACCATGACTTTTTATTCTTGTCTGTGTAGGAAATAAATATGTTTCCGGGTTTCTTTTTCATCTTTACTTCCGATTCCCCTCTTTCATCCATCTTATAGATTCAGAAAGTAATTTTTTTAAAAAGATTTTATTTATTTGACAGACAGAGGTCACAAGTAGGCAGAGAGGCAGGCGGGGTGGGGCGGGGTGGGGTGGGGGGTGGAGCAGGCCCCGTGCTGAGCAGAGAGCCGATGAGGGACTCCATCTCAGGACCCTGGGATCATGACCTGAGCCAAAGGCAGAGGCTTAACCCACTGAGCCACCCAGGTGCCCCCAGAAAGTAATTTTTTATTACAAAGGTGAATTTTGTGAAGTGGGTCTATACCAAATGGTAAGCCTTTATGTGACTTGTTGGTGTACGTTTCTGACTGATGCAGTTTGTTTTCTGAGCATGTTATTTTTGTGTGAAGGCTCTCCTTGTTAAGTTTCAACTCTCAGAATGTTTTGTTTTCCTGTATAATTGTATAACCTTGAAATGGAAGATTAAAGTTTTGTCAAGTTTTAATCACTTAAACTGTAAATAGAAATCAAGCAAGAGTTCTTGACATTTTTCTGATGTATATGTTAATTATATCAATAATTCTTTAAAAATTACAGGGAAACCTGATGTTAAAAGGCTTAAAATTTTGCGAGATCTGTTTTAAGAAAACAACCATAGGGTGCCGAGGTGGCTCAGTTAAGCTCAGGGCATGATCTCAGAGTCCTGAGATCAGGCTCTGCACTCAATGGGGAGTTTGCTTAAGATTCTCTCCCTCTCCCTTTGTCCCTCCCCCACCAAAATAAGTAAATAAATCTTAAAAAAAAAAAGAAAAGAAAACATCGTTACCCAGCCTCTTGAGATGAATTACACTGCTGGCTGGTTTGCCACCATCTCTGGATATAGCCAGGATTTCCCAAAGTTTAGTTCTACCAAAAGAATGAGGATAACAGTCCTTACAATGACAAAGTTGATCCTGTATTTAATGAACCATTTTTTTTTTTTTTTAACAATCTTTCAAGAGCTAGGGGGCCAGAGATCCAGAATGACTGAATACTTCAAATGGACGTTTGTTGTCAGATCTGTTCTGAGTAATTGTTTTCGTAAGGCAACACCAGTTGCGTATAGCTCACCTTCTCCACTGTATTTCTTTTCGATGTTTAATGGGGCTGGTAATCCGGAGGGAAGTGAGAGAAGCATATGTAATCACCTCAGTAAAGAGATTAATGGGTTTTTTTTTTCTTCTGTTACCACTTGAAGCATTTTTTAAGATTAGCATGCCACTCTCTCCATGTGTTTAGTGTTAATGACAAATTATTGGGTCTGTGCACTGGCACACAGTTTACATAAGCCGATATCGCTGGAAGTTTGTCCATGAGTATGTGATATTGATGTCATCATAATTGGAGCGATTGATGTTTCTTGCAGGGGTTTGTCGGATGTGTTTATCTTGAACATGAGATTCCTTGAACTTAGTTGTTTGAGAACAGAGCACATTTTGCCCTGTTACTTTTCTTCCCCACTATTCCTTACTATGGAAATGTCTAGGTTGACCTGGGTCAGGAGTGTGTGGTCACTTATTTTCATTTCTGTTTAGTTCATTCTTTACTCCAAAACATGGGGTCCCTCATTGCCCGTGTTTTTGCCTGTTGTGGAAAGCCTTTCTTGCCCTTAATATATTCCAGCATGCTAAACTTAAATTTTGTCATTTGTCTCCTTAATGCTTCGGCATATGTTTTGTCATTTAATTTGAAATTTATTTTTATTTATGTATTAGAGAACATGTGAGTGTGAGGGCAATGAGTGGGGGGAGGAGCAGGGGGAGAGGGAGGCAGATGCAGACTTCCTGCTGAACAGGGAGCCCGACTTGGGCCTTGATCTCAGGACCCTGAGATCATGACTGGAGCCAAAATCAAGAGTCTGATGCTTAACCGACTGAGCCACCCAGGCGCCCCAAGAATTAATTTTTATTTAAAAAACGCTTACATACATTTAACAGCCAACTGAGGAGTCATTCTAAACTTTTCAGAGAACTCATTTGACCTCACTGCAGTCCTGCAAGGTTAGTGCTCCTCTGTCCACAGAGTAAAAATGGCCGCACAGAGATGTTAATGATCAGTGGCAGAGGCGGAGTTTGTAGTTCTGTCATTTGGCTCTGGAGTCTAAGAATCCTACCCCCCGGGGTCTTCGTAGGTGTGGTTCTTCTCCTACAAGACTTTTCTGCCGTCTTAGTTAATGTCTGTGCTTCCTGCCGGTCAGCAAACTGGTCACTCCACCAGGGAAGCTTCCCTCTGGTGTCGTTCATCTCCCTTGGTTACACTTCCAAGGTGCCTTGGTCCCCTGCCTTCTTTAAAGCGCCTGTCACAGTTACAAGCTTGCTTTTTGTTTTCCCCGGAGCTGCCTACACTACACCTCAGGGATGAATCCATTTGCTTTTTCCCTTCCCCTCACCTTTGTAGCCCCCTCCTTATCAGTGCCTGGCACGTGGCCAGCACCTAGTATTTGTAGAGTGAGGTCGGAAGCGAGCAGGTGGCATTTAGAAACGCCGAGGGTGTCGGGAGTTTGCTCGCTTCCTACGCACGCCACTCGAAGTACTGTCAAGTGTGTTATGTTAAATCTGTTCTTGAAACTTGGAGGTAAGTATGTTACCGTGATTGTTTTGTCTTTCAGATAATCTCTGGAGTCCTGAAAGAGGGAAATAAGACAGCAGTAGCTGTCACCAGAAAGTTAATTATTGAGTGAATTGGGCTAAGATTGCATGGATAGAGTCAGACTTTCAGGGGATAGCCAGTAGCCGTCCTCTGGCTGGAAGGGAATTTCAGGAGAAGTCGTGAGCTCTAGGGCTGGGGAAAGGCTTATGTCAGATTATTATCCACAAGTGAAATTTTTAAAATTACGAAAGTAATATCGATTTTGTAAAAACCAAAGCAGTGCAGAAATGTATACAGCAAAAATGAAAGTAAGTGTTTCCTGTTCTGGTTTCTCTTCCTAAAGGACACACGGATACCAGTGGGAGGTTGGTCCTGCATATGGCCCTCAGGGCTCCCTGGAAGTAGAAGGCGAGAGTGAATAAATGAGGGATCACTGGATCAAAGGGAACGCACGCCTTCAATTTCCATATTGCCAATAACGTATACCAATTTATGACTTCCCTGCTTTACTCATTTTTCCCTTCTCCCCATGCCTCTTTCAGCCTTTTCTTTCAGATGCGAACACTTTCTTCCCTTCCCTGACTCTCAGCAGGTGACCACTGCTTCATAGTTTACTGAAAATACAGCCGAGGTCACAAGGTGACTTGCCACATGTTCCCTGTACCATTTCCACTGTGTTCTGCCTGCCCGCTTGGAACCATGGGAGAACCAGGCGCACTTCGATCTAATGCTGTCCGTCCCCGTCTGCCGTGGGACGGAGCTGCAGCCGCAGATTCCTCCGTCTCTTACATTGTCAAAATTTGTCTGTCGTGGATCAGTGCCATTACCACACAAATACACAGGGCTGTTTTTTTTCCCCATCTTGAAAACCTCTTTACTCCCCATTCCCGTACAAACATCAGTTCTCTCGGGTGAGAGACCGTCAGGATTGTCTGTCTTGTAGGAGTTGTCTGTATTTGCTTTTTCCAATATGTCTCTGTTTTTAGGGCTCCTCATCCAGGCTTCCTCACTTATCACGGTGCCAGAATTCATAAGCTCCATGTTGCTAAATCCGATGGGTGGTTCTCCATCCTTACTCTACTCTACTCTGCATGGCCATCAATGACATTTGATGTAATGGATCCCTCATTCTTCCTTGCCACATTCGGTTTCCTAGATAATACCCTCCTGATGCTCTTCTGAGTGGTTGTCAGCTGCTCGAATCCTCCACATCTAACAGTGGAGACCCCAGGCCTCAGTCCTTGGCTCCTCTTTTATGTCTATACTCGTGACCTCGAGGATCTCCTTCAGGTTCCTGGCTCTAAATACACTCCATATGCCAACGGCTCCTCAGTATAGATCTGCTGAGCTCCTGACTCCTGTACCAGCTTCCCACCACATCTCCACCCGGATACTGAATAGAGACCTTGAACTTAACGTGTTTAACACTGAACTTCCCTGTCACACTGATGGCAACTTCAAATAGTCTTAGAGAAATATGTGATTCTTTTTTCTTTTTTCCATATCCCTTATTCAGACAGAAATTCATAAGTAGCTCTTGCTTCGAAATATTTCCAGGATTGGAGTACTTCCATAACTTCCACTGGCTGCTACTTGGGTGCAGGCCCTCATCATTGTGTGTCTGGATCATGCATTGACCCTTGGACATGGTTCTCTGCCCTTGCTCCCCTGCCGTCTCTTCTCAATTCAGCAGCTGGAGTGATGCTTTTAAAATGTTAAGATCTTGTTACTCCTTCACTCAGAGCCCTGCAATGGTTCTTTCCCTCTAAAGTAAAAGTTAAATTCTTTGCAATGTTTGTGCTACGAAACTCTACATGATTTCTCGTTATATCATTTCTTACATCTCTCCTTCTTCCCCCCTTTGCTTGAGTCATGCTGGACTTCTGGCCCTTCCTCAGATACTCCAGGCATGCGCTGTCTCATAGGGGTCTGGGTTTTTATATTGTCGATCCCTCTGCCTGGAATGGTCCCTTAAGATATTCACATGGCTAACTCTGTCACTTGGAGTCTTTGCTCATTTGTCACTTCCTCACTGTAGTGCACCCGGACTCCTTCCTAATTTGTCATCGCCATATGCCAGTGGCCCAGAAATGGATCTGTGTTACACCACTCTCCTTTTTCTTTCTTCTTAAAAAATACTTGTTTATTTAGAGAGCATAAGCTGGGGGAGGGGCAAAGAAAGTGGGAGGGAGAGAGAATCTCAAGCAGGCTCTGTGCTGAGGGCAGAGCCCAACATGGGGCTTGATCGCACGACCCTGACATCATAACCTGAGCCAAAACCAGGAGTTAGGTGCTCAAGGGAATGAGCAACCCAGGTACCTCTGCTTTGTCTTTTTCTGTTAGTACTTGCCGCCGTCCACCATACTGTATGGTCTACTTCTAATGCTTACTGCTTGTCTTCCCCCTACAGCATCAGCTCCATAAAGGTAGCCATCTCTGTCTTTTTGGTTCCTGATCCATCCAAACTCATTGATCAGCATCTCGCACGTTTCAACTCAGGTGGTCAGTAAATTCTGATTGAGTGAATGAATATGTATCTCAACGAATGACTGCCGGGCTTGTTTTCCCATACCTTTGCCACGACTGGGTATTTGTAATTTTATTTATTTTTTAATTAATTAATTCGATCTCTGCATCAGTGTGGGGCTCAAACTCACGACCTCGAGATCAAGAGGTGCTCTCCATACTGACCTAGCCAGGCACCCCTGGGTGTTTGCAAATTTATTTCCTAAATTGGTAGGAGGAAATGCTTTGCTTGACTTTTTCCCCCATTTTTCTGTCAATTTATCCATCTCCCATTGTAAATATCAATCACTTGCTTGGCGCAAATAATTTTTAGTAGTTTCTTTGCAAACTTTTTTTTTTATGTGTGAAAATTTTAATTGTTATAAAGTCCATCAGTGATGGCCAGTTATAGTTTTTAAGTTCTTTGTATGTGAAGAAAAACATTTAACTGCAACATGGCAAAAATATTCTATGAAATGTTCTGCTAGTTTACATTTGATATATTTGATCCATCTGTAATACTAATCAGGTTAGGCCTTAAATTTTTCTCTTTAAGGAGGCTCTTGAAGGTGTTTGAGTAGGAGATTGAAATGTTGGGATTATTACAGAAGTATAGGCAGAGCTGAGGTTAAGTCCTGAACATGGCACTTACTCGGCTCCATGTGTTTCCTCCTGTAAAATGGAGGTAGTAATGGAACCTATTTAAGGAGAGCAGTAGGTGAGGTAACCTGCAGAGCATTTCCCTTAGCTCCGTAAGCATTAGGTAGGCTTACTACTAGCACTGGCATCTGGTAATAATTATTAATATGATTTTAGGAAGCTTTATTAGTCAGTGGTAGGAAGGAAAGATTAAGAATGGGAGAGAGAATAGAAATAGACATAATTTTTAGTAACTAGCTTTTTTAGGCAAGATGAAAACTATAGAGGGTTTCACTGTGATGGTGGGAATCTCTCTTTACCTACAGTTGAAATGACTGTAGGCACCTGGATGGCTCAGTTGGTTAAGTGGCTGACTCTTGATTGTGGCTCAGGTTAGGATCTCAAGGTTGTGAGATCGAGCCCCGCATTGGGGTCCGTGAGGAGTCTGCTGGAGATTCCCTCCCTCTGCCCCTGCCCATGCTTATACGTTCTCTCTCACTCTAATATTAAAAAATATTAAAAGAACAAAATTATTATCCAAAGTCCAGTGATTTGAGTAATCTTATGAAGTAATGAAATCTTAATCCCAGAAGAGAACAACTCCTAATAATCTTCTGATTAATACATTATAACATTGGGTGAATTGTTTATTCAACATGGTTCCATTTCCTTATGGATTAGGTCAGTGTTGTCTACCTTCCCCAAACCACGGTCAAATCACTGGCCTGTTACAGAATGTACATCTTACATCAAGATAATAAGATTATTATAGAATTATGACTTTAGCTTTACAGTACTACACTTACTAAAACACACACACACACGCACCCCCCCCAGCACAAAACAAGTTGCTAGGTGTCAAAAGTATTTCAGTCTGCGTGTGAAACACGATCACTGACCCTCTGTCACTTGCATGGTCCAGGGCTGAAAAAGCCTCCAGAACATACTCCGACCATAAGTTGGTGGAAGTGGGGAGGAAGCATTTAGGTTTTTATCTTTAAGGAGAATGATAGATGTTTGTTTTCGGTGTAGTAAGGCTGCAGAGAAGCCAACTGTGGTGCATTTAACTTTCAGTGAGTCCGTGGAGTAAAGATCATGGTTTGCATATGCGATGGTTTAATGGCTTTGATGGACTGGTTTGCAGAGTGAGCGCTAGTCTGTATTCAGGTAGTCTCATCAGTACATTATTTTTCATGATTTCAGACAGCCAGCATTTGCCATCTAACATTCCTTGGGAAGGGGAGAGTGGAGTACAATACTTGGTTCCTAAATGGCAGGCTTCAGCGACCAATTTAAGAATCTTAAAACACCTGTGCATCTCTCTGCATTTAGCTCCTCTTGGCTCTAAACACCCCCCCCCGCCCCGCCCCTTGTTCCTAAAGTGTTGCTCTTTGTACTTTGTATTGTCTTCCTAGTTTTAGGCATTTTTTTTTTAATTGTTTGAAAACAGCATTCTCTTTCTGCCCTCTTTTACAAACACAAGGCATTTTTGAGGAGGTTGAAGTTAGTGCTCTGTGGCTAGGATGAATGTTCTTCCTTTGTCTCCTTTGAACTTAGAACTTTGACTCATGAACGTCCTCGAACCGAGCTGTTGGGTCCAGGCTTGGCGTACTGTTAAAATTGGCAAACATTGGGGGTGCCTGGGTGGCTCAGTGGGTTAAAGCCTCTGCCTTCGGCTCAGGTCGTGATCCCAGGGTCCTGGGATCGAGCCCCGCGTCAGGCTCTCTGCTCAGCGGGGAGCCTGCTTCCTTTCCTCTCTCTGCCTGCCTCTCTGCCTGCCTGTGATCTCTGCCTGTCAAGTAAATAAATAAAATCTTAAAAAAAAAAAAATTGGCAAACATTGGAAATGCAAGGCCTTTGATGTAATACGATTTCTCTTTGAAAGCCCATATTAGTAACCCCTTTACCTTCACTAACCAATGATTAAATATTTCTCATTGTGTCCCCACTGCCAAACAACAGAAAGCCACACCAGGATAAAAGCGGAGAGCAGAAAGGCAACGTCCTTCCTCCCCAAAAGAGGAGAACATGTGCCCCCCCCCACCGCCCCCCAGCCACCCGGCGCTCGCACACACTTATATCTACGTATAGAAGATTGGGCCAAGTGTCCTTTTATTGCCTCTCTGCTCCAAATCCATATTTTACTGCCTGCTCTGTGAAAGTTAAGCTTGGCCCTTTAATTATTCTTCTTTGCGGCAGGCATGACGCCAGGCTTTGTCATGGGAGGTCACTAGTGGCTCGCTGCAGAAGGAAGAGGTAGACCTTCCTTGTTCTGGTGTTTTTTGCTTGTTTCTGTTCTTCCCGTTGCATTGGCAGCAGCACATGTGGGAAGCATCTGGTGGTGCTGACCCCCCTTTGAGTTCTGGTGGCACCCTAGTGGACAGTTTCCTCCTGAATTTCAGCGACACCCCTCTAGGGAAGTTCCTGGTGGGTCTCTCAGGCACTCCAGAAGTCAGCTTCCCAGTCTTGACCAGCCAACACCCCAAAGCGGGGTGATTTCTGTTTGCCAGTCCCTTTCACACTTTTCTGCCCACCGGCAGGGATTATTTTGGCTTTCTAGTCCTGGTGGTGGTTTCCAGCTGCCCAGGCTCTCCCCACCGATACCCCGGTGAAGCATTGGTCCCAGCCATGGTTTTCTGTGCACCGGTACCCTGGAAGGGTGTTTCCTGCTGGCCCAGTGACAGTGGGCAGGCTCTGGGCCTGGAGATCCAGCTGTCTGGTGGGTCGTAATCACACCACCTCAAATGAGCTGAGAATCCTGGTGTTGGGGAGGGCGCTCCTCTGCTGTTGTTTCCTTTTGGGTCTTCTCCTTTAGCCTGAGGTATTCTTGGGAGTTTGCCTTACCGCTTTGTAGATAATCCTCCATTAAAGATTTATATTAAACTTGTCTGGTTCAGATTACTGCACAGCTCTTGTCTCTGGATTGGACCATGACTGAGGCAAACATACAAAGCAGAAATTTGGGGTTGAGTACTTCCTAGTCTTTTCTTCAGCTTTGTAGAGTTTTAGTGCTGTTAAAAATCTATACATTAGCAGGATTATTGGTGACTTTTCATCTTGAGTGTCCTCCACAATGCTGCGTACCCTTCCAGGCCCTGGTTTCCTTCCTCCAGATCCTAGCTCACGTCCTGCCGACTTTCGAGTAGCCTGCTTTGACCTTTACTGATTGCTCTCTTCTTTAACTCGCCATAATTGTTGTACGTGTTAATCAAATAAACCTTGTTGTATTTTAGTTTGCTGTTGCTCTTTTCTCTCCGTATATAAAATCCCGAATACAAAAGTACTGCCTTTTTCCCTACTGGAACATTCTTAAGAGGTAATTTTTTCGTGTGTGTCTTTGACAGTATCTTGTATCGTGTCTCCCCAAATAAAAGGTGAGATTTCTTTTCTACTATTAAAATGACCTCTCAGAGAAGAGGGAGCTGCCTTGTCAAGGCCTTACAAAATTTCTTATAGACCGTTTTCTCTTACACAAAAATGTGTTGATTGGAGAAGCCCCAGTTATTTTCCTATAATCCAAATTCCTGTTTTTGGAGTCACTGAGAGATCATCTGACAGGATTGTTGTTGTTGTTTTTAAAGAGAAAAGGAAGTTTATACCAGGTTAATATTTCTTGGAGAGGGGTTAAAAACCTGCAAATGTTAGAGATGCTTAGAGAGTAAGTAGGTAAGTGGTTTTGTTGTGGAGATAAAAACACAGAGGTGTAGAACCGGTGGAAAAGCAACCAGCTTTACCCAGATTCTTACTGAAGGCATCTCCCACGCATTCAAAAAAGTGTTGTATCTCAAATAGCTAGAAGTAAAAATAATGTCTTCCACCTCTACAGGTGGTAGTCATGATAAGTCATTGTGCAGAATTTAAATAAAATGGTTGCATGAAATGTGCAAGTGGGGGCAAACCCCCAAATCTAAATTTTGATATTTGTACTTAATAGGTAATTCAGAGTGTGTGTTCCTAACCAAATTAAAGTCTAAATACTATAAGCCGGCATGGACATTTCTTTAGCATCCCTGAAAATTAATTTGCTGCTTGAATATTTTTCCACACCCTAAACATCTGTTTATTTTACTTGAAGGAATATGCATTTTGAATCTTTACTTGGACAAATAGGAGATCATTATTATTTTTTTGTAAAGATTTACTTATTTTAGAGAGAGAGAGTGAGTGCATGCACATGAGAGCAAGCAGGGGAGGGGTGAAAAGGAGAGAGAATCTCAAGCAGACTCCGCACTGAGCGCAGAGCCTGATGCAGGGCTGGATCTCATGATCCTGAGATCACAACCTGAGCTGAAACCAAGAGTCAGCCCCTTAACTGACTGTGCCACCCAGTTGCCCCAAATAGGAGACCATTATAAACAGGCTTGCTTTCTCTTTGGGCATATAGGATATGTATTCTGTGTTATCCAAGGTGTAAGACCTCTGGGCTAGAGGAGGTGGCATGTTCTACACTTGCTTGTATAGAGGAGCTGAGGAAGTGCTCAGAACGGAAGAACTCATAAATGCTGATTCTTAGGAGCAGAAGCTTTCAAGACATAACTCAGGGGTGATTCTCTGCTGAAGCCTTCCCTGATGTCTTCTTCCTCCTGTAGAGGAACTGACCACTTACCTTGCCTCGCCATGCTGTCTGACCCTGCTCTGCACTTCTAACCGACCTGTCTGTGCTTGTCCTCTACACTGTGACGTCTGAGGACAGGGATCATGGCTGATTTGTCTTAGACCTTTAGGTATGTACCATAATGGTGCACTGGAATGGAGCACTCATGAACTTGAATGACTGCAGAGGAGTGTAGTCCCAGCTCTTGCTCAGATTTAGGTAAGATTAGGTAGGTGTAGGTAAGATTGTTCAAGATATCCCTTGTTAGCTAAACTCTCATTACTTGCCCTCTGAACATCAAGGACCAGAAACATTTGGATTTCCTAGCGGTGTTCACTGTTGGAGCCCTAGGAACTGGACAGAAGAAGCACCTGTGAGAACAGGGACCTGGTTTTAGCCACGGACTGAGCTGGTTTCTGGGGCCTTTCTGATGCCCTGGAGAGGAAGTGATGGTCCATGTTACCTGCATTGAGGCCATTTGCCTGCCTTCCTAACTCTCCTCAGCCTCTTTTCATTTCTGATTGGCATTGTCCTGTCTCTTCTGGCTTTGGTGTAGCTGCCAGATGTGGGAGCTCAGGAGAAGTGACTGCTGTCATCACATGGGTGCCAACAAGGGTGGCGTACAAATTAGGATTGCGTAAAGCTAGGAGAGCCCAGAAAACTCTGTTTATGAGCTGCTGCTAACAGAGAAATTATTAATGTAATGTAAGCATCATATGGTTTATTCCCATAAAGTTAAGCGGTACTTGGATAAAGTTAACACCTTCCATATGTAAAAGACGAGGGTGGTTTTCTTTCTGCGTATGGTATTAGGTCCAGTGGAATGTATTCGCTAAGCTGTTGTTTTGATTTTGTACCATTGCAGTGGGGTTTTCATTCCAGAGGAGACATATTAAGAAAAGAAGAACATACATACATATTTTGTCAAATGCCTATTCTGTGCTAGCTGTAGGGCTCAGTGCCGCTGTGGGCATCGTTCCCTTGAATTCGTAACAAGTCCTATTTACCACAATGTCTCCTTTGGTTTTATTTATTTTTTATTTTTTTTTTAAAGATTTTATTCATCCATTTTGACACAGACAGAGAGAGAGAGATCACAAGTAGGCAGAGAGGCAGGCAGTGAGAGAGAGGAGGAAGCAGGCTCCCTGCTGAGCAGAGAGCCCGATGCGGGCCTCGATCCCAGGACCCTGAGACCATGACCTGAGCCGAAGGCAGAGGCTTAACCCACTGAGCCACTCAGGCGCCCTCTCCTTTGGTTTTAATTGTATTTTGAGATAATTGTGGATTTACGTGTTCTAAGAAATTATACAGATCCCGTGTACCCTTGACCCTGCTTCCTCCAATGGTAACTAACATCTTGGTGTAACTATAGTAATCATAAGGGGCTCGTTGTTGTCACTGATGCATTCCATTACCCTTTCTCAGGTTTCCCCTGTGTCACATGCATTTATTTGTGTATACGTACATGTTTGTGTGTTTTCTGTTCAGTTTTATTACATGTGCAGATTATCATTTCTTTTTCAACAGGTTAAGTTATGTGAAATAACTGAAGTGTAGACCTGATTTGAATCTAGGTCTGTTCGACTCAGACTTCTGCTTTTTCAATCATAGTAATGACGGGAGCGCCTGAGTGGCGCTGTTGGATGACCATCCAACTCTCGGTTTCGTCTCAGGTCATGATCGCAGGGGTTGGGAGATCGAGCCCTGCATCGGGTTCCGTGCTCAGCGCTTAGTCTGCTAAAGACTGTCTCTCCCTCTGGGCCTACCTCCCCTTCTCTAAGATAAATAAATAAATATTTAATAAAATAATAGCAGTGATAATAACATTAATAACAACAATGGCTGAAGCTCACCATGTTACATCTGAAACAGACTACCATGAGCCAGGGCTGTTATACTATATTACCTCATTTAACCCCCCCAATGACTATACCTCATAAATGATATTATAGTTGAATTAGTATCATTAACTAAAGTAATCATATTACCAAGGAATAAGGAGTTATTTTTACTGCTCCTGAAATCAGTAATAAAATAGTGAAACTCTACCTTCTTTCTACATCATTTTCAACTTGAACCTCTGACCTTAACCACTGATGTTGGCAGTTGTCATTACTTTAAGTGTGTGTGTATATGTATGTGAGTAAAGTGAGACCTGTATTATTATACACTGAATGAGGTTGGGACACCTTAAAAATGTTTTTACGAAATTATAAATAAAAGCTGGTTTAGGCAAAATGCCAGGTTTTTAAGGGAATAAATAAAAGCTATCAAGAATACTTAAGAATGTAATAGGAAGAATTTTTTTTTTTCCTAGAGTATTATGGTTCTTTTTGGCCAAATGCAGGCCCAGGAATGTTTGCGTTTAATCTAACCTCTCAAGTTACAGATCCAACTTTCCAAGCAAGAGCTGATACATTTGGTTGTGAATTATCAGTGATTATCAGAATATGATAATGCTTTCGGAAGATAATAGACACACTAATCCACAGGCCATAGTCTATGGTTCTTTGCTGGTTAAATGTCCTGTAAAGCTGTCCCTCGGATGAACAACAGCACTTACTCAGCTCAGGAATAACAACAGCCCCGTGTGTTGTAGATCCCAGGAGGTCTTGGTGTTTTTGTAGACAGCAGACAGAAGTAAAAGGAATTTGTCCTTTTTACCTCATGTAATCCCCCTGGAAAGTGAAACATGTGCTAAGAGTTGATACTGACTCCTGCCAGGTCACCTCCCTGAAGAGTCCCTGGCAGGCACTGTCGCAACTTTTCTTGGACCGGAGTCTGACGGCTCCTGAAGGAGATGGATGGTTTATGCAGTAGGCTACTGTGGAATACGGCGCTACTGTCTACCCCAAGGAAGCTTCTAGTGAGGAGGCCCTCGAGTAGCCCACGTCTTTCCCCCAACTCTTTCAGAGGGTATCACGTACGCCCAGATTAGAGTCCAATTTAAACTCCATTCTGTGTTGCTTGCTTGATTAATTTAAAGATTTTATTTATTTATTTGACTGAGTGAGAGAGCACAAGCAGGGGGAGCGGTAGAGGGAGAGGCAGGCTCCCCGCCTGTTGCGGGGCTCGATCCCAGGACCCTGTGGGATCATGACCTGAGTCGAAGGCAGACGCTTAACCATCTGAGCCACCCAGGTGCCCCATTGTTGTTTTAAAAACAGGCGACTATGATGAAGCAACACCAAGGATGGTTTAATCTGTCTTACTTTCTAGACCTTGATTTTGGATGTTAGATAACGCAAATGTTTTCAAAGCTGTATATTATTAGGAACTATTTGGAAACCACAAAACCTTTTTTAATGGACCACTCTATCAATTTTCTGCTCTTCTAAGGAAGTTTTTCCTATTCATGACTCATTTCACTCTTTGGCAAACATCGAGGGAAATGTAATAACGATTAAGGAAAGGAATGTATGCTTTTTCTTCTTTTTCTGAAAGCTTGTACACATTTTCTGTCTCGGGTGATGTAAACTCAGACGCCTGGTAGAATGTTGACAACCGAAAGATAAAAACTAGCCTCTTAATACTTAATTTGTTTGGGATTTAAAAATCAAAAAGGTTCGTTTTCTGCTTGAGAGATGTGTTTTACTTGATGGCCCAGAATACAGATCCAGTAAAAACGACATGTTGCAGCCATCATTTACACACACCTTAAGCGAAATTAATGAGCTCACTCTGAGATTATGCTTTGTGTTTTATTTTCATTTTATAGGTCTGTATGAGCTGTTGGCTGCTCTGCCAGCCCAGCTGCAGCCACATGTGGATAGCCAGGAAGACCTGACCTTCCTCTGGGATATGTTTGGTGAAAAAAGCCTGCATTCACTGGTAAAGGTAAACCACGCTGATGTCAGATTCTCTTTGCGGAAAAACATATGGAAAAATATTTTGAGCGCCATCTAGTAAACCAGAGATCAAATTGTTGCTGTCTGAAAACAAAACAGCCTTGTTCCATTTCCCTGACGGGCGTGGAAGTTGTTAAAGATTCCACCAAAAATACACAGATGATTTCACTTGATGGTGGTGATCTGGCTGGGCGTAATAATGCGGCCGGCATGGGCCTGTCCTTGTTTAGAAGAAGAATATGAAATAGTAGCAGGAAGGTTTAGACGCCTTATGGTCAACGTTCGCGAGCTGGAATTTAACTTAAATAAATAAATGTTCACAGCAAAAATTAGAAGGACTGTATTTTCTGAGGTTAAGGATGGCAGCAGTTCAATGGCCACATTAATTTAAAATAATTTCCTTTAACAAAGTCAACTGAAATCCAAGCTAGCTATTTCTTTCTTGGCACAACGCCATGGAAATGGCATTTTGTGTATAAATACGCTGAAGTAAAATACGAATCAAAACAAGCTTCTGGAGACGGTTTTGGTAAAGCATCATGCCATGGAAATGATCAGCCACCAGAAATGAGATCTTGCCACACAGCCATGCTGGGAGTGATCAGAACTCTTAAAATAGTAAAATGAGAACAAGAAGCTTACTGGAAACTATGCCACTTTTGCTTCTGGAAATATGAATTGCATTTTCTTTCATTTAACTCAAGCTGAAAAAAATAATGGTGAGTCTTAGCTTGAGTCTGTAGGAGGTGGACACCTCTGGTGCCTTGGCGCTGTGTGAACTGACACTGAGGTCAGCTAAATGCGTTACACAGTTGTCCGTCGTGAGAGAAGTCTGTTACGGATGGGTGTGTTTGAAAATGAGCCACTTCTGGGGTGCTGTTGCTTCACAGGATAGAAGGATTCTTAGGACATTTTCCCCCCTTGTCAGATTTACTGAAATTCGCATGCCTTGAGCAACTCTCAAGAAATGAAAATGTTGAGATGTGACATTTTCCTAGCAATACATGTAAAGACTAGAGTCCTTTAGTTAGTTTTTATATCCTTGCCAAGGCCTCTTTGTGTTCTGAAAATTTTGGGGTTGTTTAGTTGCTCTGTTGGGATGTGTTAGAATTGGCTTGAGGGGCGTCTGGGTGGCTCAGATGGTTAGGCGTCTGCCTTCAGCTCAGGTCATGATCTCAGGGTCCTGGGATTGAGCCCCACATTGGGCTCCCTGCTCTGCAGGGGAGCCTGCTTTTCCTTCTCCCTCCACTGTTCCCCCTGCTTGTGCTCTCTTGCTCTCTGTCAAATAAATAAATAAAATCTTAAGAAAAAGAAAAAAAAGAAATGGCTTGAGATGATAATTGATGAAGTTCAGAATTTACTGAAGCAATCATGAACACATTCTTACGTTGAATGTATGGAAGTTGTCTAGCTCTGGATTTGTTCCAATTGATTTGATCAGAAGGAATAAAATGTGTTTCAAATGACATTGTCACCCCCTTAATCATTAAATAAAAATGCCCCAAACAATGCACACATGTGTGTTTGTATTTTTGTAATGTGGCTACTTTCTGTTTCCTTCCTAAAAGAGGGAAATTACAATATCTTTTGACAAGGTTGTTTGTGAGTTCCAGATAAAATAGTGAAGATCTCAGTTCTTTGATAGTTAATGTAGGTTAGGCAAATGTAAGCAGGCATTAAGTATTGAAAAAAATTAATTATCATAGCATGTGAAGGGCCAAAAAGTAGTGACAGAGATGGGTGTTCTTTCCAGTCAAAGAACACTAATGTTTTTTTAAAAAAGTCTTAGTTACACTAGTTCTTGAGTTTTAAGCATAGATGGTTTTTCAAAGTAAATGCAAATAGTCCCTGGTCAAGAAGCATACAGTTACTGGTATGTGGTTTTAGAAAAGCAGTGAATAAATAAATCGATGTTGCCACTATTTAAATAGCCCGGTAGCATGTGTACTGTTGGAAGTTATCTTTCAGTAATTGCTGTCAAACGTACTTTTAAAATAAGGTTTACTGTGTCCCTCTAGTCCGTTCTGTGTTTCTTACTTGTTCTCCCCACTCCAAGCTTCGATCACATGCAGACGTCAACTGTGTCCTTTGACCCATTCTATTCATTTTCAAGTATGTAAAGCCCAAAATGCCTCCAGGAGGCAAGCGCATGGGATCGCACTTTAAGCAGCTGGAACAATCCTCTTAACTTTATTCCAAGTGCTTCTATTGAAGGTTGGAGGAGAGAAGCCTCCAGCTTTTGTACATAAATCTTGGTAGAGCAAAAGGAATTGGAAAAGATGTTTTAGAGTGAATCAGAGTGTGCTTTGATGTCAGACTCTTTTGCCGGCAGTTGAAGCTGTTGGTGTGTGATTGAAAGATGGGTGAAGATAAAACTTGATTTTATTCTAGCACAGAATTTTCACAATTAGTCACCTTAGTTTATGATTTAAAAATAAAAGTGGTTGTTAAATCATCAGGGTTTTTTTTGTTTGTTTGTTTTGTTTCTTAAGATTTATTTAAGAAAGAATAAGTGTGAGCCAGGTGGAGGGGCAGGGGAGAGACAGTCTCAAGCAGACTCCCACTGAGTGCGGAGCCTGATGCAGGGCTTGATCTCACCAGCTTGAAATCATGACCTGAGCTGAAACCAAGAGTTGGATGCTCAACCGACTGAGCTACCTGGGTGCCTCATCATAGTTTTAAATACTCGTAACTTTCTGGTCTGATGTAACATATACTTAAGGAGGGGCAGTTTGGGATTAGAGTGTGTGACAGGTATGACACGCCACCATAGGATGTGTGCCACACTCTGGCAGGCAGACTGCACTTGTGAGCTTGTCACTGGAAAGGAAATACTATGATCCTAGAGGGTGTTAGCTGTGGATTTTTTTTTTTTTTTTTTTTGAAGACATTTTTGAATTGAAGAGTTGAGTAATCAAAACCGAGAGCATGAGCGGCTCCTGGGTGGCTCAGTTGGTTAAGCATCTGCCTTCACATGATCCCAGGGTCCTGGGATTGGGCCCCATGTTGAGCTCCTTGCTCAGCAAGGAGTCTGCTTCTCCCTTCCCCGTGCTTATGCTCTCTTTCAAATAAACAGATAAAAAATCTAAAAAAACCCAAACAAACAAAAAAACAAAATAAAAACAAAAAACCATGAGCATGAGATTTCAGAGGTATCCAAAGAAAGATGGTACAGATAGAAGACCTGAGAAATGTCATCTGTAAGGAGTGGCAAGACAGGGCTTATTAGTATTCATATAACACGGTTAATGGGATCAGTAAGCAGAAAGCCACGTTTTGGACCCGTCATTTGCACATATGCACAACCATGAAGCATACAGTTTGTGTCAGCCTCATTTCTAAATTTATCTTCTACCCTGGTGTTTTTTTCCTGTTGAGATTTCTTGACTTTATTTCTTTGTGTTGTTTGTATTTTTGTAATCCGGTTTATTTTAGGAGAAGATATGGCATAAAGATGTAGTTATTTATTTTAAATAAGGTTGGTACTTCTGTTTCCTCAAATTTTTGTTTGTATTTCACAATTGTGTTGGATTACCAGAATAAGAGTATCAAGTTTTTAGTACTTTTTCAGTAGTTGCATATGTTTTCTTTACCCTTTTGAATAGTTGTATGTATGTGTATGGGCAGGAGAAAAAAGGTAGCAGCTCGAATTTTATCCTTGTTTTGGGGATTCTGAAGTATTTCAACAAGACTCAAGCTGATTATTTTCAAGAACGTTCCCTTGATGTGGTTTAATTACTGTATTTCTGTGATTTCAGTCTTAAAGGAGTCATGGTAATGCTCAACCAGACCCTTATCCCATTTAGTTATGTAATTTTAACTCCCGCCCCCACCTTTTTTTTTAAAGTAGGCTCCAGGCCCAGTTTAATTTGAATTTAAGGTAAATAATTTTTTTTTTTTTTTTTGGTGCAAGTATGAACTATGCTGTATTTATATTTCTCTTTGTGAAATCTGGTGAGTGAAATCTGGTGAGTCTAAGTGGGGTGCCATCAGTATTTAGACAGTAATGGGTTTTGTAAGAGCTTTATTGAGATCCCTATCAGACAGTTTACCCATTTGAAGTATACGTGCAGTGGTTTTAGGTGTCTTCACAGCGTGGTGCGACCGTCACCACCGTAATTCTTGAATAACTTCATCATGTTCCAGAAAAACCCCTCTACCATGTAGCTGTCATTCCCTAATCTCTGCCTCCTCCTACCCTTCCTCACTCCGGCCCTAAGCAACCACTCATCTGCTTTCTGTCTCTCAGTGTTTATCCATTGTGCACAGTTCATGGACATGGGGTCACACAATATGTGGATTTGTTTGTGACCGGCTTCTGTCACTTCGCAAATCCACGTGATAACATGTGTGGGTACTTCATACCTTTTTATGTCCCAGTAGTATTTCTGGATATACCAGTTTTGTGTATCTTTTTATTCAGTATTGGACCTTTGGGTTGTTTTCACCTATTGCCTGTTTTGAATGATGCTGCAGAGAAGTTTCACATACAGGGTTTTATATGGACATGATTTCAGTTCTGGGGGGTACATGCCTTGGGGTGGAATTGCTGGGCACCTGGTAACAGTATCCTAATGTGGCTCTACAATTGTACATTTCCGCCAGCAGTGTATGAGGCGTCTGATTTCTGTATCCTTGGCAACACTTTTTTTTTTTTTTTTAAAGAATTTATTTATTTATTTATTTGAGAGAGACCATGCATGGAAGCAGGGGACAGGTGACGGTGGGGAGCGGGGGAGGGGCTCTCAAGCAGACTCCTCATGGGCACAGAACCTGACCTGGGGCTCAATCTGACGACCATGACCATGGTCATGACCGGTGTCAAAATCCAGAGTCGGCTGCTTAACGAACTGAGCCACTGAGCCGTGCTGCTAACACTTGGTTTTACATGGGTTTGTTATTCTCCCCTTTCTAGAAGGTGTGACATGGTACCTCCTTGTTGCTGTGGTTTGCACTTCCCTGATGATCGATGACGTGTCAACTGATCATCAGTTGACATTTGATGCAAAATGTCTGTTTGGATTCTTTGCCCATTTTTTTTGCTCATTGGATTCCTTTGAAATAATAGCCTTTTTAGGAAAGTCTTGGATTTACAGAAATGTCTTTTCAGAAATTTTTGCCCATTTTTTTTTTTAACTGAGTGGCATTAGTTGTTGAGTTTTAACAGTTTTTTGTGTTTTTGGATATGAGTCTTTTATCAGATATGTGTTCTGCAGATATTTTATTCTAGTCTGTGGCTTGTCTCTTCATTCTCTTAACATTTTCTCTCATAGAGCAGAAGTTTCTCATTTTAATAACATCCAGCTTAACAATTTCTCATTGAGCTTTTGGAGTTGCATAGAAAAAGTCACTGCCATGCTCAAGGTCACCTAAATTTTCTCCTCTGTTATCTCCCAGGAGTTGTACAGTTTTATATTTATATTTAGTTCTGTGGTCTACTTTGAGTTAAAAAAATTTTTTAAGGTTTTATTTATTTATTTGGGAGAGAGAGAATGAGGGAGCACGAGAGTGGGAAGGTCAGAGGGAGAAGCAGACCTCCTGCTGAGCAGGGATTCCCAAAGCAGGACTCGATCTCAGGGCTCCAGGATCATGACCTGAGCTGAAGGCACTCACTCAACTGACTGAGCCATGTAGGTGCCCTACTTTGAGTTAGTTTTTGTGAAAAGGGGTTTCTGTGTCTAGATTCAGAGTTTTGCATGTGAATATCCAGTTGTTCCAGCATCCGTGTTTGAAAAGACTAGCCTTCCTTCGCTGAGCTGTCTTTGCTCCTCTGTCAAAGGCCATTTGATGGTAATTGTGTGGGTTTTATTCTGGGCTCTGTTGTGTTCTGTTGATCTATATGTCTGCACGTTCATCGACGCTACTGTGTCTTCATTACTGTAGCTTTACCGGAAGTCTTGAAGTTTGCTGGGGTCAGTCCTTTGACTTCGTTTTTAGCAGTATTGTGTCAGCTGTTCTGGGTTTTTTGCTTCTTCATGTGAACTTGAGAATCTGCTTGTCATATGTACATGGTAACTTGCTAGGATTTTGATTGGGATTGTGTCGGATGTATAAATTTGAGAAGAACTGTCATATTAACCATATTATGTATTCTTGTCTGTAAACATGGAGTTTCTCTTTATTGAGATCATCTTTGATTTCTTTCATCAGAGTTTTGTACTTATTTAGACTTTATACACATCTTATTAGATTTGTACCTAAGTTTTGTTTTTGGCACTATTGTAGAAACTTTGTTTTTAAGTTCAAATTCCAGTTGTTCACCAGTGGCAGTGTCAATAGTGCCATCTTGGACAGACCCACCATGATGACAGCTCCCTGTGACCCAGCATCTTCAGGAACACAGCTCCCTCCCATATTCTTTCTTTTGGCCTAGTCACGCCCTTAAGTACACCCTTAATGTCCTTCATCTGTTCTAGAGATGTGATTATGATTTTCAAACATTCCCTCCCGGGTCGTCTCCCAGCACTTACTTAATCCCCAACTTCTTGGGCCAAAAAAGCAGGTCTTACTGGATGGAAGTGGGGTCATGGAGATCTGCTTAGCTTTCAGCCTCCCAAGACACGCTTCTGTCCATAAGTCCCCTTAATAAACCATTTCTTGTCAACCTGGACTTGTCAGCCCTTTTCTTCAGTCTTACAACATCTTTGGCCTTTGGAGGTTGTTTTGCTTATGACTCTCTTTCATATACCCCAGGAATATAGAAAAGTACTTGATTTTGGTATGTTAAATTTGCATCCTAAGTCCTTGCTATAATCACTTAGTAGTAGTTCCTGGAGTTTTTCTAGTTGATTCTTTGGGATTTTAATTTAGATAATCATGTTGTCTGTGAACAAAGGCAGCTTTACTTCTTCCTTCCCAGTATGTATACCTTTTATTTCCTTTTCCTGTCTTAGAGCATTAGCTAGCACTTCTAGTTAAGTACTGAATATTAGTGGTGAGAAGGGACATCCTTGCCTGGTTACGTATCTTAGGGAGGAAAGAATCTAGTTTTTCACCATTAAGTATGATGTTAGCTCTAGGTATTTTATACATATTCTTTATCAAATTGAGGCAGTCCCCTGTGTTTCCAGTTTGCTGAGAATTTTTATCATGAATGGGTATTGGATTTTTTTTTTTTTTTTGCATCTGCTGATATGATCACACATACATATCTTTTACCCTGTTGGAGAGATGGATTACAGTAATACTTCTGAATATTAAACCAGGCTTTGCATTCTTGGAAAAAAATCCCATTGGTTTTTGTATATAATTCATATTATATGTTGTTGGATTTGATTTGCTGATATTTTATTGAAGATTTTTGCATCTCTGTTCATAAGAGATACTAGTCTGTAATTTTCCTTTCTTGTAATGTCTTCATCTGGTTTTGATAGTAGGGTAAGGCAGGCCTCATAGAATGAGTTAGGAAGCGCGCCCTGCGTTTTATTTTTTCTGGAGGAGTTTGAGATTTGGTATAATTTTTTCCCTTAAATTTGCCAGTGAAATCATCAGAGCTCACTCAGTCCTTGCTGTTTTGGAAGGTTACTAATTGTTGATTTAATTTCTCTGTTAGATGTAGGTCTATTTAGATCACCTATTTCTCCTTTTATGAGAGTCTTTGTCACTTGTGTCTTTCAAGGAATTGGTGCGTATCACGTAAGTTATCAATTTTGAGGGCATAGAATTGTTCATTATCTTTTTTTTAATCTCCATAGGCTCCATAGTGATGACTCCTTTTTCATTTTTGATATTAATAATTTGTGTCTCATTTTTTTTTTTTTTTTTTGGCTAGCCTGGCTGTAGGTTTATCAATTTTATTAATCTTTTCAAAGAACCATCTTTTCGTTTTGTTGTTCTTTCTCAGTTGTTGCCCTTCCCCTCCCCTCCCTTCCCCTCCCCTTCCTTCCTTCCTCCTTTCCTTCCTTCCTTCCTTCCCTCCTTCTCTCCCTCCCTCCCTCCCTCCAACAGTACAAGCAGGGGAGGGGGAGAAGGAGAGGAAGAGAGAGAGAGGATCTCAAGCAGATCCTGCACTGAGCATGGAGCCTGACATTGGGCTCCATCCCATGACCCCGAAATCATGACCTGAGCTGAAACCAAGAGTTGGACGCCTAAACAACTCTTCCTGTTTTAATTCCATTGATATCTATTTTATTCTTTATTTTCTTCTCTTGGCTTTTCTTGCTCTAGTTTCCTAAGGTAGAAGCTTAAGTTACTGATTCTAGTTCTTTCTCTCTCTCTCTCATTTTTTATTTTACATATGCCTTCAGTGCTTGAATTTTCCTCTAACCACTCTTTTGCAGCATCCCACAAATTTTGATAAGTTGTGTTTTCATTTAGTTCAAAATATTTAAAAATTTCTCTTGATACTTCATCTTAGGTCATTTGTTATTTAATTTCCAAATATATATTTTCCTACTGTATTTCTCTTACTGACTTACTTACCTCCATGTAGTCTAAGCTAATGGTGTATGATTTCCATTTTTTAGATTGTTAAGGTGTATTTTATGGCCCAGGATGTGGTCTGCATAGTTCTGTGTGAGTTTGGAAAGACCGTGTATACTGTTATTGTTAGATGAAGTGTTAGGTCCAGTTGGTTGGTGCTGTTTTGTTCAACTTTTTCCTCAGTGATTTTCTGCCTGGTGGATCTGTCGGTTACTATGTAGAAGGGTATTAAAGTTTCCTAGAATGATGATGTGTTTATCCATTTCTCCTTATTATTTTATCAGTTTTGTCTCATGTATTTTACACTCTCTTGTGAGGTACATATGAACGCATTAAGGATTGTTATGCATTCTCAGAGAATTGACCCCTTTTCATTATGTAATACCTTCTTTTATCTCTGATGATTTTCCTTGTTCTGCCATCTGCTTTGTGTGAAATTGATACAGGTTCTTCAGCTTCCTTTTGGTAAGTGTGAGCGTGATTTTCTCTGTTCCTTTACTTTTCATCTACCTGTGTGTGTTTATATTTAAAGTGGATTTCTTGTAGACAACATATAGTTGGATCTTCTTTTTATCTATCACAGCTCTTGTTTTAATTGGCGTATTTAGACCATCTGCATTTAAAGTAATCGTTGTTGTAGTTGGGTTAATATTCACCCTATTTGCAACTGATTTTCATTCATTACATTTGTTCTTTTAAAATTTTTATCACCCTTTCTTTCTCTTCCTTCTCTGCTTTTAGTTGAACATTTTATATTATTCCATTTATTCTATCTTAGCATATGCATATACTCTTAAAAAAGATTTTATTTATTTATTTATTTAATCATTTGAAAGAGAGAGAGAGAACAGGAGCAGGGGGTAGGGCAAGAAGCCCAACATGGAGCTCCATCCTAGGACTCTGGGATCATGACCTGAGCCAAAGGCAGATGTTTAACCAACTGAGCCACCCAGGCACCCCTATTCCATATGCTTTTTACAAAGGTTTTACAGAGGTATTTCCAGAAGTAGCATTTGCTACCTTCATTTATAACTAATGTAGGTCCACTTTCAAATAACATCATATCTTTTCACAAATCATACAGTGTGTTATAAGAGAATATATTCAATTCTTATTTTCCTGTCCTTTATAACATTGTTTTAATTCATTTCACTTACCCATATTCTTTAATAACTCAACACATTGCTATTCTTACTATTTTGAACAGTTATCTGGTCATTTAAGAATAAGAACAACAAGAGACTTAATTTTATATTTGTTTTTTAAAAATATTTATTTATTTATTTTAGAGAGAGAGAGTGAGAGCATGGTGGCAAGGGGCCAAGGGAGAGGGAAAGAGAATCTTCAAGTAGACTCACAGCTGAGTGCTGAGGGCTGGATTCCAGGACCCTGAGACCATGACCTGAGCTGAAATCAGGAGTTGGTTGCTTAATCTACTGAGCCACCTGGTGCCCCAATTTTATTTTATGTTTACTTATTCCTTCTGTGAGTGCCTGATCTACATCATTTTCCTTCTCTCTGAAGATCTGCTTTAAATACTTGTTTTAAGACAGGTCTACTGGGCAGCAAATTCCTTGAATTTGTTTTTAACTGTTCTTTTTTTTTTTTTTAAGATTTTATTTATTTATGTATTTGAGAGAGAAAGCATGAGAGGGGGAAGGTCAGAGGGAGAAGCAGACCCCTTGCTGAGCAGGGAGCCCAATGCGGGATTCAATCCCAGGACTCTGGGATCATGACTTGAGCCAAAGGAATTTGCTTAACCAACTGAGCCACCCAGGTGCCCTATGTTTAACTGTTCTGTTTTTATTTCTTTTTCACTTTTGAAGTTCAGTTTCACCACCTGCCGAATTCTAGGGTGGTGGGTTTTTCTTTTAACACGTTTTTTTTCCCCAGCCACTTTCTTCTTGCTTGCATGATTTCTGATGAGGCATCTGATGTATTTCTTATCCTTGTCCTCTGTAGGCAAGGTGTTCTGTGGACCCCCCTCCCCCCACCCCCGCCCTGGCTCTTTTCAGTATCTTTATTTTTGTTTTTTTGCTGTTTGACTATTAATGCAAGGTATAGATCTTTTTTGCATTTATTCTCTTTGGTGTTCTCTGAGCTTCCTGGATCTGTGGTCTGGGGTTTTATCACTAATATTGGAGAATTCTCAGCTGTTATTACTTTGAGTACTTCTTTTCCTTTTTCTCTTTGTTCTTCTGGTGTTTCCATTATGTGTTTGTTATACCTTTGTATTATTATTCCACAGTTCTTGGATATTTTGTTCCCTTTTGCATTTCAGTTTTGGGAATTTCCATGAACATATTTTTAATCTTACTGATTTTTTTTCCTTGGCTATGTCCAGTCCACTGATGAGCACATCAAAGGCATTCTTCATTCCTGGTACAGTGTTCTTGATTTCTAGCATTTCACTTTTATTCTCTGAGTTTCCATCTCTCTGCTTACATTATCCACTGGTTCTCACATGTCCACTTTTTCCATTAGTGCCATTAGCATATTAATCATACTTATTTTACTCTCCCTATTTTCCGGTTCCATAAATCTGTGTCCTTTCTGAGTCTGGTTCTGATGGTTGTTTTATCTCTTCAGACAGTTTCTCTCTTTCATGTCTTGTAATTTTTTGTTGTTGAAAGCTGGACATAGGTATTGGGTAATAGGAATTGGGCTTTTAGTGAGTTTCTGTGTTAATCTGGCTACAAGCTGGGCTGTTTGCTCTAGCTGTGAGGGTCAGAGGGGTTGGAAACCTTCATGGCTCTTCCCTCCCCCGCCTCCTTCTCTGGCTTTCCTTAGGACCTCTCTCGGAGTCTGTGACATGCAGCTCTCAGTCATAACCACTGTTATTTCACTGGAGCCCTGGGGGTGGTGAGTTGTTCTGTGATCTTGATGATTAAGTGTCTGTTATTTAGTGGGCCCGAGTCCCTGGGCTCTGATGACCTTCAGAAGCATTTCTTAGCCTCTTGGCTTTTCCTTTCTTTCCTTACTTGGGACAGGAAGACTAGCAGAGGCTGGAGTTCTCCTCACTAGTCTTTCCCCAGGTCAAATAGGGCTCTATTTAAAACAGCCTCTCTTAGAGGGCAGGCCTCTGTTATGGAAAAAGCTCTTGGCCTGTGTATTTCAAAATGGTTGTTTCTCTAATCTACTATTTGAAACAGTAGGGGATTTTTCCTTTTCACCATGAGAAGTTGGTGGGAGGAAAACTGCTGCAGCCTCCCCTAGGACTGGGGCTTAGGAGTTTTTAACTCTTGAACTAGTCCACATTCAGCCACCATCAAGTCATCAGAGTTCCCGGTGAAGGTTTTGTACGAGTTTCCGGGCTCCAGCAGCTTCTCTTTCTGCTAAGCTGCTCTTGGCCATGAATCCCTCTCTTCCCCTGTTCTTTCTGATTTCCAAGTAACTGTTCGCTCTGTGACTTTTGTTCTCCTTAATTATCTGAGCTGAAACCGAAAGTCTCCCTTTGTCCACTTTTTGTTTGGTGGTTATTTTATTACTGATTTGTAAAGAGTTCTTCAGGTATTTTGAATATCAGCTCCCTACCAAATTATACTGGAAATATTCAGTTTCTCTTTTTAAAGATGTCCCGAAGTTTTGTTTTTAACGAAACACACGAAGCCATGGACAGAGTAGTTGATCAGTGGGAGGAAGATACGGTGGATAAATTAGTGGGACTTCATTTTAAATCTCCATGTTAATGTGAATTTGTTAAGTTTTTAATGTTTGTGATTTAGGTGGAATTTTAAAAGTGAAAGTTGTCTTAGTCCGGGTCTAAAAATAAGTCTTGAACAGATGTTCAGAAGGCAACCTGTGAACGAGAACATACTTAAAAAAATTTTATATCTCCAACCTGGAAACTCTAGAAAATGAAAAACCAACTTGAAGGTAACATGTGACCTTAATCTCTTAATAATTCCAGTTTTCTCAATAATTAGCACCATGAGACTTCTCGGAAAGGAGCTATTTCCAGGATAAATTGATACGGTCAAGCTATAAAAAATGAGCGATCATGTTTTGAGCAGTGGTTTTATAAACTTATTTTCTGTAGCCCTTTGGGTTCCTCTTTGAATTCAGAAGCAATGAAAAGCATCATAGTGGGCGGGTGGGGGGAGGGGAAGGTGATATTTACATAGTAGTAAATCAGATTCAAAGCTGAAAGACTATTTTATAAGATACTTGTGGGTACAGGGCTCATTAGAGACAAATTGTGCTGTTTGAGAGGGGAGAGGTGGTGTTAGGTTCAGAGAGTAAACCCGTTGGGGAGCTTATGTTACTTGCCTCTGCAGTACTGTTTGCCTTGGGTGGGAGGAAAAGGAAAAGAGAGCCAGACACTGCCAATGATCCATGGCCACCTGGTCTGACAGAGTAGAGACCTGGGTATCAGCAGCTGGTAACACTCCTTGGCCAATCAAAGGTAATTGTTCAGCCAGCTGAAGGAGCCAGACAAAGTTACTTCTTACGTTAGTTTACATTTTTTCAGGCACAGAAACATGCAAAGTCTGCCGAAGATAGGAATTCCTGAGGCCCTGAGAAAATTATTGCCTTTGTAATTCATACGCTCAAAACAGAGGCCGTATGTGGCTCTTCTTAGAGATTTGCGTGGGACTGGGGATGAGTGACTAAGAGCTAGGTTGTAATGGGAAATACTCAGTTTCTCTTCAAGATGTCCTGAAGTGATGGCTCGGTGAGGCTGTGTCCTACCACTGTCGTCTGTGTTCAGCATAATAGATCAGTGCCTTCTGGAAGTTACTGTGAGATATAAATGATTATTCAAATAGGCTTAGTTTCAGAATGGTCCCCTTAAATTTGTGTTTATTCCACAGTGAATAGCAGGGAGTCTATCTCCTCTACAGAAATGGGGAGTTTCCGGCCTTGGAACAGCTACGAACCGTTCGTTCACTAGAACGGGTAGAGTCAGGAAGGCAGTCATTTTTCCACGTCCCTTGTGGAGGTGATTCCTGTTGTTGTCCAGTTCCAGAGACTAGGAATTCTAGTAGGGAACTAGCCTGCTTCTTTAGCTCTTCTATCTACCAGTGGGTTTGCTGGGCCACAGGGATGGGCATCTACCACTTGACTAGGTTTTGCCAAATCATCGTGCAGGTGACTGCACGTGTGTGGAAGTGACTGGCTGGATGAGCTGTGTGTTGGCATTAGCAGTAGCCTGGCCTATCTCCCTTTCTCACCTCAACCTGTGGGCTGGGCAATGCTTGGAACCCTTGCTCTAATGCCAGGGCAGGCACCGATGGCTCCTGTCCTGTTGCCCGGAAGGTGTTTGGGCCATGAGCTTGGTCCTATTAGGACATTCTGAATTGGTTCTCAAAGTACATTTACCACAATTCGTTGTGGACCTGGATAAAAAAAGGGAGCGGCCTGTTCCTCAGGGACATGATGGAATGGGATGTGGGAGCGGCCTGTTCCTCAGGGACATGATGGACTGGGATGTGGCAGGGTGTGAGGAGGCTAGGTCCACGTGTCTCTGAGTTGTATGAAAAAGAGTGTAAGAACACAAATTCTGGTGGAAGGAAACTCAGGGTTCACGTAGAATTTCACAGGAGAGACTTAAAAAATATATATTTTAGAGTGAGTGAGAGGGAGCACAAGCTGGGGGAGAAGCAGACTCCCTGCTGAGCAGGGAGCCCAACACAGGGCTTGATCCCAGGACTCTGACATCATGACCCGAGCCAAAGGCAGCTGCTTAACTGACAGAGCCACCCAGGCGCCCCTCACAGGGTAGATCTAAACATGCTTTTATGGGCTGGCTTGGAAACCTACCCACATTTTAAACAGTATTTCAGGACTATATGTCCCAAAATCTGGAATAGAATTATATGTAAACTTTTGCCATCAACTCCCATTTGGTTTGCAGGGGAGGGAGGGGGTCATATTCCCTGAAGTTCAGTTTGGTGCTTTAGACACTCAGCGATGAATAATGAATAAAGAGCAAGTCCAGTATGTGGCTAAAGGAGCTAAAGGTACTTTCTAGAGGGAGGAGCCCTATAACCTCAGGACACCTTTGTTTCTTCAGCCAGATCAAGTTGGGACCTTTTGCTGCCTCTTCTCTTTTTTTCTTCTGTCCCTTTTTCTTTCATTCTGTGGCATTTCGTTCTCATTGTGTGTGGTCACCTCTCTCGGAGTGCCTTAATGATGGGCACCTTGGTGTACTGAGGAGTATTCGTGTATCTGGACACCCGGGCTCTCCCTTTTTGGGGACACACATCTGTGGTAGGAGTTCAGGGCTGGGGCTAGGGAGCCACATTGCTTGGACTCAGATTCTGGCTGTGCCGAGAATGTCATGCTGACAGTAAGATAATAATACCTCATTATTTTACCTCACAGCGCCTCCTGTTCCTGTATATGAAATGGTGATAATAGTAGACCTACCTTGCATGCTTGTTATTAGGAGTAAATGAATTAATATAAGAGACATGGTTTAAACCGTCTGATACATCATTGGTATTACTGTCCTGAGCACCATCCTCAATTTTTCCTTCTTTTGGTTAGCTGTGCGCACTGCTCTGTCCCTGGATTGGCGCTTTTCAGTAACCCTTTGGCTACATGTCTCTTATATTTTCAGGAAGATACTTTCTTGCCTTAATAAACTTTTGTTCTGGTCCTTGTTTCCTTGCTCTCACTCTGCAACATTGTAATGAAAATCAATAGCCTGTGATTTGAAATTCTTGAAAACATTCTTAAGTTGGCTATACGTGTTAGGGCTAACTTTTCCTTCATTTAAGAAATGTTACAGAAGGGGCGCCTGGGTGGCTCAGTGGGTTAAATCCTCTGCTTTCGGCTCAGGTCATGATCCCAGGGTCCTGGGATCGAGCCCCGCATCGGGCTCTCTGCTCAGCGGGGAGCCTGCTTCCTCCTCTCTCTGTCTCTGCCTACTTGTGATCTCTGTCTGTCAAATAAATAAATAAAATCTTAAAAAAAAAAAAGAAATGTTACAGAATATTTGGGGCCTTAAAAAGGCAGGTAACAGATGTTGAACTCCCTCATATTCACCATACAGCTTAGGAACGAATATTCAATTCATTTGAAGCCTGAGTATCCCTTCTTATTCACACTCCTTTCCCTTACTGGCCATAGGTCATCTGGAGTTTGTATTCCTAAAAAAATAGGAGATATTATTTTGTATGTTTTAAAATTGTTTATAATTCGGTTCATACTTTTTTAAAAAAAGATTTTCTTTATTTGACAGAGAAATCACAAGTAGGCAGAGAGGCAGGTAGAGAGAGAGGGGGAAGCAGGCTCCCTGCTGAGCAGAGAGCCCCATGTGGGCCTTCATCCCAGGACCTTGAAATCATGACCTGAGCCAAACGCAGAGGCTTAACCCACTGAGGCACCCAGGCACCCTCGATTCATTCTTAACACATTCATCTTTCTGCAACTTTTTACTTAATATTTTGAGATATATTTATGGTTATGCAAATGGTTTTGATCCATTCATTTTCATTGTTACATGGTGTTCTAGGACTAGGTCACAGATTACTTCTCCTGGCCATAGATATTTGCATTGAAAGGTGTCCTGTGGGTGTAAGATTCCTTCTTCTGGAAGTCACCTTTTCTCCATGTCACTGTTACAAACAAAGCAATGAACAGCCCATGTGTAGATTGTCCTTGTACATGTATGGGACTGCTTCTGTAGGTATGCCACCAGAGAATAGGGTTGCTGGGCCACAGAGATGCACATCTCACACTTTTTTAGATGTTGCCCCATTTCTCCTCTAAGGCTGTACTCTATTACACTCCCACCAGTAGGACTAGAGTTCCAGTTGCTTCATGCCCCTGTCAACACTTGGAATTGTTAGATTTTAATTTTTGCCAACAGGATCAATTTGAAATGCTCTCTCCTTTTAGTTTATATTTATTTGAATATTGGAGGTTGAATGTATGTTTATGGGCTGCTCCATTTTTATTTTTTTATGTCTTTTAAAATCCTTTGCCTGTTTTCTGTTCCTTGGTTATTTGTCTTTTTTTTTTTTTTTGGTTGAATTTTTGGAATTCCTGGTGTTCTGCTACTGGATCTTTGTTTATATGCATTCTAATTATCGTCCCTTCTGTGTTAGGTCTACTCTTATAATTTATTATGTTAAAGCATATATAGACACAGATTCTCTTTGTCTCAAATGCATAAGACAGAAGCATCCTGATAGGCCCACTATCCAGTAGAGAATCCTTAGCTCAGTGCATTTTAGGGAGAGCATGTATTAGGGTCTCAGGTGTATGTAACCCCCAGCCCAGTCTGAGGTCTGCTTTACTTTTTCATATGCTGGCTCTAGAGAGGTCCTCTGGGAGTGTCTACATGGATCTAATATTCCCATTTGGTTGTAAGCATCTATGTCACATATTTTTGGCACCTACTATAATGATGTCGCTAGTTGTTCACTCAGTACAGTTCTTTTAGGCAGGATGTATGTGGTTCATCCCTGTATAGTCCTCATTGCCTAGAAGTGTAGCAAGTGTTCAAGAAGGATTGTTGTTAAAGGAGGCTGGGACACTTCCCTTACAGGCTCTGTCTTGCCCAGTTTGTTTCCCTTCATTTCACAAATACCTGAGTGCTCGCTGTGGCCATACTAATAGGTGCTAACATCTCATTGGATTTGTGTATTGTGCTCTTACAGTTTTTCATAAATAGCTGATGATTTTTTTTAAGATTTTATTTATTTATTTGACAGAGATGACAAGTAGGCAGAGAGGCAGGCAGAGAGAGAGAGGAGGAAGCAGGCTCCATGCTGAGCAGAGAGCCCGATGCCAGGCTCGATCCCAAGACCTTAGGATCGTGACCTGAGCCGAAGGCAGAGGCATTAACCCACTGAGCCACCCAGGCACCCCAATAGTTAATAATTTTTAAAAAATCACTTTCAGTTAACTCCAGTGGTTGCCTAAATTGCATTGTGTTTATTACAGATAGAGGACAATAAAGGAAGATCTCTTTTATCTACCTGTTTAAAAATGAAAGTTATTGTTAGTATTTCTACATGTCAGTAAAGGTAGTAGGACTTATGAGTATTCTCAGGTGGTCATGATTTGTAAATAGTGTCCTATAAAGGAAAAAAAATTGAATTGGATTGATTTTATAATTCTTCACATAAAATATTTGGGAAGTCTTTTAACATTTCGAATGAACTACTTTAAAAATATTTCAAAATTTATAATATTTAAATTATAAAATTTTATAAAATGTTAGTTTCAAAATATTTAAAAATACTTTAGTACAATTCTAGGAATCAAGATATTAGTGCAAATTTATTGTAAAAAAATCTAAAAGTGAGATCATAGGCTTTTGTGTATATAACATAAAATTACTTTCAAATGATTTACTGTGAATCAGGAAGTATTTTATATGGTGTTGTGTCCATCCATCCATCCGTCCTGCATATACTCTCTGATAATGGCTGTTCACAGACACATAAAAGGTTATGTTACTTACGGCACGTGACTTGTCAGTCAGTAAAATGGGAGCAGATGTGAAGTGTGTCACTGCAAGGCAGAAAGAAGCCTTGAAGAGCCAGTGTGCTTTTTTTTTTTTTAAGATTTTATTTATTCATTTATTTGTCAGAGAGAGAGAGAGAGAGAGAACTAGCACAAGCAGGCAGAGGGGGAAGCAGGCTCCCCGCAGAGCAAGGAGCCTGATGCGGGACTTGATCCCAGGACCCTGAGATCATGACCTTAGCGGAGCGGCAGACATTTAACAGACTGAGTCACCCAGGTATCCCCTAAGAGCCAGTGTGCCGTTTGCCTCCCTTCTCCACACACCCTCCCCACTGGTCACTGGGGATGTTCCAGGTGGTGGAAGCTCTCGCTCCAGGGTCTAGGAGCGCAGAAATGGGGAGCAGAGTTCCCAGAGGACATGCGGTGGCCACAGAGTACGAGTGAGAAAATAAATCTTCATCGTCACACACCACTGACATTTGCGGGTTGGTCGTGACCATAGTTTCCCTATTTAATCCTAGCGAGTGCCTTCACTATGTTATATTTTAATTCTGTTTTCCTGACAGGGTAGCTCAGTGATGTAGAAGTTAGAACAAATGCAATCATTAACATTCCATGTTGTTATTTTTAAGTGGTGGCTGTTGGTCTGAGAGTTTGCACTGTAAAAAGTTCGTATTTATATTCTTGTCAAAACTGTGTTATTTTTTATGCGTGCTTCTTTCATAGCCATGTACTTCCCTCCTAACTGCTGTGGTGAGGCCTGAGAAAGGCTGGCCCGGATCTCACTGTTTGACGTGATTTTTCCGGGGTGATGGAATAGCATTGGGGTGTGCCATCTTGGGTCGGACCTTGTCCCTTTCGCGTTCTCTCTCAGCACTAATGAAACGGAAGGCAGTATATCTATATTACTTTAAGATTCCCTTGTTTTCTTACTGAATTTCAGGAGCTTATTTTGACTTCACAAGCAAAGGCTTTCAGTATCAAAGTATAACATACAGCCCCCCCATATCTTCTGATAAAAACTTTCCCTCATCAAAAGGGCCTGTAATGTACCAAATAGCGTATTTCTTGTGCAGTTAGCGTCTCAATTGTAACTTCCCTTTCTTTTGCACGTTGGGAGTATTGCAACTATAATTGCTTTTTCCCCCCTCATTGTCATTTCTGTGTTTAGTTCAAAGCTACATTAAATGGTCTTCACTGACAACTTTTAACAGTAAATTATATTTATAAATTTCATTGAAATTGGTATAAGTTATACAGAAGATTAAAAACTTGACTGTCAGAGGTTGACCAAAGTGATATGCATCTTGGGTTTCTAATTTGAATAAATACGTGCTAGGTCACTATCCTGTGCTTATTAGTCAATTGAGAAAATTGCTGCAAGCTTCTTTTTAAATTTTGGGTCCTTCCACTAGATGGTGCACATTCCTTTGGGAAATCTGAGACTTCCTTGAAGGAACTTGTCAGTTAAGCCACTGATGGAACTCAGGCCAAAGCAAGATGAAAAAATCTGTGAAATTTTCTTATGTCATGGAAAGAACCACAGCACTTTGTAGCAGATGTATTTATGAATGATAATGTATTATATTTCTGAGGAATCAGGAGCTCCAGTGGCACAATCGGTTAGCGCGCGGTACTTATATTTCCGAGGAATCGGTGATTTTATTATATAGCCCTTTTGTATAGAAACTACTTATGTGCATATTGTACTTTTGTTACATGGGGGGGATATGGTGGCAAAAAACAGGCATGGGGACCCTCAGCCACATGACTCTTGGAACCAGTACTCACATAATACTGAAATGAGTGTAAAATTACGGCTGAGATAAAATCAGGTATGCGGTGCTTAGGACTTATAATGGGGATGGGTGGGGAGTGTTTGCTCATAATCTGGGGTTGGCTCAGTTAAGAAGTGACTACTCAGCTGGCTCAAGGAGATGTGAAGGTTGTGTAAGAAGATCAGGTACGCAAAGGTTGAGGCACAAATTTCTCAGTAAGTGTCAGTGTTGGGAGTTGTCCCTACACACCCTGGTCACTATAGTAGTCATTGCAGTGGTAGGATCCTGTGGGCCTTTTTGGTTTGGACACTTGGTTCTTCAGTTCTCATTTCCTCAATAACTTTCTTACCTCCGCTCTTTCTGGAACTTCTTTCAGGTGCATATTGAGCTTTCTGGTTTAGTAGGCTATTTTTTTTTCCTTCCCATTTTGCTGAGAGATTGCCTCAACTTTCATCTCTCTATTTAATTTTTAAAGAATATGCTATCATAATTTTAATTCAGAATTTGTTTTGTGGGGGGGGGCGGTGGGGCTGGAGTGTGTCAGTTCCTTTTTCATAGCATCCCAGTCTTATTTCATGGATACAATCTCAAATGTTTTTAAGAATAATTAAACCAAACGAAGAAACCCCTTATTTATTGATTCCTTTATATGGTGCTATGTCCTTTTCAAAGTTCTAGATACCTTGTTGAGTGCTTCTGGGAACCCCAAGAGGTATGTACTAATCTTCCTCCCCACTGTGTAGAGAAGAATAAGGTATGGCTTTGACTAAGGTTATGTGTCTAGTTACGTGGTGGAGCTGACCTTGACCCCTGGGGCCCAACTCGGGTTGTTTCTGTACATTTACCATGAAGCTGTTCTGCTCCTTGATGGATTCTCAGTACTGTGGTTTTGCTTTTAAATTTTGCATTCTCTTTCATTCACAGTGCTTATTTACTCTGGGACTTCTTTTCTGTTTGCTTGGTGTTTATCCTTTGAAGGCGTTTATCAGACATCCCTTAACTCTTGGTCATCTGCTGTATCTAATAGGGAGGTGATAAAAGGCTGATTGGAAGTTCCTTGTGGCTTGGCAGGGCTTGGTGACCGGGGGCCTTAAAAGAGTGGTTTTCAAATGGGTGGGGGTGGGGGTATTGGACAGGGTGGAAGGGGAAAAGGGGTGATTTTGCAATGCTCGGAGACCTCAGGGACACTGTTACACATCATGTAATGTACAGCCCCCCCCCCATAAGGACAAGTTATTCAGCCTCAAATGTCAGTAGTGCCAAGATTGATAAACCTAGCTTTTGAGGGAAGGGGTGAAAAAACTGTTACTGTTGGTTGTGGGAGGAGAGGTTGCAAATGGCAGAGCACCCACCTTCTTTCCTGTGGCTTCTTGGGATCTGTTGCCAGGGGTGGGGGGTCGGTTGTGTGAAAGGAGAAGAGCCCCTGTCAGTGTTCAGGTGTTAGGCACCTCCCGCGCGGCATCTCGGAGCCCTGAGGGTCACAGTGTTCTCCCGGCCAAATCGGCTCTTTCCTATACAGTCTCCCAGTTCGTTCTAATTCTTTTTTTAGAAACTCTAGAGATTACTCTTCTGACTGTCTCATTTCCACAATTTTAATTATTTTTTAAAATTATCTAAATGCATTTTAGGATGAAGAAGAGACTCCGGTGTTACTCAACACTAAACTTTTGGAGCCGGTTTTTTAGTGGCATTATTGTGAGTTATCAGCTGCTTGTACTATCATTTCATTGTATCTTACAGTTAGAAGGCTTCCGTCTCCACTCTCTGAGGTTACTTTGAGATACAGTTGACAGAATGCAGTAAGATAAATGCTTGAAACTTTCTTTTAACTTACTAATTATCAGAATACTCTTTTGGTACTCCAGCATTTTTCCAATTAGTAATTTATATATACATATATATATATATATATGTTAATAATCAGTTATATATATATTATATAATATATATAAAATATATATTATATAAAGTTAGCTATATATATGTATTTTTTAGCCTTTTTTTTTTTTTTTTTTTTTTTTTTTTTTATTGTCATGAACTCAGGGATTTTGATAGGCTTGATGTGTCCATTAGAGTCATTCTTCCTGATGCTCAAGTTATCTGGGCCTGTGGAGACCCATCAAGTTGTTTCCTGAGTTTGCTACAACTCTGGGAGGCTTTGATCCCTTCCTTGCTTTTCGGGCTGACAATCCTTTCTACTGACTCCTAACAGCTGAGGCAAAGAAACTCCTTTCTCCTGTTCTTTCCAACTTCTAGCCTCATGTAGTATCTTTTTACTTCTGGTTAGTACCAGGAAGGTAATCAATGAGCTCATTTTATTTTCCATATATTTTCTCCCCCTCCTCTTCCTAATTTTTGGTACTTGTGTTCAAGCTCCATTTCTGGTTCTGTATCTTAGCCCCAGGGCCCCCCTGTGGTCTTCGTTGAGTGTGTTGCTTGGCAACCATCAGTCCTTGTCTAGTAACAGCCCCTTATCTAAGAACTGCTCTGTTTCAGAAATTCATTATCTAGTTGCTTTCTGTGGGTAAGGCTCACTGAGAAAACTGAGAACACTTTTCTCAGAGTTCTAGCAGGGTGTGTGTATGGGGGGGTCTTTTTATTAATATCTGAGGGTCAGTTTGTCAGAAATGAAAATCCTGGGTTTCCAGTTGCTTTTTGAATGTCACAGGTATGTTACTCCTTCAATTCCTGGCTAAGGTGTTCCTAAGTCCATTGGCAATTAAACTTTTGCCCTTTATAGATGTTTTTGTCTTGATGTTCATAGGGGACGGTATTTTCTTCTGATGTTCAGATCTGTAAAGAACGTTTCTCCGTGTCGATTCTCCTGCCGGCTCTTCCAGATAGTCCAGATACTCAATTGTGGCTTTTATTTTATTTTATTTTATTTTATTTTAAGATTATTTATTTATTTGACAAAGAGAGACACAGCAAGAGAGGGAACACAAGCAGGGGGAGTGGGAGAGGGAGAAGCAGGCCTCCTGCAGAGCAAGGAGCCTGACTCGGGGCTTGATCCCAGGACCCTGGGATCATGACCTGAGCCGAAGGCAGACGTTTAACGACTGAGCCACCCAGGCACCCCTCACTGTGCACTTTTGATCATATACACTCACATACTGTTACTTCACGGTAGCGTTTAAATTCCATCTTCCTCCTCTCAAATACTCTTCCGTGCCCATCTCAGGTGTTCTCCCACCCCAATTCTCCTTCCCAGGGGTGAACCATTATTCTGGCTTTAAACTTTATGAATAGTTTTTGCCTGTTCTTGGAAGTTTAAATAGAACATGCCGTGTGTGTTTGTCTGTGTCTGTCTTCTTTTACTCAAATTGTGTTTACAGGATTTACTTACGTTGTGATTAGCTCATTCGGTTTTGTTGCCCTGGGGTCCGTCATTCTTTACGTGTATCGCAGTTCTCTGTTCAACTGTCCTGTGCACATTTTGACTATTTCTGATTTTGGACTGTTGTGGATAATGCCACTGCTGTATAGATTGCTTTGTGGGTCTTTGGTTTATATGTGGATGTGTCCACATATGGGAATGGAACTGTTGGGACATAGGGTTTTCACTAGCTATTTGTGTTTTTTAGATATATATATAGATAGATATAAATATCTATCTATATATATATAAAAGATTTTTTATTTATTTGACAGAGAGAGCAAGTGCACAAGCAGGGGGGAGCCTCAGGCAGAGGCAGAGGGAGAAGCAGACTGCCCGCCGAGCAGGGAGCCTGAAGCAGGGCTCGATCCTCGGACCCTGGAATCATGACCTGAGCCGAAGGCAGACGCTTAACCAACTGAGCCACCCGGGCACCCATGTATACGTATTTCTATGTAGTCTATACTGGTGCTACATGATAGGGTATTGTTCCAAGTATTTGCTCAGTTTACATCCCCACCAGCAGCATCGACAGTCACTCTTCCACACGCTTACTAGCCCATAGCACAGTAGGAATTTTTGTTTGTTTTCTTTTTCCATGCACTTTGGTGCGTTGCTGTGCTATTTTCTTGTGTTTTAAATTTGGAGTCCAGGATGAGTAATATGATTGAGCACATTTTCTTATGTTTGTTGGCCATTTGGGTAACCTTTTAAGGAAGTGTTTGTCCAAGTGTTCTGCTCAGTATTCCTTTAGGTTGTCCCCTTCTTATTGATTTATAGGAATTCCGTCTAGGGATTTCATAGTGCTTGATTGTGGGTCACGCACTTGGTTGGTTATATATATTATAGATATCTTCTACCCCTCTGTGGGTTTTCTTCTAAATAAAGTCTTGATGATCAGAAGTTCCTGTTTGTAATCTGTGGACATGTTTATTAATTATTAATTTAATTTAATCAAAGTATTAATTAATAATTAAAGTTTTTTAATCTGTTCCTTTCTGATCAGTGCTTTTTGTGTCCTCGTTTAGAAAAACTCTGTGTCCTTCAAAATCCTGACAATGTTTTTCTGTATTAACTTCTGCAAGCCTTATAATTTCACACTTCACATATAGGTATCTAATCTACCTTGAATTGATTGGAGTATTTGGTGTGACACAGGAATCCATTTAAGGAAAGTCCATCCTTTCCCCCACAGCGCTGCAGTACTAACTTCCTCATTCATCTTGTGTCTATATATGCATGGACTTTCTCCTCCTTTCTGTTGTTGTGTCCTTAAGTCAGTATTACTGTCTTAATTACGGGAAAAATCTGTTTGGGTTTGATTGTTATTGCATTAGATTCATAGTTCAATTTAGGTGGAATGGCTGTTGGTTATCTTTACTATACGGAGTCTTAAAATTCACAAGTATGGTATAGCTTTTCATTTATTTAGGTTTTCAGTTTCTCTCTTCGATATTTTATAATTTTCTTTGATACAGCCTACATCTCTTTCATTAAGAGTTTTTCCTTAGGAATCAAAATTCTATTTTTTAATTGTTGTTCTTGCTTCCTAGAACTGCACTGTATTGATGAAGTCTAGTGTCCTTGTACCCTGCAATTTGCTAAATTCTCTTAGAAATAGGATTTCGGGGGCACCTGGGTGGCTCAGTGGGTTGAGCCTCTGCCTTCGGCTCAGGTCATGATCTTGGGGTCCTGGGATCGAGCCCCGCATCAGGCTCTCTGCTCGACGGGGAGCCTGCATCCCCCTCTCTGCCTGCCTCTCTGCCTATTTGTGATCTCTCTCTCTCTCTCTGTCAAATGAATAAATAAAATATTAAAAAAAAAGAAATATGATTTCGTTTTTCTGTACATTTTCTTGTTTGTAAATAATAGCAGTTTTATTTTTTCCATTGCAATCCTTGTACTAATCTATATATTATTTGTCCCTTTTGTTCAGTGTAGGACCTCGAATGCATTGTTGAATGGGCATTATAATTACTAATGGGACTCTTTCCCCATGAATTTGCTTTCATTGCTACTTAATTTGAGTTTTATTTCCTTATTCTATCATCTGTTTCCCCTACTGTAACTTCTCATGTCTTTGCTCCTCAGTGTTGCTTCCAGTTTAATCTCCATTACTAAAAAAAATTTCTAGTATGTTCCAACTCTCTCTCTATCATCCTGTTTTCTAATCATCTCATTACTGAGCCTCTTCCAATTCTGATCATGCTATTTTTAAATAGCTTCCAATATTTTCTTTACTTCCATTAACTCCTTTAAAAATGTTAGGTTACAGTTTTCATCTGCTTTCTGGTCATGTCGTGTTTCTGTATGCTACTCATCCTTTTTGTTTCTCTAATCGCTCTCCGTGTTTGAATGGAATGAGTGTTCCAGAATAAGAGGAGGTCGCTGCTGTCTAAGGGCTGGTAATGTGTAAGTGTATCTTTTAGATTTTTGCCTCCTGTTGTTTCCTTATCTGTTACCGTGAAAAAATTTTTTTAAATGGCCCTCTCTGTATAGTTATAATTTTATTATTTTATAAGATATGCCTTTTCTGCTTCCCTCCTGTATTGAATCTGAACCTTGACTTTCAAACCTCCAGGGTTCCCGCCTGCTTACATTGGTTCTCCATGTCCGGTGTCACTCTCATTTTGGAAGGGCACTTCCACCACTGTCTTGGCTCCCTTTGGCTTATATTTATTTAAAAATAATACAAAAATTTTATTTCCTCTCAACTGAGCCTAGTTATATTCAGACAGTTCATAATGTGGGAAATCATCATGCTTTCAGGACTACTGAAAACATTAAAGTGGCGAATCCACATGAAGTACCTTACGACACTGTTCGGCTGTAGTAAGCACTCAATGTTTGTTGGTGTTGTAATTAGTAGTAATAATTAGAAAATGCCAAATCTTAAAAAAAAAAAAAAAAAAGGCAGGGGGAGGGGCGCCTGGGTGGTTCAGTCAGTCGGTTAAGTGCCTGCCTTTGGCTCAGGTCCTGATGGATCCAGCCCCATGTTGGGCTCCCTGCTCCATGGGGAGCCTGCTTCTCCCTCTCCTTCTGCCCCTCCCCCTGCTCGCATGCACGCGCACTTGTGCACGCGCTCTCTCAAATCTTTTTAAAAAAACAAAATGCCATATTCATGCATTAAACGAAATAACTCTTTGAATAAAGTATTAAATTTGGTAGCAATTAAAAGAAAAATACAGAGAATGAGTCTAATTTATTGCTAGTTTAACTCCATTTTTGGCCAAACGTGTATAATTAAGATATGTGAGGAGCAATCTGGAGTGTAATTGGTATAATTTCTATAATTCAGAAAGGTCTTTTTTGAAATGTTGTTAATGTTTTATTAGATTTATTTTTCTTCATTGGAACTTGTTGAAAAGCATTATTTCATCTTAGCCGGGAAAGCAACTTTCTACCGCGTCTCATTGGTAAATATTTGTTAGACCCACGTAATCCGAATTGGCATCATAGAATCTTGATACCTCGACAGTAGCTGCTTTGGCAGAAGTAGAAATGTAGCATGTGTTACATCTAGGGCAGAGCAAGGGTCTAGGATGAGGTAAGAGCTGTGCATATGCTGCATAGAGCTTTTTTAACCTTTCTGTATACATCAGAGTGGGAGAGGAATGAATAATGTCTAGCTTTTTTTTTTTTTTTTAGGTTTTTCCTACAGTTCCAACCATATCTATTTCTAAATCACAAATTGTAGCGAGTGATTTATTTCCACTATACTGGAAAAATATCCCCGGTATGTTGAGGGCCTGACTTATATTTTGGGGAAATATGTTCTTGAAACTCGTAGGCGAGGTTGATTCGGTGTCTTGCAACTGCGTGAAGCCGCGTTGCCAACGTCAGTGACGTCATCCTCCCCGCAGGCCAGTGAAAGTACATTGCGTCATCGTCCTCCTGGCAGGCTGTGCGATGTGCAGAGACGTTAGCACACGCTGGCTTGTGCCGCTGGGATGGCGATGATTGCCGCTTTGGCAAAATTACTGATTGCAGCCAGGCAAGGGCTCTAAGGATTGCGGGGGTGGTGGAGCCACCTAGAAGGAAAGCTGTTTAATTCTGGAACCGCTGAGTGACATAGAGGGGCTGGCCATCCTCCCTTTATTCTCGTTCCCGCAGACCTCCTTCTGGAACATGACAGGCGCAAGAAATGAGACAAACCAGAAAGGAAAGACAATACCGAACTACAGAAGTTGGCTGTATAGAATGAGTGTAGAGAGAATGAACTCAGACATGCAATGCAAGTGTTTGAGATCGTAATCCAGACTTACAGAGACACTGTGCGCCCAGTGCCGTAATTCACTTATCTGAGGATTCTGTAAAATACTTCACCTGCCAGATTTAAAATGTGGTATGCTTCAAAAGTTCGGTCCCAAGCATACTCTTGCAGCAGCATACCTGTGAAAAAGCTTCAGTATACTTGTAGAGAAGCCCCAGCTGTGGCCAGTGAGATGACGTACCTTTTTAAAATCTCTGGCCTCCCGGGGAGCCTGGGTGGCTCAGTCTGTTACGCGTCTGCCTTTGGCTCAGGTCATGATTTTGGGGTCCTGGGATCATGTCCCCCATTGGGCTCCCTCATCAGTGCGGAGTCTGCTTCTCCCTCACCCTCTGCCTACTCTCAGCACTCATGTGCTCTCTCTTTGTGCGTGCGTGCTCTCTCAAATAAATAAACTCTTTTTAAAAAACTTAAAAAAAAAATCTCCGGCCTCCCTTGAAATGCCATTGACCTTACAATTTGGCCTCCTGCACTTTTTGCCACTAAGTCTCCCAACCATTTTTTTTTCTTCAGTTATTAAAAATATAAAACCATAAGGAAAATCGATTTTCCCACAGCATAGGATTCTGAGCTTAAAAATTAAAAAGGAAGGAAAGGTTGAGGTAGGTCTGCAAAGCTTTTCCTTACTTTACTGCTTTTGGGTTTCATGAACATTAATTTCCCTTTGCTTTTGTTCACATCTGTTTCTTTTTTGGAGAAAACCAGTTAAAAGCAAGTTAAAACAACTATAATTAATTATAATTAGGTGCTTAGTATCTGTCAGTCTGTCCATCTAGTGTACTATAAACTTTAAGGAAGTATTATATTTGTCTTCTCTCCCTCCCAGATACCAGCAAAGATATCTTCGCTGATGGGGCACATTACTCGATGCCAAGTAAACTCTGATTAACTTAGATTTTTATATATAATATGACAGTCTCAGATTTTTTATAACTTATTTTATCTTTTGGAAATCATGGTGGAATGCTGAAGTTGTTTAAATCCACGTCGAATGATCAGGTTCTTATTATATAACTATTCTATATAATTGATATTAGAGAATACCTTTCTAAAACTAGTATCTCAGTCCGAAACTGAAAGGGAGGAAATGAATAAAGATCTAAAGGATACTGTGGCCAAGAGGAGCTGCATTTAGTGATTACTGGACATGAAGAAGCAGATTTAGGTGGAAAATGGAACTTCTGAAACTGTCATTGTTGAAATGAAACCTCGGTAGATTTAATGGCTTAAATTGCAAATTAGATACAGCTCAGGAGAATTAGTGAATTTTAAAATATATCTAGGGGCGCTTGGGTGGCTCAGTCAATAAAGCATCCGACTCTTGCTTTCGGCTCAGGTCATGATCTCAGGGTCCTGGATCGAGCCCCATGTTGGGCTCCACGCCCAACTGAGAATCTGCTTGAGGATTGTCTTTCCCTCTGCCCCACCCCCACTTATGTTCTATCTCTTAATGAATAAATTTTTTTTAAATAAACACTTGTTTAAAATGTATCTAAAAGTAGCAAGAAAGCAGAAAGATACATATCTATAATTATACATTTCGCTATGTATTTCTATCATAGTAAAGAGTGATAGAGAATGCACAAGAATTACTAAGAGGTGTGCAGGCTAGATTGAGAAAGGCCAACGTACGCTCAGCTGGAGAAGCAAAAGTCAACAATGGGAGAAGAAGGAGCGGTGACATTTGAGAGACAATAGCTACAAGTTTTCTAGAATTGCAGGAAAACTGTGACCTCACAGATTCAGGAAGTACAACATACCCCAAAATTAATATCAGCTAAGTTTTAAATATGAAAAAAAATATGTTTATATACATTAAACAAAAAAATGTATATATCTCTATGCGTACATGCACCATTACGAGCTCATAGAGCCCCAGTGGGAAAGTGCAGATCTTAAAACTATCCAGAGAGAAAGAACAAAGAACAGCAATTTGAATGTGAGCAAACTTCTCAAAAGCAAAAATGTAAGGCTAAAGGTAGTAAAGCAAACCTTCAGAGAATTGCTGTAGACAAAGTACTGTCAGTCTCGGCATATCTAGGCAGAACTATTTTTAAGAACCAAGGTGAAATAAAAAATAAACATAACTGGAACCAGAAGAGTTGGCCAATGGGAGGCTTGCAGTAAAGGAATGAATTGAAGGAAATGGTGAACTGAAGGGGGAAAAAAAATCCCGAATGGATGACCTGGGATCAAAAAAGGCCCGATGATCAAATAAAAATAATATCATGTATAAGCTGATATTGTGTGCATAAACTAATTTTGAAAAAGTCAGATTTGATTATCTAAGATAAAGGCAGAGCTAGAATATCATGAGTGCCAAAGTGGAACTCAAAACCCATTGAGTTGGAGGTAAGTGATGGGATTTAAAGTTCTAAAGTCCCTGTAGTGTTTGTGAGGGAGTCTAAGATAGTGTTTAGCTTTCTTAAGTTAGATATGCATGGAAAAATTCAGGGCGGCTCTTTATGTAATAGAGTTGGTAAATTTCAAACCATTGGTTGAGGGGAGGGAAAAAAAAAACCATGAAAAATGAGGTAGTCAATATAAAAGTGATGGCCAAAAAAAAAAGTCATATAAACAGAAAGAAAGTTAGATGTAAAACTAAAATCCTGGGGCGCCTGGGTGGCTGAGTGGCTAAGCGTCTGCCTTCAATACAGGTCATGATTCCTTGGTCAGTACCTGAGCCAGAGTTAGACACTTTAACGACTGAGCTACCCAGGTGCCCCTAAACTTATGAGTTTAAAAAAAACCCACAGATACTGTTCAAAAAAACCCAAATTGTGATATATACTATTTGTAAGAAACATACCTAACATATAAGGTCATGAAAAGGATTAAAGTAAGAAGATAGAAAATGATCACTAGAGCAAAGACCAAACCAAAGTAAAGTGAAGAGGGCTTTTAAAATGTCACACAAAAGTAGACTTGGCGAGAAGCAGTCTTATTGGAGATAGAGAAGGTCATTAATTTATTAAACAGAGATTGGTCAACAAATGTGTGATCACAGGAGGATTTCAACACATGGAACGTACATAAAAATCATCTATAAATCCATAAAGTGGGTCTCAGCAAAGGTCAAATACTAGGTATCCCATAGACCAAGTATCCCACAGACTGCATTCTCCAGCCTGTTATCAGAGTCATTTTAGGAGAATGGAAGCCATGGTTGAGTAATTCAGAGGCAATTTGACAGACAAATTTGCTTACATACATGTTGGAGGGCTGCAAGAAACCACTTAGATTGGTTATTATGGAAATTGGCCCCCACTGGCAACTCTAACAGATCATGGGCAAGGGAGCCCGGCTCCAGGACCCCCACCAAAGAGCAGAGAGAAAATAGGCAAAATAATCCACCCAGACCCCAGCACATTTAAGGTAGAAGTTAGAAATAGGACAGACCACATATTTTAAATTTAAAAATACCTGCATAGTTCTACAGCTCATGGGCCTAACAAATAACGAGAGTTAAAATCTCCTTAAAAGTGAATGCTGATATTTCAATCAAAAGTTGCAGAATGAAGTAAAACATGAACTGTTTTTAAGGAGACCCATAAAATGCCTTAAAGCCTTATTTTAAGGGAGAATAAGAAAGAATAAAAATAATGAGCTTAGCAGTCAGCATATGTTTTAAAAGAACAACAGAATAGTCATTCCCCTAAAGTTGAAGGAAGGACGTTGTGAAGAGAAGAGCAAGTATCTGTGGAAAATAGGGGACTAATGAGGCTGGAAGTTGTTGTTTTTAAAAGGACTTATGAAATAGTCCTATGGCTAGATTGACTGAGGGGGAAAAAAGGAAAAAAAAGTGCAAGTAAAGTATATTAGCAGTGCAAAGGGGATATAGCTACAGAGTTAGCAGAGATGAAAAAGAGAATGCTATGAATAACTCGAGGGCACTTGATTTGAAAACTTAGGTGAAATGTAAGAGCTTCTGGAATTGATTGCCCAGATTTTTTGTCTGACAAAATTGTCAGGAAGGTGAGGCAGTCCAAATTAGATAAAGAAAACGGGCTCAGAAGGCTTTTTGTTGCCTTCTTCCAAACCCTCAAGGAACAGATCCTTCCAGTCTTCTACAGATTCTTCCAGAAAATAGAATGAAAGAGACTGCCTTGGAGAGGACAGAGCAAGAGCGACGATGACAAGTAGTGTATCCAAATAAAGAGGGGATCTGGATTTCTACAGAAACTGATTTCTATTTAGGAACGTCACTTCCTAGTGAAAAATCCGTTTTCAAAGGGTGATAAATCTCAGTATGCAAAGCAAACCTTCAAAATTTTTTGAAGAGGAGATGGGAGACTATTCTGTTCAAATTAAAAATTTGATTATATCAAAATGAAGGACTTGAGTTCATCCAAGTATCCCATAAATAAGTGAAAAGATGAGCAATAAACTAAAAGAAGATAATCATAAACCTTATAACTGACAAAGATTTAATTTCCTGAAAATATAAAGAATATCTACAAAAGTAAAAAAAAAATCAACAGAAAATGGGTAAAAACAACAAACTTGTGGAGCTGGTAGACATAAAATCCAATATAATCCAATAAGCGTGAGATGCGAATTAATACCACTCTGAGCTAGGTATTCTTTCTGATCCACTAGAGGTAAAAACCAAAGTAAAGTGAAATGGGCTTTTAAAATGTCACACAAAAGTAGACTTGGAGAGATGGGCAAAAATTAAGTAATCTGTTATTATCGCGTATGAATGCACGTGTGAATCAACGGTTTACATTTTGCCGGTGGGAGTGTGAATAGATACCGCCATCCTGGAAAACAATTTGATATGAACTAACCAAGTTAAAAATAATCAGACTCCATGATCCAATATTTTTTATCATAGGAATATACCTTAGGGAGCCCCTTGCATATGTGTACTAGGGAATGTTTATAAGAATGTTTATAGCAGCAGAGTTCTTAATAGAAAAACTGGAACTAATGCAGATACCCATTACGGGGAAATTGTCCTATGATTTGTGCTTTTCTTTTGCACAATGAAGTATTTATGCTGCAGTGAAGAAAACCGTGTGGGACATGGAACAAAATGGGTAATCTTTGAAACATAATGTTGGGGGGGGGGAATAAAAAGCAAGTCCCAGGACTACTTAAAGTTCAGTCCTGAAGCCCCAAAACCAGCGAAACTGAAGGAGAACCTGGTGTTACTGAGATATTCACGTAAATGGTCTAAAGTCAGATTTTTAATGAAAAGATTTTGTTGGTTTGCCTGGAAGATAAGCACCTTTCGGACCTTGCGGGAAACTAAATTCTGAGGTGTGCTTTCATTTTGATCAGTCTGACCGGAGTCTGTACTCGTCAGAATGATTTTTGGAGAACGTCACGCCCGTGTTCCTTTGTATTTGGTGTGATGAACTGATAATGACTGCCTTTAAAAGTCTTGAGGCCAAAGTCATCGGTCCCTTTAATGTAGAATAGGACTCATTTTTAATGCAATCCATTGGGGATCATTTCTTCCAAATCTTTTTCTTTGTTTTTTTTTCTTCCCCAAGATTCTTTTATTTCCTTACCCTTCTTTGATTTTTCCTCATTTATTGGGTAGAACCTTCATTTATAAATATGGGGTCTAGTTTAACAAGGGTACATGGGATGGCAGGTGGTTAGGATGAGTGGTTAGGGTGCGTGGTGGGCAGGGAGATTTTTCTAAAACCTGGGATGCTTTGTTTCCTTTGGTGAGTAAATATTAGGGGCAAATGCTGCGGTCTGCCACACTAAAACAGTTCATGAAGTTCTTAAGTCTGTGTTCTGTGTTACCTTCCTACTGCTGTTAAACAAGTTACAACAATCCTGTTGGCTTAAAAGAACACAAATTTAGGGGCACCTGGGTGGCTCAGTCAGTTAAGTGTCCAGCTCTTGGTTTTGACTCAGGTCATGATCTCTCAGGGTTGTGAGTTCGAGCCCCACGTTGGGTTCCATGGGGAGCCTGTTTGACGTTCTCTCTCTCTAAACCCCACTTGCACATGCGTGCTCTCTCTCCTCACTCGTTCTCTCTCTCTAAAACAAATATTTTTTTTTTAAGAAAAAAACCCACGAATTCATTCTTTCACAGTCTGGTGCAGAGAGATCTCCCTGAGCTAACATTAAGGTGTCCACAGGGCTGTTTGTTCTAGACTCTCTAGAGGAGAATCCATTGTCTCTTCTGTCCTTCCAGAGGCTGTCCTTGGTTTGTGGCCCACATCACGTTGTTTTTTTTTTTTTCTTTTGTTTTGCTTTTCTCTGTGTGCTTCTATCCTCTCATAGCAGTGCTCTTAATTTTCCTGCATCTCTGTTACGTGGACCCCTGTGAGAACATTGGGACCACCTGAATAATCCAGGACAGTGTTCCCATATCTCAGAATCCTTAGGTTAATCACACTGCACAGTCCCTGTACAATGCAAGGGGCAACAGAGCCCGGGTTCTGGGATTTGGATGCTGGTGTCTTTGGGCGGGGAGGGTGGGAGTTCCTCAGCTCTCACACCCACCATTCCTTGGCACATCTCCTGTCGTCTCTGCAGCTGGGGACTATGACCCAAGTTCATTTGGAGCCAGAGATACTAGTGAGAAGTTGAAGGTATGCCAAAGGTTTTGGGTTGTGCTCTTCCCTACTCTGCCCTCCCTAACCCTGCCGGTTTTGTAATGGAAGCCTGTCATTGCCCAGTGACCGCTTGCCTTCTCTGTCCTCCCCTGTTAGGAGCCTCCAGTTGCCACACCCCCTTTAATTACCAAGCAGTTCCACAAAGTAAAGTCTGAGGTTGGATAGTTATCAAACCATGTGAAGAGGTCCTAGTTCGATTCTGGAATTCCTTCATTTTGTCTCTTGATAGATATCCTTAAAATACTCTTCCTTGGAGTCTAAGACACCAGAGTTTTCCAGGTTTCCCTAACCCCTCTCGACCTTCTCTCTTGTAGGCACCTCTCTACCTATCCTTTTTTTTAAAGTTACTTATTTTACTTTGTTTTATTTTTTCATTTTTTTAAGATTTTATTTATTTATTTGACAGAGAGAGATCACAAGTAGATAGGCGGGGGGGGTGGGGTCGGCTCAGGCTCCCCGCTGAGCAGAGAGCCCAATGCGGGGCTCGATCCCAGGACCCTGAGGTCATGACCTAAGCCAAAGGCAGAGGCTTAAACTCACTGAGCCACCCAGGTGCCCCTATTTTATTTTATTTTTTTTTTTTTAGCAATCTCTACACCCAGCATGGGGCTTGAATTCCCAACCCCAAGATCAAGAGTCTCATGGTCTTCTGACCGAGCCATCCTTTAATATTGGAGGTCCCCTGGCCTTATCCTTGGCCACTTCTCTTCTCAAATTGTGCACAGTACGTTCTCCTGGGGTGATTTCATTCACTTCAGTTCACTGTAGCTGTCATTTCTATTCCTTGACTCTTCAAATCTTTGTTCAGTTTTAACATATACTCCTATGATTCTAAAGACTTACTAGAGTGAAAAGTTGGGGCAGTAATCTTAGAAAATTGAGATTTTTTTTTTTAAATGAGAGATAAATTGCAAATATTTTAGCTTATACTTTAGAAGCCTAGGATGTTTAACTTTGAGGTGGTAGGAAATTTTGTTTTGGAACAAGATTAAAATAGTTGATTTTGGTCCGAGTTTCCTCTGCCCACCTAGGACCCTCTTCTTATAAGCAAAGTCATTATAACTTTTTGTTTCTTACTGACCAGGAGATTATTTATTATTGTCTGATTACTCATGTCTGCAGAACCTCCTATATAACAGAAGCACTGTTTTTCTATTAAAAAAAGGAATTCACTGTGAAAAACGTTTTTCATAGAAAGACAAACATTTTCGGTAACTCTGCCAGAAATAGGAGGGGGGAGGTTAGCTGTGTTTTATATAAAACTTAGGGAAGTCAAGAATGCCATTTTTGAGATATGCTTCAATGGCAGTTAGATTTGCAACAATTGCAGATACGATTAAAGTGCATTAAAATGTCCCAGCTGTGATAGTAGGAGTAGAAGCAAATAACTCTTCATGTTATTATACAAAGCAGAAAAGTGGAATAGCATTTTTAAAGCATAAAAATATGTAAAAGTAAAAACTCCAAAATTGAAAAACTTGTATAAATGTGTGAAGGCAAGAACAGTTCTGAAATGGTGCAATAGATACGAGGTGGTTACGGCAGTCCTGGGCTGATGCCAAAGGCACTTGGTCTGAGACACTGTTATAAATTGCTTTAGGTTTAAATGTACTAACAGTTGTCGCCACATGAAAGGCACGGAAGGCAGAACTTTGAAAAAAAATAGGACCAGTGAAACATGAAGGAACTGGGCAAAGTTTCGTTTCCTAAAATGCTAAAAACCTGTTGTGTGTTTCTGTTGAAGTTAACTCTTTAGAAGTGTACTAGTCTTTTTCTTTTTTTAAGATTTTATATATTTATTTGAGAGAGAGACAGAGACAGAGGTAGCGGGACAGAGTACAGGGAGGAGAGGGGGAAGCAGTCTCCCTGCCAAGCAGGGAGCCCAAAGCGGGGCTCGCTCCCAGGACCTGGGGATCATGACCAGAGCCGAAGGCAGACTCACCCAGGCGCCCCTTGTCATCACCTTTTATAGCAAGGCATCACCTGGTTCGGAGAGTGACAGTAACACAAAGCTAGACTTGTGGTTTCAGGTAAAATGCTAGACTAAGGGAAGTGTCCAGAAGGTAAGAAGTGTGACTGTTCTTATGCGAGAGTCACGATTTCACCGTGAGGGCTGCAGCCACAATGAAATGTTGGATTTCCTTTCATTTACCACGTGCACTCAGAGTCTGGATAGAGTGGTGGTTCTCAAAGTGTGTCTGTGGACCCCTGAGGTCCCAGAGACTATTTCATGTGTCTGCAAGACCACAGCTACTTTCCTAGCAATATTATGATATTTGCATTTTTTTCCATTGGTTTGATGTGTGCACTGTTACAGAAAAGCCACGGTGGGCAGAGAGAAGTGCTCGCGTGCTTACGCACCAGGTGCTGGCCCCAGAGTGGTACTGGGTTACTGGGTCATCCTGTTCGCCAGCAGGCGCTCCAGTAAGGAACAAACAGATGTCAGTGTTAATTAAGAATATGCTTAATGAAGCAGTAAAAACAATAAATTGCATTAAACCTCTAAGCGCTGAGTCCCCTGTCTTTTTACTCTCAAACCTTTTTTTTTTTTGATCATAGAAGAAATGAAGTATTCGGAAAGTGCTTTGCTGCCCATCACAGTTGTGCCCCGAGGACAAAGCAGTTACTGGATTGCATGATCGGGGAAGGAAACCAGATACCTTTCTTCATAGGTGACCTTTTTGACTTAGAATGACTGACCTAGAACCTATGTTTATCCGGGTGGGAAGACATTTCCTCAAATGAGCAAAGTGAGTGGGACCCTTCAAAGAGAGCCGCCAACCTTATTGTTGCCAATGATGAAATTCAAGCTTTGAAGCAGTTATGAGAATTTTGGGAAACTTGTATCTGCCACTTTGAGATTGCCAGCTTCCCGGTACTGAAAGTCTTGTTTGGATGAGATTGCTGGTGATATTTACAAGTGGGACTTTTTTGTTATTGTATCACACTGTGTAAACTGATTTAAGAACTATTTTCCAATGACCAATGCATGATTTTGCAAAATGGTGAGAGTGCCATGTACAGTGCAAAAGAGACCGTGATGGTACTCTTAACAGAGGAGGGAGGGCTCACAGATAAGGCACATTACAACTTAGCTCTCAAAAAGCACTACTGCCTATAGAGTTTTGATGTAGTGGTAGCAAATACAGTAAGCTAAAAAGACTTTGAAAATATGACTCCCTCTTCCAACTGTAAGTCTGTGTGAGGCCTGATTGTCTTCGTTTACTCTCTTCAATTACCCAGAGCAGCATACTCCAACAGATCAACTGCAGAAGAGCCAAGGAAAATTCAGCTATTTTCTTTTCAGCAGGAATTGAAAGATATTTACAGATTTGTAAAATAATAGAACTCTTCTTTCTAAAATTCTTATTCTGGACAATGGATTTTGTGTAAGACATGTATTTTAACACAACATTTGATTGATTGATTGATTGATTGATTGATTAGGGAGAGAGTGAGAGCAAGCAGGGGGAGGGGCAGAGGGAGAGAGGGAATCCCGAAGCCCACTTCCCACTGAGTGGGGAGCCCCACATGGGGCTCGATCACAGGACCCTGAGATCTTGACCTGAGCTGAAATCAAGAGTCAGACACTCAACCTACTGAGCCACCCAGGTGTCCCTTAATATTTTAAATGAATTGACACATTTTGAAAAAAAAATTCTTAGTTTTAATTTTAGTGCTACAAATATCAGTAAGTGTAACCCACATGAAGAACTCCTTGAGATTCTCAGTGAATTTTACGGGGATGAAGGGATCCTGAGAACTTCTAATTCAAGACTCCTTTGTCACGTCTAATTTAAATCTCATCTTTTACCTTCCTGAGCACTAGAGAGGGGTAGTGGAATTGGGGGTCATAGGACATAGTGCGTTCTTTCATCCCCTCGTCCTACTCCAGCCCCAGCACCCCACACACATTGGAAGATGGACCGGTGTCCTTGGAGTTGCAGCTCTTGCAGGGTGTTAGGGCTGGAAGAAACAAAAAGGGAAAGAGACAGTGGTTTTTACCTAATTCTCCACATTGTTACTTCTCAGGTCAGCACTTACTGGCACCCTTACCTCTTTGTGTTAAATGCACAAGTGTTCTATCTCTCCTGGGTGCACAGTGGGTGCCGCCTGACGCCTTTTGACAGTGCTGTTGGGGGTTGGCTCTTGGCTGGATTATAATCAAGGCAGCCTAAACCCAACTACCTTCAGTGGGGTCCACTGCACCCCTAGGACACTCAACCATTATCTGTTGGCCAACCAAGCAAGAGTCTGTCCTCTGCTTCTCTCTTTATTCTGTTATTCTCATTTCCTTCTCTCGCTCTGATGAGATAGACATGGGGGTATATTGCTAGTCTGCTGCCTGAGCTGGAGAGTGTCTTTTCAGTTGTCTGATCTGCACTCCCCTCTTCTAAGAAGGATTCTTTTAGAGACTTACCCTCATTATTCTATTGTTCACTAAGCTATAGACCCTACTTTCAGTTTCTCTTTTTCTATCTTGATAAGACAACTTTTTCTCCTTTTCATACATACACACATACATATACTATATACATACACACAGGGAAGTAGTAGATGGGATGATAGGGATGGTTGATGGTTACATCTTCCTCATCTCTTAAGCTCAAAACAGGTATATTTCCAGTTGTTGGAAGTTTTCTTTAGAATGTGGGACTTAACACTATTTTCAGTTTGGGCATAGTCATCATCAGTTTGAGGACAGGAAGAAAGAAACAGTTACACTCACTGTCCTCTTAAGCTGTGATTCCAGAATGCAACTGGCTGGCTAGAATTACAAGATTCATATATCCACTTATCAGTAATTAGTGCTTCTATTTTATGTGAGGTGTTGGGCTATGAGTAAGGGGTGTATTATTAACTCTAGGGACATTGTCCCTAGTGTGTGAAATTCATTCTCTATTGGGGATGGTTAAAAGCAGATAAAGATGATAAATCTACAAATACGGAGTCTGATAAGAATGACAAAAGAATAGGGAGACATCCAAATGAATAGTGGGGGACTGATAATTTTGATTGGATAGGGCTGTTAGGGAATACTTCTTTGTATAAATGCCATTTGAGTTGAGACCCAAAGATGAATGTATGCGCCCCCAAAACTGAGGCATACTGCAGACACATTGCAAACAGAGAGAATGCCTTCTTGTTGGAGAGACCCAGTAGGCTTGAGGAACTAACATTAGGCCCTATGGTTGGAACTTGGGGAAGAGTAGCTTGAGTTGGAACCCTGTAGGGGCTAGGTCGTGCGGGATCCTAGAGCTGTCTCAAATTTCAACATGCATTCGCAAGCCTGTCCTTAGTCTTAGGTGCAATGGCAAGCCATTAGAGGACTTGAATAGAGAATTGACAACCATTTGTGATGGCTTGGTGTTTCCTCCGTGAGTGAAATCTGGTTCCTGGCCAACACCCATTTTCCATGTGGTCACATTGAAATGCACTCTTCATTCCCTCACCAGATCCCATCATCTCAAAATTACGTGTCTCCTCATGAACTTTAACAGAGTTTAGGGTTGTGGACAAATGGTCCTTAGATTCCTGTATGGAGATGAAACCTGACAACATTCGAAGTAATTCTAGTGGTTGTCCTTTTTTCCTAAGAATCCTTCCATCTAGCTGTAACATACTTTTTCTTGTGTGAGGATTTCATTCTTCCTTCTCCTAAAGAGAGAACTCTCTCCTTTGGGAAGAGGGCAGCCAGAGTGTTTGGTTGTTTTAAGACAGGTCCTTTTTGCACATATTAATAAATGCATAGACCTAGAATTTTCATCACAAACCACACTCTGCCTTGAAATTTCATTGTGATGTTCTTAGCTTGATCTCGCACTCTCCTCAGCATTTGCCCGTTGCTGTTGTCAGAATCAGTTTCTGCCTTTTCTCTGTCCATCCAGTCTTTCTTGATCCTTCAGCCACTTACTGCCTTCATTCAGGTCCTTTTCAGGTGTTTCTTTTACTTTGGCTGTTTTTGAAAAACTATTAAGGAGGGGAGGATTTCATTTTTGTTCAGTGTCCCTCAGAAATGTGTATTCTCTACTTGAGCATAGATGTACCAATTCTTTTTTGACTTTCTCTCTAAGCATCAATTGTGTCCTGTATGTGCAATGTGATATAGTTAAGGGGGGACTAATACCTCCTTTTCCTAGGAATATCAATAGAGGGGCTTAGGGAGAGCCAAGACATATACTGCCCCTCACTGAGCATTCTCTAGAGAGCATGGAGCTCTTATAATGTGACTTTATGGAGTTCTCACAATAATGCCATTGGTAGGTACTATTATTATCCCATTCTAAATATGAGGAAACTAAAGTTTATGAAATTTTCTTAGTCCTTTTGGTTTGGTGTAACAAAATGCTATCAAGTGGGTAGCTTATAAGCAATAGAAATGCATTTCCCACAGTGTTGGAGGCTGGGAAGTCCAAGATCAAGGTGCCCCCAGATTTGGTGTCTGGTGACAGCCTGCTTCCTGGTTCACTGCTTTTTGCTGTGTCTTTACATGGTGGAAGGGAGGAGGGAGCCCCTTGGGGTCTCTTTTATAAGGGCAGTAATCCCATTCATGAGGGCTCTGCTCTCATGACCTAATCACCTCCCAGGGGACCCACCTTCTTATACCATCACATTGGGGGGAATGTTTCACCATAAGAATTTTGGGGGGAATATAAACATTTAGTCCATTGCAGAAGTTATGTGAAGAATATAGGTTTTCTTTTTTAAGGCAAATCTGTCTAATGGCAGAACTGGGATTTAAACTGAGATATATTTAAGTTAAAGTCTCTTCATAAATTATACTGATGCTTCATTTTGAGAAGCTGTGAGAATGTTATAAATGATTCATGCTTATTTTTCTTTGTCCTTGTCCTTTCCCGTGTGGGTAGCAGTAAAATCCCTTAAACATAATAGACCTGTTTGCTTTGGGGTGAGAGTGGGACAGCAAGGAGAACAGCAGTTGGAAGGAACGTATCCTATTTCACAGTAACTTGGGGATGGAAGTAGTAGTGGCCGCTAGCGGAGTCAGAGTCCATTGGACCTGCTACAAAAATGAAGGGAAAGCCTGAGGAATGTCGCAAGTAACCTTCACTGAGCAGTGAAAAGTCCTTTGGAATTTCTTACCATTAGGGCAACATCGGCTTAACTGGTTTCCTCTTTCTAGACTCCTACTCCACACCACTCCTCCCATCTCTGCAAGGAAAACCGAGGGAAGCCCAAACTCAGCCTTGTGTTTCATCCTCAGACTTTTCCTTGTTCTTGGCATGAATCACCCATCGGTATATGGAAACCTAAAGTAATAGTTTTAATCTTTCTGTGCATCACAGACCCTTTTGACTATATTTGGTGAATGTTTTGGATTATTTTCCTAGAAAAAAATCTACGCAAACAATTTCTGTACAGTTGGCAGGAGGGCGTGATCTGCCGAGAGCCATCCATGACTCCTAGGCATAGACCCAAGATACACAACTTGCCATTTTTTTAAAGACTGCTTCTTCCTCTTTTGTTACAAAAAGACTTTCCTTTAAACTCTAGTAACAGTGCTTTTCTTAAAATGTAAATTTTGTAAATGTAATTTTAACAGACGATTGCTACTTGTATGTTGAAACCTGTCCATGTTAGATGACATCGAAGCAGCCTCTTTGCCATTTGTGGTTTACATCCACCATCGCCCCGACAAAACTTCACCAGTTCTTCAGTGGTTATTGAATTCAGGCTGTTTTGTCTTATTTATTTATTTATTTATTCATTCATTCATTCATTCATTCATTCATTCAAGACAAATCTGATCCTCATACAATGAGGGGAGTGAAAGATGTATGTACATATTCTAGGTTATTTCAAAATAGGACAGTTTAGGTGCTTCTGGGTTGGAATACTCCGGTTCAGTTTTTCTGGAATTACAAAAATATGTTACAAAGACACACTTAGTGTCCTGGCTACTTTCAGAATATCATTCAAGGAATTAAAGTAATATGATCTGTGGGAAAGGTTCTGGGACAGGATTTCAAGTAGAATCCCTGCATATGCCATCAAAATCAAAAGGTTGATGGTTTGTTGGTTTTGATCATTTAACTTAAACCTAAAAAGTGCTTTACTTCTACTTTTACTGGCGTTTATAACCACTATATAGCCATGTCCCTTAAGAATTAATTGATCTCTGTGGAGATGCTGCAAACACTGTGGCCTAAATTGCAGACAGAGTACCAGTTTCCTATTACCCCCGCTCCTTGGCTGTGTCCTTTGAGCAAAGTTAGAACCTCAAAGTTCTGTTTTTTAATTGCGCTTCTATATTCTACATCATTCAGAAGAGGGTCTAGAGACAAAAGCGTTACAAGGATCTCTGCTCTACCCCTGGAAGAGTTATTCCAAACTAGAGGAACCATTATTTTCAACTTTAAAAAGATCTATCATGATCAGGTAGAAACACAGGCCAAAATGGATCTCCCAAGCGAAATGCACCTAATTCATGGAGGCTCAAATGTAAAGGTACCTAGAATCTCCTCCTGCAAGTAAAAAGTGATTTCCCCCCCTTTTATCATAATAGTGTGCAAGGAGCCAGAATTAGTTTACATTTAAATAATCAACCCAGCCTTCTACTTCCTACAGTAAGTACCGAGATGCAAACATTCTTTTAAATGCATAACTAAGCTCTAAGAGAGTAAGGGAAAGCCACTTGATGGAGAAAGGTAGAAAAGTAAATTCTGGGAACTGCTTAACTTTATGCTGCTGCTGTGTTGGAGCGGTTGCCCAGAGATTGGAGGGGAGTTGGAGAGGGGGATGCTCTCCTGACATTTAGGCGAGGTAAAGGGGGGGAAATTACTCCCGAAACACATACAAAAAATGGCTCCTTTTCTAGGGTTACTCTCTTCGTGAACGGGAAGCTGAGAAAAATACCCACTACCTCTCTGGAGAGAAGGCCAGGAATTTGGGTTATCTTTTCTTGGGATTAGGCAGAAACTTTCTTGAAAAGCGTAGTTTCAGAATTTGTAACCACAAACTGGTTGGTCCACGGCGTGGTGTATGAGGGCCTTTTTGAAACGATTTTTTATTTTTAAGTGAAATGTAGTTGAGATGCACATGATAGTTTCAGGCGTACATTCTAGTGATTTGACTATTACGTACATTACGCAGCGCTCACCGCAGTAGGCATAGTTACCGTCTATCCGAATAGTATTATAACAGTGTTACTGACTGTATTCTGTATCATGTACTTCCCACCCCCGAACTTATTTATTTCATACCTGGAAGTTTGTACCTCAAATGCCCTTCACCTTTTTTCCAAAAACCCCCAGCCCCCACAAAACAGTTTGTGTTTTTTAGTCTGTTTCTGTTTGTTTGTTTGTTTTGTTTTTTGGATTCCAGATAAAAGTGAAATCCTCTGGTGTTTGTTTTTCCCCAACTGACTGACTTCACTTAGCATAGTACCCTCTAGGTCTGTCAATGTTGTCACAAATGGCAAGATTTTAACTTATTTTAATGGCTGAGTAATATTACTCTGTGTGTGTGTGTGTGTGTGTGTGTGTGTGCGCGCGCGCACGTGCGCGTGTGTGCCTGTGTGTACACACCATGTTTTCTTTATCCATGCATTAGTTGATGGAACCATAGGTTGCTTTCATATTTTGGCTGTTGGAAATAATGCTGCAATAAAATTAGGGGTACATATGTCTTTTCCAGATTAGTGTTTTCATTTTCCTCAGATAAAATCCAGAAGTGGAATTACTGGATCATGCAGTAATTCTATTTAAGCATTTTTTTTTTAAGACTTTATTTATTTGACAGAGAGAAAGATCACAAGTAGGCAGAGAGGCAGGCAGAGAGGGGATAGGGAAGCAGGCTCCCTGCCAAGCAGAGAGCCCAATGCGGGGCTCGATCCCAGGACCCTGAGATCATGACCCGAGCCGAAGGCAGAGGCCTAACCCACTGAGCCACCCAGGTGCCCCTCTATTTAAGCATTTTGAAGAAACTTCTACACTGTTTTCCATAGTGGCTGCACCAGTGTGCATTCCCACTAAACAGAGCACAGGGGTCCCCTTTTCTCCATGTCCGTGGCAACACTTATTTCTTGTCTTTTTGGGGATAGCCATCCTTACAGGTGTGAGGGGACATCTTACTGTGGCTTCGATTTGCATCTCCCTGGGGATGAGTGACGTGGAGCATCTTTACATATGTCCATTAGCCATCTGGATGTCTTCTTAAAAAAAAATACCTATATAGGTTCCCTGCCCATTTTTAGATGAGATTGGTTTGTGGTGTTGAGTTGTATGAGTTCTTTAAATATTTTGGATATTAACCCCTTATTGCACATATCCTTTGCCAGTCATTTCTCCCATGCAGGAAGTTGCCTTTTCATTTAGTTGGTGGTTTCCTTTGCTGTGTAGAAAATTTTTAGTTTGATGTAGTTCGACTTGTTTATTTTTGCTTTTGTTTCCTATGCTTAAGGAGCATACCCAGAAAAACAGTGCAAGAATTTTCTGCCTATATTTTCTTTTAGGAATTTTATGGTTTCATTTGTTAATTCAGGTCTTTAATCTGCTTTGAGTTAATATTTGTGTATGGTGTAGGGAAGTGGTCCAGTTTCTTTTGCATGTGGCTGTCCAGTTTTCCCAACATTATGTGTTTATTTATTTATTTATTTAAAAATGTAATTAATTTATTATTCTCTTTTCCCCATTGTATATTCTTGCCTTCTTTGCTATTGATTAGTTGACCCTATATGCATAGGTTTATTTCTGGGCTGTTACATTGATCTTTGGTTCCATTTTTTATGCTAGTACCATATTGTTTTGATTCCTATAGCTTTGTAGTATAGAATAAAATCTGGGATTGTGATACCTCCAGCTTAGTTCTTTCTCAAGATGGCTTTGGCTATTCTGGATCTTTCATGGTTCCATAAAAACTTTAGGATTATTCTAGTTCTATGAAAAATACTATTGATATTTTCATAGGGATTGCATTGAATTTGTAGATTGCTTTGGGCAGTATGAACATTTTAACAATATTAATTCTTTTAATCCACGAGTATAAAATATGTTTCCATTTACTTGTATCTTCTTCATTTGTTTAGTTGTATCTTTCTTTCATCAGTGTCCTATAATTTTCAGAATATAGGTCTTTCACCTCCTTGGTTAAATTTATTTCTAGGTTTTTGTTGTTTTTTTTCTGGTTCACTTGTAAATGGGATTGTTTTTTTAATTTCTTTGACAGTTTGTTATTAATGTATAAAAACACCACAGATTTCTGAATATATAGTTTTGTGCCCTGCAACTTTACTGAATTCATTTATTCTAATAGGTTTTTTTTTTTTTTAAGTTTATTTAAGTAATCTGTGTTCACAGTGTGGGGTTTGAACTCATGATCCTGAAGTCCAGAGTCACACCTTCCTCCTACTGAGCCAGCCAGGTGCCCCATTCTAATAGTTTTGTTGTTGTTGTTGTTGTTGTTTTGGTTTTTTTTCTGTGTGTTTTTGTGGGTTTTTTGGTGGAGCCTTTAGGGTTTCTATATATAGCATCATGTCATCCACAAATAGTGACAGTTTTACTTCTGCCTTACCAGTTTGGGTGCCTTTAATTTTTGTTTCTTGTCCGATTGCTGTGGCTAGGACTTGCAGCACTATGTTGAATAAAAGTGGCAAGAGTGTGGGTCTCCATGTCTTGTTCCTGATTTTAGAGGAACAGCTTTTATTTTTTTACTGTTGAGTATATTGTTAGCTTTGGGTTTGTCACACATGGCCTGTATTATTTTCAGTTGAGTTCTGTCTGTATCCACTTTGTTGAGAGTTTTTATGACTAATGCATGTTGAGTTTTGTCAAATGCTTTTTTCACATCTCTTGGGAAGATCATATGATTTTTGCCCTTCATTTTTAATGTGGTATGTCATGTTGAATTGAGGATATTGAGCCATCCTTTGATCCCTAGAATTAGTGCCACTTGATCATGATGAATGATCCCATTAATATATTGTTGTATTTGGTTTGCTGATATTTTGTTGAACATTTTTGCATCTATATTCATCAGGAATATTGGCATGTAATTTTCCTTTCTTATAGTGTCTTTGTCTGGTTTTGTTATTAAGATAATGTCCTTGTAGAATGAGTTTGGAAGCATTCCTTCCTCTTCACTTTTTGGGAACATTTTGGGAAGGATAGGTATTAACTCTTAATTAAGTGATTAGTAGAACCCACAACTATATGGTCAACTAATCTTTGACAATGAAAGAAAGAATACCCAATGGAAAAAAGACAATCTCTTGAACAAATGGTGTTGGGAAAACTGGACAGCTAGCCATATGCAAAAGAATGAAACTAGACCACTTTCTTTCACCGTACACAAAAATAAATTCAAAGTAGGTGAAAGACCTAAATATGAGACAGGAAACCGTCAGTAATCCTAGAGGAGAACACAGGGAGCAACCTCTTTGACACTGGCTATAGCAACTTCTTCCTAGACACGTCTTTGGAGGCAAGGGAAACAAAAGCGAAAATGAACTATTGAGACTTTGTTAAGATAAAAAGTTTATGAAAGAAACAACAAAACTAAAAGACAACCTATGGAATGGGAGAAGATATTTGCAAATGACATATCTGATAAAGGGTTAGTATCCAAAATCTATAAAGAACTTACCAAACTCAACACCCAAAAAACAATCCAGCTAAGAAATGGGCAGAAGACATGAATAGACATTTTTCCATGGCTAACAGACACATGAAAAGATGCTCAACATCACCCGTCAGGGAAATGCAAATCAAAATTATGATGAGATACCACCTCACACCTGTCAGAATGGCTAAAAGTAACACAGGAAACAACAGGTGTTGGTGAGGATGCGGAGAAAGGGGAACCCTCTTGCACTATAGGTGGGAGTTGCAAACTGGTGCAGCCACTCTGGAAATTAGTATGGAGGTTCCTCAAAAAGCTGAAAATAGAGCTACCCTATGACCCAGCAATTGCACTATTAGGTATTTACTCAAAGGATACAAACATACTTATTTGAAGGGGCACATGCACCCCAATGTTTATACAGCATTATCAACAGTAGTCAGATTATGGAAAGAGCCCAGATGTCCAATGACTGATGAATGGATAAAGATGCGGTATGTATGTATATATAGAGTGGAATATCAGCTGTCAAAAAGAATGAAATCTTGCCATTTGCAACAATGTGGATGGAACTAGAGTGTATCACGCTAAGTGAAATAGGTCAGAAAAAGACAATACTGTATGATTTCACTCATATACGGAATTTAAGAAACAAAACAGATGAACATAGGGGAAGGAAAAAAAAAAGGGATGCAAACCATAGGAGACTCAACTGTAGAGAACAAACTGAGGGTTTCTGGAAGGGAGGTGGGTGGGGGAATGGGTATTAAGGAGGGTACTAATTGTGATGAGCACCGGGTGTTGTGTGTGAGTGATGAATCACTAAATCCTACTCCTGAAACCATTATTACACTATATGTTAACTAACTAGAATTTAAATAAAAACTTAAAACTAAATAATTGGTCGAGGGGCGCCTGGGTGGCTCAGTGGGTTAAAAGCCTCTGCCTTCAGCTCAGATCATGATCTCAGAGTCCTGGGATCGAGCCCCGCATCGGGCTCTCTGCTCAAGCAGGGAGCCTCTTTCGTCCTCTCTCTCTCTGCCTGCCTCTCTGCCTACTTGTGATCTCTGTCTGTCAAATAAATAAATAAAAATCTTTAAAAAAAAATAATTGGTCGAATTCACCTTTGAAGTTGTTTGGTCTTGGATTTTGGTTCTTGTTTGTTGTTGTTGTTGCTATTATTATCATTATTATTATTATTACTGATTCAATTTCATTACTAGTAATTTGTCTCTTCAGATCTTCTGTTTCTTCCTAATTCAGTCTTGGAAGGTTCTATGTTTCTAGTAATTTATCCATTTTTTTTTTCAAGATTGTCCAATTTCTTGGAGCATAATTTTTCATAATAGTTTCTTAAAACTTTTTATTTCTGTAGTGTCAGTTGTACATTTTCTTTCATTTCTTATTTTATTCAACTTCTTTCTCTTTTTTTACTTGATGAGTCTGACCAAAGTTTTATCAATTTTTCCAAAGAACATGTTTAGTTTCATCAATCTTTTCTTTGTTCTTTTAACTCTATTTCATTTATTTCCACCCTGATCTTTATTATTTCCTTCCTTCTGCTGGCATTGGGCTTTGTTTGTTCTTCTTTGTCTAGTCCTTTTAGGTGTAAGATTAGGTTGTTTATTTGGGCTTTTTCTTGTTTCTTGAGGTAGTCTATAAACTTCCTTCTTCGAACTACTTTTGCCAAAGATTTTGATCCATTGCATTTCAATTTCATTTGTCTCCAGGTATTTTTTTTTTATTTCCTCCTTAGTTTCTTTGTTGACCTACTGGTTTTTTAGCCTCCACATGTTTGTGGGGTTCCCCCCCCCCCAGTTTTTTCTTGTGGCTGATTTCTAGTTTCATAGCATTATGGTCAGAAAAAAACACTTGGTTTGATTTCCGTCTTCTTGAACTTCTTGAGACTTGTTTCGTGGCTTAACATGTGATCAGTTTGGGAGAATGTTCCATGTGCTCCTGAAAAGAATGTGTATTTTACTGCTTTTGGATGGAATGTTCTGTATATATCTGTTAAATCCATGTGGTATAATGTGTCATTCAGAGCCACTGTTTCTTTATGGGTTTTCTGTCTGAGTGATTTATCCATTGATATAATTGGGGTATTAAAGTCCTCTAGTATAATGGTATTACTGTCAGTTTCTCCTTTTATGTCTCAGTATTTGCTTTACATATTTATGTGCTCCTGTCTTAGGTACATAAATATTTAAATTGTTATATCCTCTTGTTGGATTGATCCTTTTATTGTTACATGTGCTTTTGTCTCTTGTTACGTCTTTGTCTTAATGTCTGTTTTGTCTAAGTATTGCTACCCCAGCCTTTTTTTTTCTTCCATTTGCTTAGAATATCTTTTTCTGTCCCTTCACTTTCAGTCTATATGTGTCTTTAGGTCTGAAATGAGTCTTTTGTAGGCAGCACATAGATGGGCATGTGTGTGTTTGTGTGTGTGTGTGTGTGTGTGTTTAATCCAGTCACCATATGTGTTTTGATTGGGACATTTAGACCATTTATATCTCAAGTAATCATTGATAGGTATGTACTTATTGCCATTTTGTTATTTTCTGGTTGTTTTTTTAGTTCTTTGCTCCTTCTTATCTTGCCCTCTCTACCTGTGTGATCTGATGGCTTTCTCTACTGTTATGCTTGGATCCCATTCTCTTTTATTTTTTTGTGTATCTGTAATAGGTTTTTGGTTTGTGGATACCTTGAGTTTCAACTAGAACATTCTATGTATGGAGCAGTCTATGTTAAGTTGATGATCATTTAAGTTTAAACACATTCTAACTCCCCCCTCCATCTTTTGTATATTTGATGTCGTAGTTTACTTTTAATTTTTTAATTTTTTATATATTTATTTTATGTCTATTATTTTTAATTTATCTCTTAGCTAGTATTTGTAGATACAATTGATCTCACTACTGTTGTCTTTTAACCTTCATAATAGCTGTATAAGTGATTTTCTGCTTTTAGTATATTTGCCTTCCCCAGTGAAATTTTCTCCTTTCATAATTTCCTAGTTATGATCATTTCATTTCCATTTTCAGAAGTCCTTTTAATATTTCTTGTAAGACTTGTTTAGTGGTGACGAGCTCCTTCAACTTTTGTTTGGGAAGCTATCTCTTCAATTTTGAATGATAAGCTTACTGGGTAGTGTATTCTTGGTTGTAGGTTTTTTTTCTTTTTAACACTTTAAATATATTCTGTAACTCTCTTCTGGCTTGGAGAATTTCTACTGAAGATCAGCTGATGGCCTCATGGCATTTCCCTTTTTTTTGTAATTATTTGCTTTTCTCTTGCTGCTTTTAAGAACCTCTTCATCTTTAATTTTTGGCCTTTTAATCACTAGGTGTTTTTGAACATCCCTTGGTTCATCTTGTTTGGGGCTTCTGTGCTTCGTGGACCTGGATGTCTGTTTCCTTCCCTAGCTTAGGGATGTTTTCAGCTATTATTTCTTCAAAAAAGTTCTCTGCCCCTTTTTCTGTCTTCTCCTCCTATGACCCCTAGAATGTAAATGTTATGCTTGAGTTTGTCATAGAGGACCCTTAACCTGTGTTCATTTTTTAAAACTCTTTTTTCACTTTTACCCTTCAGCTTGGGTGCTTTCTATTTCCCTGTCTTCCAGATCACTGATCTGTGCGTCTGCATTTTCCCATCTGCTCTTGATTCCCTGTAATGTATTTCTCATTTCAGTTATTGTATTTCTCAGCTTTTTTAACATTCTCTATCTTTTGTTGAACTTCTCACTGAGCTCATCCAACTCCCTCTCGAGTCTGAAGAGTATCTTAATGACCATTACTTTGAACTGTTTATTAGGTAGATTCATTTTCTCTGTTTCTATTAGTTCTCTTTCTCAACTTTTATCTTTTTCTCGTTTGGAGCATGTTCCTTTGTCTCCTCATTTTGTCTGAGTCTCTGTTTCTCTGTACGAGGTAGGTCAGCTATGTGTCCTGGTCTTGAAGGTAATGGCCTTATGCAGAAGGCATCATGTAGGTCCAGAAGCACAGCTCCCTTTAGTCACCAGTACCAGGTGCTTGTGGGGTGTCCCCGTGTGGGCAGCATCTGCCCCCTGTAAGGACTGGGCTGTGGCTGCCGTAGTCCTGCTGGTGGGCAGGGACAGCTTCCAGCACAGCTGGCTGAGAGTCCTGGCTCAGTTGCTTTGGGCACATGGCTACGCAAGGCTGGCCCCCATTTCTCTGGGACAGGAGTTGCTTCAGAGGCTGCCCACCTTGTATGTCAAATCCAGACCTGCTTTAGAGGGGCACTTGCTAGAGTGGGCAGGTCGGGGTGGGGTGGGTTGGGTTCACAGGGAACACCATGGCAGAGTACACTGTGCTGGCGAGGTAGATGGAGACTGTCAGAACTGGCTCACTCAAGCGTCTGGCCTGCTGGCTAGAAGAAGGCAAGAGAAATGGCTCCCGCCAGCACTGCTGTTTTGGAGAAAATGCGTAGAAGTCCCTGCTCCTCCAGCACACGCCATAAAATAAGTCAATAAATTTCCTTCATGTATAACCCAGGTGCTTTTCAAACTGCTGCCTCTGGGCTGGGTCTCAGACTAAGCAGTATAGTGCACTGGCCCTTTAAGAGTGGGGTCTTGGTTTCCCATAGCCCTCTGGCTCGCCTGGAGTTAGGTCCGGATTTTCAGTGCTCCCACAATTAACCAGTGCTGGTTTTCAAACCAAGTGTCACGGGGGGTTTAGGGGCTCATATACCCAGTGTTGTCAGTGCAGGTCCCCCCCTGTAGGGGTGCTTGATATGGGTCTGATTCCCTCTTTTCTCAAAGAGAGGATCTTTACACTTGTAATATCCCTCCTGCTGGTGGGTCATGGGGCTGGGAGTTTGCTTCCCAACCATGTCTGTTCCCCTTCCTGACTGGCTTCCCCTTAAGCTGTTGACCTGTGGAACATCTGTTTTGCCAGTCTTCAGGTGGTTTTCAGGGTGAGTTGCATCTTATGTAGTTGTAGCATTGATGTGTCTGTGAGAGGTGAGTGTGGGAGCCTCTTCACCGTTTTCCCAAGATCTCTCCTACAGTTGGAGTTTGTATCCACAAAGTCCAGGAATCCCAAACTGTGAAATTAGTGTAGTGGCTGGTGATATGGCAGACTTATCCATCAGAAGCAAATAGAAAGTATTTCTGAAAAGATAGTCCATCAACCTAGGACTCCTTCATATAACACCCAACTGAAGATTTACAGACCGCTCCAGGATACAGAACATTTGAGAATACAGTCTACCCTCAGGCCCTGCAGATGACAAGATTAAAAGCCAAGCACTCTGTGTAATACAGTCTTATAGCCTGTGAAATAATGTTGCTTAAATGATACTAGTCTTAAAAGAAGGTTTTAATTTTAAGTTGAAAAACACTGGGTGCTAGGAAAAAACAGATTTGTAAAAAGAGCCATACTGAATTATAAAAGTAAGATGTATAATCATTTGAAAAAAACACACACTCAGAAAACTTTTGTGGATAGTTCTTTAGAGATTAGGTGCAGTTTACTAGAGCAAAGTGAGTTGGAAGATAGATTTCAGGAAACTTCCAGAATGTCGAGAGAGAATGTGGTTAAGATGTCCCAACTTGGTTATTCATGGAATACAGGTAGCTGAAGAGCTTATCCCAAAAGCCTTGTGGAAAAATGAAGGGCTAAGAAGTTCTTCCTTACTCTAAATGTCAAGAGTGTAGATAAAAATATAGTAACAATATTGGTCTCAGATAAATCAAGGAACAAAATAGAGAGCCCAGGTATAGATACTCGTGTGTGGAAGTTTGATAAATAAGTAACATTACACATCAGTGGGAGAAGATTAAATGGTGCTGTCCTTCTGGAAAAAGATTAAGTTAGAGCTCTTGTAGGTGTGAGTTAATACTTCAGTATACTGAGTGAAACTATAAAATTTTAAAGAAGTCACACCAGAATCTCTTTATTAGGATAGAGAATGTTTTCTTAAGAAACAAAATGCATGGCATTATAGAAAAATTTGGATATATTTGGCCATGTTAAAATAACTTCTGTTTGCCCAGGGCTACTGTGTTGTGTAAGGTAGGATGGAAAATTGACAATTAGTCCCAAAAAAATGTCATAGCATAAGTATAATAGAAGTTGATTTCCTGCTCAGTGATTGTTTAGAGGGAATGTCAGGTTGATGCACTGCTCTCCTCCATAAGGTGTTTTGGGGACCCAGGTTCTTCCATCTGGTGGCTTTGCTGCCTCTTAAGGCCTTGTCATAGTCTGCATGCAGCTGGTGGAGGGGAGAGTATGGAGGAAGCATGCCAATTTCATAAAAGCCTCCGCCAGGAAGTGGCACTTACAACTTACACATCGTGTTTGACAGCTGATGTCCTGTGTTAACGGAGCCTCAGGGAGAGGGGAGGGGGGTAGAAGTGGGAGGAAATGTAGCTCTTCACTAGGCAGATGCTTTGTAGCTATGGTTCAGATACTGTGGACAAGGAGAACTGATGTTGGGAGCAACTGTCTCTGTCTCTAGAACCATTGTGAAAACGTAAGTCAGAGATTAGAGAAGATATAAAGGAAAACTGTATGGCGCTTCCATTTCCTTTCCATCTGATTAGCAAGATGTCTGATAACACCAAGTGTTGGCAAGGTCTGGGAACTCAGGAAACCTTCGAACACCGTTAGGTATCCATCACAGCGCAGGGAGGAGTGGTGTGGAAGGATATTCGGCAGCAAAGAGCAGAAACAAACACCTGTTTCTCAGTTAAAAAAAAAAAATGATATGTCAAGTACTGTTAATTAGTATGACAGAATATTATTCACCTGTTAAAATGAATGAACCATATCTACATGTATCAAGCTAGATTTCTCAATGTGGTATTGAATGAAAAGTCCAGGTGTTGGGGGAACAGTGCATTTATGTACTTTCAAAAATAGCTTATATTGTTTATCAAAACGTATATGTTTAAAAAGATGAAAACGCATATGGGAATCTATTTGGCAGTTTCAACTTATTTTTTTTTTCTTGGCAGAGAGGAAAGAGGGTGGGTCTTTAGCCTTACCACTAATGAATTATAAGATATTTGAAGCAAATATACAAGGCTAATACCTCTTTAATTTTGGTGTGGGTTGCAGTTGATCATATTTTATTTTTTGTAAATTTTTTAAGCATTTAAAATGGACCATTAATAATTAGAACATTTCAAAATTTTTAGAATGGGAAAGAATGAATGAGAAGGTGTGGTGTGTTTATATACCATGACGTACTACTCAGCCATAAAAATAGAATGAAATCTTGCCATTTGCAATGATGTGGACAGAGCTAGAGAGCATTATGCTAAGTGAAAGAAGTCAGTCAGAGAAAGACAAATACCATAGGATCTTACTCATACGTGGAATTTAAGAAACAAAACAAATGAACGAAATTAAAAAAGAGAAAGAGGCAAACCAAGAAACAGACTCTTAACTACAGAGAACAATCTGACGGTGACCAGAGGGGGGTGGGGAATGGGTGACATAAGTAATGGGGATTAAGGAGGGGACTTGCTGTGACGAGCACTGGGTGATGTATTGTGTCGGATCACTGTACTGTACACCTCAAACTAATACTATATTTTCAGTTAACTGGACTTTGAAACAAAACTTAAACACATGAAAACAACTTTTGGCATTTCTTATCATTAGAAGTAGCACACAAATGGAAAGCAAAGATGAAAAGAGGAAGAGAGAAGCCTATTATTTCTTTTCTGATTTTATGGTTGACTAGATAGCTAGTCCTTAGTGCCAGTAGCATATAAAATTTTTATTTTAACTTTTCTGATATGAGTGTAATTCTAGAAAACAATCCCTTATGAACACATAATTTAGTGGAGTGTAAATGTCTCTTTTTGAAATGTTCTCTTTTCTTAATAGTGTATTCTAAATATTTTAGCATGCCATTTTTTTAGGAGCTTATTTCTGAATAATTGCCTATTTTGCTATCGTATGAAACTTATTTAACCAGAGTCTCCCTGTCTCTCCAGTCATCGTTACTTCTGTCTCCTTTCTTTTGGCAACCCCTTGCATTTTGCTCTCCTCTTTTTGTTCCGGGGAGAAAAATGAAGTATTCTTTTATTACACAGTTGAGTTTGCAAAGGGAAGTGTTTAGTCAAATGAGATTTTGCAGGTTTGGCAATACATGATATTTAGTAATTAGATGCTGTGTCTTTGGTTGCGTATTTGTCTGTTGGGTTCTAAAAGGTGACCACTCAGGGAAATTGGCCAGGCTATATCAGTATAAATTTTTCTGGTGAGTAAAGGTGAGTTACAGAACATTTAACATAGAGCTTTGCCATGTTATTGAATATGAAAGCCACAAGCTTCATGTGGGTGTTTAAATTTGAATTAATAAAAAATAAAATTCAAAATTCAGTTCCTTCAGTAAGCTAGACACAGTTCAAGTGCTTGGTAGACACACGTGGCTAGTGTCTGACCATGTGGACAAACAGGTACAGAACGTTTTCAACATCACGAAGAGTTCTGTTGGACCACCTTGGGGTGAAGTTTATATGTGTTACCTGTTCTGTTAGAATTTAAAAATCATTTTTGTTTTTAATTTTCTTCCTGGATATTATAAATGCCAGTAAAAGTCACTGATTTTGGAAACTGTCAACAGCTCAAAATTACTTAATTTTTACTTTGCTATCAACTTAATATTTAAAATTATGTCCTGAAGTAAAACATGTATCAACCTAGGGTTACTAGCATTTAGAAATTCTAGAACATTTAAAACTTTAAAAAAATTTTTTATTTTATTTTAGATTTTATTTATTTGACAGACAGAGATCACAAGTAGGTAGAGAGATAGGCAGAGAGAGAGGAGGAAGCATGCTACATGCTGAGCAGAGAGCCCGATGCAGGGCTCGATGCCAGGACCCTGGGACCATAACCTGAGCCGAAGGCAGAGGCTTTAACCCACTGAGCCACCCAGCTGCCCCCAAACTTTTTTTTTTAAAGATCTTTCTTATTTATTTGAGAGAGAGAAGGAAAGTACACAAGGAGAGTGAGAGGGAGAAGCTGACTCCCCCCCTGAGTAGGGAGTCCAATATTGGACTCGACCCAAGGACCCTGAGATCATGACCTGAGCCGAAGGCAGATGCTTAACTGAGCCACCCGTATGTTCCCTAAAAACTCTTGATATAATACAAAGTCCCCAGGTGGGCAGGGTAGGGGTATGCTCTCAGATGTCTTGGATGAAGATCTAAAGAAGATGAGGTGGAAAGAGGGGCTCATTGTTTTAAAAGATGCCCAGAAGATGCTTAATTTGGGACATATAGTTTTAAATTGTAATTACAGTATGGCCTCAATAGAAATTAATCTGGAGAAATTAAGAAATGCTGGAAAGAAAAAATACAGGGGCAGGGGATGTGTGGAGAGGAACTGCCCCTAATCGTGTAGCCATTGGGAACAGCCAGCATTACTTACCATGTACCCGCCAAGCCTCCTCTCTGTCCTGCTCACCAGCAGTGAATGAGGTCAGTGAAGAAGGCAGCTGAGATGGAAGTCTGAGAGGCAGGCAAGGGATTAAAATACAAAACTCACTGAAGACTATATTACTGATAGTACTGATCACTATTTTAATTTTCTTTTTCCGGTCACTAGTATGTAGGGAACACAGACCCTTGGTATGAACCTAGTAAGTATGACCCTCCATACTTCCTGTTGCAGGGAAGCGGATGTTGAAATAAGAAAGCTAAAAGAGTTGTATGAGAGGCTAAGCTCAGTATTCTATGATAGTATTTGTTGGGGTGATCTAATTTTTGATAATGACTCAAGCAAAATTAATTTAGCTCTTAGGTTGGATGGTTTTGTTTTAAATTATACTTTTAATAGTTTCTCACATCAAATCTTGCTCCTTTCAGAGCTTGTATTCTTTAAAGATTGGTTTATTACCCTATGGTGATTAATGTTGGAAGATTCCAAGATTTTAAGTAAAAATGTGGCCCTGATAATTCTGGTAATATCATAAGTGTCAAAATTCTTTCCCTGATACTTTGCATTGAGGGCCAGGTTGCCAAAAAGGTAATAGAATCCTCTCTAAGCAATAGCATCTGGCTAATCAAAATAAAATCTATCTTCCAGACTTTTACAAGAGAGTTTGGTTAGGCTTTGAGTCTAATTAAAGAGTCGATTACTTGATACCTATGAGTGTGTTATGTGATACCTGTTAAAAACTGGAAATTCTGAGTTTTTTTTTAATATCTAGTGGGGGTAATTTTTTCAATTATAAATAAGAGGGTCAAGTAAGTTTTCAAGTATAACATTGTAAGGACAGCTATGTAAGAGCCGAAATGGATAAAACTTAAGAGCCAACAGTTTCGCATTTGTCAAAGCGTCTTGCATTTCTTAATGATAATACTAGATTTTTTTTTAAGGAACTCTGTTTGTCTTATAATGCATTATAATATAATCTTGCCTTTGTGTTTTTGAGGGGAATGATGGGAAAGGAAGGACCAAATTTTATTTGATAATATAATTTTATTCTTGTTTTATAGTGCAGAAAATTATTTCAGCGGAACAGTTATGAGAAATGTCTGTATGAGCAATCCCTTTGTTTCTTAGAAGTTTGAATTTGTGGGGGAAGGTTGACAATTAAGGGGAAAAAAAGTCTAAAAAGAAGAGCGTGCTGGGAAAGGAGTTCCCAGAGCGCACCAGCTCCCATGTTCTTGACGGTGGTCACATACCAACCTGTCAGGATGGGGTGCCGGCTTATCACTTGGCTTTAATCATAATTTATGTGTTTAGCAGGAATATAAACTACAGTCTTTAAGTATTGAAACGCTATGTTTTAGAAATGACAGATTTTGTAAAACTAGCAATTATTCAGGGGAAAAACAAAGGTTTACGTCTTCTGTGGGTTCACTTTGATAACATTCCCCCTGGCCTCCCCATTTGACATCGCGTTAGAAACACTCGCTCGTATGTGAATTACACACACGAATTTGTCCTCTGTAGGTTTATAGGAACATAGAATTTTTCTTTGAAGGTTTAGTGGATCAGTTTTTATTCGTGGCGATAAAAATCTTCAAATATCTCGCTTTTGGCTAGCAGGTGAACTTATATTCATTTGCGTTTCTTCCAGATTCACGAAAAACTCCACTACTACGAGAAGCAGAACCCCGTGCCCATCCTCCACGGCGCAGCGGTCTTGGCCGATGACGTAAGTGTGCCTTCCTGAGCTCCCCGGGACGCGGCTCCCCCAGGCCTGGCAGGGGCAGAGCTCATCCTGGCGCAGACTGATGCGTGCGATCCTAGGAGCGAAAACCAGGAGAAGCTGCAAATGTTTCCAGAAGGCCTGTCATCACAGAGCTTATGCGGATACTATGCTGATTTTCATTCACTCTCCTGCTCTAAAAATTTTGCCTGGAGATAACTAACCCTCTCGCTCTCCCTCGGTAACTACGTACTAGAAATTTTAGCCTGCAACTCTCCAGGGAGAGAGAGAGAAGCTGTCAGCTAGGAGTGTTCTGAGAAAGTCACAGGCAAGAGGAATGCTTTGGAGAAATAAAGACAAATGAGATAGGTCTATTGCTGACAGTGCTAAAAAATGACAGATACCAGTATAGGAACGAGGCCTTCTGAAATACATAAAAAGAAAGGATTGTTTTTAAAATGGATTATAAAGCACAGTAATGATTTATGGATATTAGACCTTTCCAAATTACCTTCATAACCAAAAAATAAATTTTAGCAGCAGTTGGCATTGATGGAGAAGTTAATTTCCTGTAGCTATAATTTTATTTTCAATCTGGGGGAGGAACTACCTTGCTGATTCTTACTGTTAACTTTCAAACTCGGATGAATTGGAAACACACCTGGATAAACTATAAAGGACACTGAGCCAGACGAGAAATGGGTCTCGTGTGAAGGTGGGTTTTAACGATACCCTGTAGCTTATCTGTGGTTATGATAAAACAGGCCATTGTACAGTTTAGTAAAATATTGGGGCCCTAGAATTGAAAAAAAAGAAAAAAAAACCTGACCATCTTCGGGAGTTGATTTTCTTAATATATGTTTTCTATTTTAATTTAGATAATATAGCACATGGAATATATCTCTAAGTGGTTTATTTGTTTAGTCCCCAGTCTCCCTTCCAGTTTTATTCACAGAGATTACAAATTATAGAGATGTTTCAGTTTGTGTTTTATGAGGAGTTTATGAAGTAAAGAACCAGAATTTTTGAAGTGAAGGGGAGTAAAGGTATAGAGAGAATTCTAGTAAGCTGCGGTTGGCCCTTGAGAAAGTCTTAAAATTTATCACTTTAAAAACATTTACTGTTGAGGGTTTGGGGAAATATTTGTTACTTTCCAATGTGATTGAGGCCCAATCATATTATGACAATATTGCTTTTTAAAAAAATTAGAGACTGTTATATGAATAGGGTAAAATGTAGCATGTTCTAATTCATCAGAGCAATATATTTAAATTTAAAAAATATTGTTACCAAGCGACTAAAGAATGCGAAGAGCCTTTTGTGACTTCTTGTGAGTTAACAATTATATATAATGATTATTTTACCTTGAAAAACAAAAATTTTACCTTGGAAAAGTAAAATCACTTTTTGAATTATAACCAATGAATATATCCATTTTATCAGGTTTTATTTTTGTGTATAATTCTATGATGTCCTTCTTTTAGAGAAAAGTCCTTCTCCAGAGATAAGAACAATTATTTTTAGCTTGGTAGAAACCATAGGAGCAAATAGAAATTTCATGCAGTGTTTTACGAAGGGTTTTTAAAATGAAAATATATGCACATATTTTGAATTCTGTACTGCATACTTCACAATTGTAATTTCTTTTTCTATTTGGTCTTGTTTTTCTTCTAAGGAAATTATATGATCTTTACTATAGCCTAAAATGGAATAGTGTTGATAGGAAGACCTCTTCTTAGGAACATGAGGCGCGTTCAAAGTTCCAATCCTTTCTTTACTAAAATCAGCAAAAATTCTTGATTGTTACAGTAGAATATAGTCAGCCTTTCTGTCCCCAGAGTACTTGTCAACCTATTGTAAGTCATTTTGTGATTAACCTGGTTTATAAGTAATGGATTTTTTAGTCTGTGTAGGTAAATATAATAAAAGTTTCAGAGCATTTGCTCTATCAGAGGCATTCTGGTTCTTTTTTCCTCCAGCTCTAAACAGCAAGCTACTGTGGGTTTTTGGAAACCCTGTGGATTTCACCACCTCATTCAGAAACTTTTTTTTCTTTCATTTTTTTTTCTTTTTCTTTCTTTCTCTCTTTTTTAAAAATAGTGTCAAAGCCTGATCCAATCCTTTTCACAAGTAGTCCTTTGTTTGCTTGCAAAAGACCTTTCCTTAAGATGAAGTGCTGGGATTTACCCTCATTGCCATAAATCAGAGAAGGTGAGCTGGCTGATAGGATTTTTTGAATTATACTCAGCCAAGATCCTGGTCTGGGATCTGGGCTACCAGGGGCCTGAAAAGAGGAGCAGTGATTGATCGTCTGTTTTCTTTCATGCCGACTTCTCCTTAATCACTGGAAAGTGGCAAGATAGATTCTCAGTTGTCACACGTGGAACTACACAAGGCTCTTACTAAATGTTCTCTCTGTCCATGTGATCTCCCTTGCAGCTAGCTGAAGAGCTTCAGAACAAGCCATTAAACAGTGAGATCAGAGAGCTGTTGAAACTACTGTCAAAACCCAATGTGAAGGTGAGGACGTGTAAGAAATACCTTCCAGAAGGGCCACTTTCTGAGACTTCAGATGAATTTTATTTTGAGCATCAATTTTCAAGTGAATGTATTTTCAAACAGTGTGCAGTATTTTAATAACCTAAATTCCATTAAGGAAAAAAAGTTGAGTTTTTTGATGATAACGGGACCAACTACAGATGATTTAAGTTGGGAAGCTCAGGATTTAAGTTGTTGAATGTAATGTCATTTCAAGGTCAATTTCTTTTTAAATGAGGGTAAGAGTACAGAATACAACCTATTAGTGATTTTGTTTAGGTTCATTTTATTTCATTGTTGAGTGGTATTCCAAGATATTTGACACCTGTATCTATTTTGCTATAGGATCATTTCATCTTTCCTCTTTCCCCTCCCTCTTTGTCTTCCCCATCTCCTCTCCCTCTACTGATTCATGTTTTAATATATACTACCATTTTGCTGAGCAGAGCAGTTTTCCAGTGTAAAATACTAGTAAAATATTGGTGGGCAGATTTCAATTCTCCTTGCCATTTTTTTATTGAAGAATAGTTGACATAACAACATTGTATTAGTTTCAGGTGTACAGCATAGTGATCTGATATTTATATGCATTACAAAATGGTCACTGCAATTAGTCTAGTTACTGTCTGCCGTCATACAAAGTTGTTACAGTATTACTGACTTTTTTTTTTCCCCTCTGTGGTATATTACACTCCCGTGTCTTACATATTTTATAACTGAAAATCTCTTCATTTCCTTCATCTATTTCATCCCTTCCTTGCCATTTTTCTTCCAGGTATATCATTTATCTTTCCTCTAAAGGTGCTTGGTCAGCAGAAGTCATTTCAAAAATTTCCTATTAATTCTAAATTCATTAATGCACTAAATCCTATAACCTGTACATTTTGGACTTGATACTGTTTCACAATTACATGTGAGGTATTATTCCATGAATGAATTACATGTGGATTATGTAATTCAAATGATCATTTATCTTTTTTTTTTTAAAGATTTATTTATTTGAAAGCATGCAAGTTGAGGGGGAGGGGTAGAATGAGAGGGAGACTGTCCCGCAGACTCCCTGGACTTGGTGCTTGATCTCACGACTTGGTGCTCGATCTCACAACCCTGAGATCATGACCCGAACTGAAACCAAGAGTTGGAGGCTCAACTGACTGAGCCACCGAGGCACCCCAGAATGATCAATTATCTTATGACAGTTTCTATTAAACATATCTAGGCTCTCAGATGAATATTTCTGTCTAGATGCAAAAATTGATTTCTGCCTTCCTTGAAAAATCTCCTTTGGAACTGTGCTATAATGGCTTCAATTGATGGTCAAAAAAGGTAGTATTAAATAAAAGATGAACTGAAAACATGAACCAGCTTTAATTCCTAATCCTTAGAAGTAAAGTAAGTGCTGTCAATTAATAAATGGGCTATAATTAGTAATTTAGAGTAATTGACTTACACTGGTACAGAGGAGATTGGTTGAATTTTAGTTCTAAAAGAATAAGGATCAACTTCGAGCAAAATATCTGCTTGAAATTAAAGACAATATTTGTAGAAAGGTTAAGAGCTCAGAAGAGATTGATAGCCAGAGAAAGTTCTGAAATGTCTTCATTTCATCTCCGAGTACACATGAGAAGTTGATGCGAACCCAAGAATGGTGAGGTTAGCTCTGAGCAACCTGTTAAACTCCTCCTTGAGAGCGCCACCTTGGTTTGCATATTAGGAATTGAAGAAGAATGTTTCTAACAAAACAACATGATTTTGGTATTCTTTTTTAAGAGTGTTTGGAGCGGAGTAGCTAATAAGGAAGAGGTTATACTGGGTGGAAACTGGTATGTGGCTCGAAAGGGAGGTATGATTTTTTATTATATTTAGCACTCTTGGATACAACCTTATAATTAAATCCTGAAACTTTGTTATGCTGAAAATATTTTAGATAAATACTTTTAAAACTTTGTATGTTTATGTAGCCATGGGATAAAAGAATGGGTGAGAAGCCATCATGAAAGATGTATTTTCAGGGAGTGATGTGTGGGAAGTGGGTCAGATTGTGGACGGCTGAAGTTGCAGTTGTCAGTGACAATTTCTAGTTCCAGTCTTGGGGACAGCAATCTTCCTTCCCTTTATCACCTAACATTTAGCATTGCTTTCCTTGAAATCAATTATATTAACTAGCATCAACTTGAATTTCACTTTTTTTTAGGCAGTTACTTTAAGAAGTCATTTAGTAAACTAAAATGTTTGCTTTTCTTTTTTTTTTTTTCTCCAAAAGCAGAAGCAAGGTGTAGTAGAATAGGACAGGTACACATGAATTAAAAGTTGAACCGACAGTTTAAATATGGAAAGTGTAACTCCAGGGTGTTAACTTGGATACTGTTTTTGAATTTTTAGTGGACAAGGGAAGTAATTATTTACTTGTTAAAGATGGCTGTTCCATTTAAAATATTCAGTTCACGGGGCGCCTGGGTGGCTCAGTGGGTTAAGGCCGCTGCCTTCAGCCCGGGTCGTGATCCCGGGGTCCTGGGATCGAGCCCCGCGTCGGGCTCTCTGCTCAGCGGGGAGCCTGCTTCCCTTCCTCTCTCTCTCTGCCTGCCTCTCTGCCTACTTGTGGTCTCTGTCTGTCAAATTAAAAAAAAAAAAATCTAAAAAAATATTCAGTTCACGATAGTGAAAAGGAACCTGAGGTGTACGTCCAAGTAATAGTGATTTTTTTGTAAACACACAGAGATAAATACAACCAAATATATAGCCACTATGAGAAGGACAATATGTGTATCCTACAGATCTGCCAATTCCTTTTTGAAAAACTTCAATTTGAAATATTTTTTTAAAATTTTACTTCATTTTTTTCGGTGTTCCAAGAGTCATTGTTTATGCACCACATCCCGTGCTCCATGCAATATGTGCCCTCCTTAATACCCACCACCAGGCTCACCCAACCCCCTACCCTTCTCCCCTCCCCTCCAAAACCCTCAGTTTGCTTCTCAGAGTCCAGTCTCCCATGGTTTGTATCCCCCTCCGATTTCCCCCAACTCCCATCTCCTCTCCATCTCCCCATGTCCTCCATGTTATTTGTTATGCTCCACAAATAAGTGAAACCATATGATAACTGACTCTCTCTGCTTGGCTTATTTCACTCAGCATAATCTCCTGCAGTCCCGTCCATGTTGATACAAAAGTTGGGTACTCATCCTTTCTGATGGAGGCATAATACTCCGTTGTATATATGGACCACATCTTCCTTATTCATTTGTCTGTTGAAGGGCATCTTGGTTCTTTCCACAGTTTGGTGACTGTGGCCATTGCTGCTATGAACATTGGGGTACAGGTGGCCTTCTTTTCACTACATCTGTATCTTTGGGGTAAATATCTAGTAGTGCAATTGCAGGGCCATAGGGAAGCTAAGAGCAGTGGAAAGTCATTGAAAGGATTTAAGTAGGCAAATGACACAGTTGCTCTAGTATACAGATTCTTGGAGTGGAGGGGTGGTGGTAAGGTGGGAGGAGTGGATGCTGAATGGAGGAAGGCCATCTGGAAGCCTGTGGAAGTAATTCAGGTGAAACATGGTTATGGCCTTAGTGAAGGATGTGAGGGATGGATGGAAGTGGGGGATGGGTGGAACTGGATGTAGCTTCAATACATGGTATTGGCACACGTGGTTAATTATTGGGAAAAAATAACCTATGTAGAATGCATATTATATGTAATATACAATGAATTCCAAATAAATTAAAGATTTGAGTGTAAAGGAATTGAACCATAATCATGGGATAAAGAAGAAATATTCACAATCTCAGGAAGACAGACAGACAGACAGACACACACACACACACACAGAGGAAAAATTTATAAAAAATTCATGAATGTGGTTAGAAGGAATTATTTATTTATATAAACAATCTACATTTGTCTTTAATAAGGTTGTGATCATTTATTACTTTGACTTTAATTTACTTTCTACAAAGGGATTTGATAAAGAAACCAAATAAAATAAATTTTCTTGATAATGTGTAATTGTATTTTTAAGTCCAACTATGGAGAAAGTAGAAGTTCCTATTTTCATTGCTCTGTTTGGGAAGATGATACACATTTCACAGACAAAATAGAAGGTCATTAAATATATGGCATGATGTTCATCTTCAGTTTGGATCATGGTCCTGGGGTCCTGGGTTCCATTTTCTTATTGGGCTCCTGACTCTCCCTCTCCCTGCACCCTGCTTATGCTCTCTCTCACTCTCTCTCTCCAAGAACAAACAAACAAACAAAAGATTGAGAGAGAGCTGGGGGGTAAGGGTAGAGGGAGAGGGAGAGATAGAATCTCAAGCAGACCCTCTACTGACCATGTAGCCCGACACGGGCTTTGATCCCACAACCCCAAGATCATGACCTGAGTTGAAATCAAGATTCTGATGCTTAGCCAACTTAGTCACCCAGGTGCTTCTGCATTTTTTTCCATTATAAATAGAATGTACTACTTTTTGTTTTGTATTATTTTGTGGATTTTTAATATTATGGTATTTTGTGGACTTGTCTTTCAAGCAACATAATTGTCCACCTCTAAGAGATAAGTTAGATAACTCTGCTTTTTTTTTGTTTTTTAAATAGCACTATAATTCACATCTCCCATATTTCAGAATTTTATTGAGTCAATAAGTTGCTGAACTAAAATATCTGTACATTTAAAATTTTGATAGTGATTGCCAGCTTGCCCTTCGCCATAATCTGGACAGGTCCTCTCAGTGTACAGTGCCCACAGGTGTGCGTGAGAAGTTCCTTTCCCCTGTGTCTTCACAAGCCCTATTTAATTAATGTTCTTTTCCAGATTTGTTAATTGATCACCCTAGGAATATATGTCAACACTTTCCCTATAGAGCTTGCCACCTTCAAGTCTCCAACGGCTGGGAAGTGCTTGTCATTTTGTAACCATTGTTAAGAGTTAAAGCTTACATCCAGTCATTAAATCTCTGAATGGAGGGATGCCTGGGTTGCTCACTCGGTTAGGCATCTGACTCTTGGTTTTGGCTTAGCTCACGATCTCAGGGTTTTGAGATGGAGCCCTGCTTTGGGCTCTGGGCTCAGTGCAGAGTCTACTTGAGATTCTGTCTCACGCTCCTTCTGAATTCACTTGGTGTGCTCTCTCTCCCCACCCCAAATAAATAAATAAACAAACATTTTAAAAAAAAATCTGTGTATTGGTCAGTTGCCATATGCAAACAATAAGTAATAATTACTCTTATTACTCAATAATGTTTATTAAATCTAGTCTTATTGTCCAAATCTTAAAGTCCAGGAAAAGTAATGAAGCGTCAAAGAAACAACAGATGGTGAGAAAAAGGAAGTAGGGTAGTGAATAGCAGAAGGCCTCAGTAGATGAGATAGGGTGTAGGAGCTTCCTGCAGCAATGGAGTTGGTGGCCTTTGGGGGAGCTGATGAAAGGATGTGGATCTCTACTGAGACTTTGTTTCTACAGGAAGCAAAGAGAGTCATTAATAATAAGAACCACTTGTAAGCATCACATGGCCACATTAAAGGCAAATCAACCTCTGTGAATCACCATTCAGAGGCTCGCTTTTTGATAAAACAGTGAAGTGACATCATCTCTAGAACATAGTATTATAATTTAGAAAGGGAAAATTTGGTAGGTTTTTAAAAGGCAATAAAATAAAAAGATTTGTTGTAGTTTTTCAGCTTTCCAAAACGTGCATTTACCGGAAATTACTCATTGCCTGAGCATGTAGAATGGATGAGACTTTGTTTAAGCATGCAAAAGGGAAAAGTGAAGCTTCCTTCTGGAGGAATAAATCAGTGTTACTCATTCTTATGAGTTAGACACTTAATTTTGTGGACTTGACAGATACTTAGAACATAGAATTGACTCCAGGGGGTCCAGAGCAGTGAAAGGCTGTGTGCCTGATGAGTTACAAGGCCTAGTGTTCAATTTCCTGCATAGTCTTCTAAGTAACAGGTAAACCCATCAGTTGTGATTGGGGTGGTTATGGCATATGGAAATTCAATTTTCTTATTTAGGTGTGTTGTCTTTCAAAAGGACAATCTGTATATTGAAGAATAAATTCATCACAGTTAAAACAGGGAAATAGAATATAAAGTTACTTTTAGTTGTCCAAAATAGAAGTGTTGCTAACCAACAATATTTGTAAAGCAAAACTATTAAGAATTAGAAACTCAATATCTATAAATCTTAAAAATGTATTTTAGAATCCAGACATGGAGATCAATATAAAGCTAAGGAGGAAAAATACATAGCTGCTGTTGTTAATATTGTCTATCGACTATAATTATCACTCTATTTTAAAAGATGTTTGTTAGCGATCTCTAATAGTCTTAACTATGTCCAGGATAGTTTATCACAGATATCCAGGTAGTGAGCATTTCCGATGTCCTTCATTCATCTCTTTATAGATCCATATTCATCCACTATCATTCCTGTCTTCCTGTCTGAAAGACTTCATATACCATTTTTTGTAGTGCAAGTCTCTCTGGTGATAAATTTCTTCAACTTTTGTAGGTCTTTATAAAGTCTTCTCTATCCCTTCATTATTAAAAGATATTTTTGCTGGATATAGAATTTTAGGTTGCTGGTTTTCTTTACATATTTAAAAGGTGTTGCTCTTTTATCTTGTAGCTCACATTGTTTCTGATGTGTGTTGTGATTTTAATCATTTTTTCTTTGGCTGATTTTAAGATTTTTTTCTTTCTCAGTGGTTTTAAGCAATTTGATGTTACTTCTTGTTTGTTTTTGTTTCTTTGTTTGTTTGTGCTTGGATATGTTGAACTTCTTGGACCTAGGGGCTTTTTCCCCCTGTTATCAAATTTGGAATATTTTCTGCCATATTTCTTCATATATTTTTTAGCACCTCTCCTTTCTTTGGAGATGCCAGGTAGGTGTATATAAGTTGTCCCATAGCCCAATAATGTTCTGTTCACAATTTTTTACTCTATTTTCTCTTTGTGTTTTCATTTTGGAGAGTTTATAAATTGTTTTAATTGTAAGCGTTAATTTCATTCAGTGTGCTTTTAAAAAAATTTCATACATTATGTCTTTTATCTCTAGAGGTTTGAATCTTCCATATATATGGCAAATCTCATTTCTAGTGTTTCCTATAGCTCTTTAAGCATTTGGGATACAGTTATAATAATTATTTTAATTTTCTTGTCTGCAGTCTATCTGTAATTTCAGGATTTGGTTTTATATAATTCTGTCATCTGTGTAATTTTCAGGGTTTAGTTCTATGGTGTTACGTTGTTCTTCATTATGTGTAGTTATCTTCTTCTGTCTTCACATGCCTCATAACTTCTGTCAGTAATTGATTGACTCTCAGTTGTTGTGAGTTTTACTTTGAGTGATGATATTTTCATATTTTTATAGATGATATTCTTGAGGGTTTTTTTTTTCTGTTATATAATTAAGTTATGTGGAAATATTTTGATCCTTCAGAGACTTGCTTTTAAGCTTTGTTAGGTGAGATCTTAGCATTGTTTAATCTTGGACTGAGTATTTCCTACTATTAAGACAATATCCCTTTGTTAACTGTCCTCAATGCCCTGTGAATGCCAAGCTTTTCTCCTCTGACTGAAGGAAACAGGAGTTATTCCTGCTCTGTGTGAGCTTTGGGAATTGTTCCCTGTAAGGCAGTGTTTCTTAACTTTATAACTATTGACAATATGGAGCTGGAAATTATTGGGGGGACGGAGCCGGGAAGGCAGGGAACTGCCCTGTATGCTGTCAGAGGTTTAGAACCATCCCTGGCCTCTGTGCACCAAATGGCAGCAGCATCTTCCACTCTGTGACAATCTGAACTGTTTCCAGACATTGCCAAATGGCTACGGGGGAGTAAAATTGTGTTCAGCTGATAACCACTGCAGTAATTGTTTCTGATAATTTTTTTTTATATGCATATGCCTTGGCTGGAGACTCAAAGGGGACCTCCTACAGATCTCCAAAGCCCTGTGCCTGTCCCACCATCTTCTCTTTCATACTCTACCCTGAGAATTTTAGTGCCTTGACCTCCCAGCATTCCTCACTGTGTTGTCTCACCTTAGGGAGACCAGTGGGTTCTGCCTGGATACCTACTTCCCCTACATGGCCACGAAACTCTGGGCTTATGACTCTCAAATTTGTTTCCTGTCTCTCAGTAATCACTGTCCTTCATTGTCTGATGTCCAGTATCTTCCAAAACCATTGTTGCATCTTTTATTTTTTTATTTTTAGGTTTTCTGTCTTCTACTTTTTTCCAGTGGGGTCCCTATTAACTTCATCTTGGCTCTCATCCTCATTCCTGAATGGTATTTTTGCTAATACATAATTCTGGGCTGACTGTTATTTTTTTTCTAAGCACTTTCAAGATATTTCACTGGCTTCTGGTTTCCATTGCTGCTAATCAGTCAGCTCTCAGTCGTTTTTTTTTTTTTTTTCCTTGTATTTTTAAGATCTTCTGTCTTTGGCATTCTGTAGTTTCACTATAATATGTATCTAATCTTGGGTTTCTTTTTATTTCTTTTTTTTTTGTTAAATTTAAATTTTATTATGTTCAGTTAGTCAACATATAGTACATCATTAGTTTCTGGTGCTGAGCAGAGAGCCAGATTCGGGGCTTGATCCCATGACCCTGGGATCATGACCTGAGACAAAGGCAGAGGCTTTAACCCACTGAGCCACCCAGGTGCCCCGTAAGAGCCTCCTTTTCAAATAGTTGCCTGTTATGATTGTTAAGTTAAAATTATAATACGTTTGATTTTCTTTATAGTTGGATGTGCTTGGGATTTTATATTTGATTAATTTTTTCCCAAACGTTGACTTTGCTAGGCTTTGCTCTCTGTACATGATACTGTGGCTCAGAAGAATTACGATCCTGTATTACCGCCGATGCCGGATGATATCGATGATGAAGAAGACTCAGTAAAAATCATTCGTCTGGTCAAAAATAGAGAACCCCTGGTGAGTTGTGGTCTACATTTTGTGCTTAGATATGAATAGATATCATGATATCTATGTCCCCTGGTGGGGACATACCATTTATTCCTCTCTTTGAAACATAATTTTCCTGTGTGGTTAAACTTGAAAACAGAGTATACATGTCTAAAAAACATTATTTAGAAAAATGGGGAAAAAAGCCAAATAAAATGGCATGCATTTTCTTGGTTATAAATAGCAATAATTTGTAAGATGGGATTTTGACATTTATAAAAGAAAGCATAATGTGCCAGTCACAGCTGATTAAAGATTAAAAGGTGCAACCAAAAATAATTGCTTATGGCTCTTCTAGAAAGCTGATTTGTTTTAAAGTAAAGAGAAAAAAATTTATCAAATGTCTGTTATTTCAAAATGTAAATGTAAACATTATTTCAAAATGTTATTTTAGAGCTAGAATTTATACAATGTCAGATTACATCAAGGGGGTTATGGTGGGCAGAATGATGCCCAGTGATGTCATGTCCTAGTCTTCAGAACCTGTGAAATATTACTTTAAATATCAAAGGGACTTGTCATGATTTGGTAAGAATCTTGAGATGGGAAGATTATCCTGGTTTAGACGGTGGGCCTTCTGTCTTCACAAGGATTTTTACCAAAGTGGAAAGGGGAGGCAGGGAGGCAGAGTCACAAGAGGCGATGATTTAAAGCAAAGGTTGATGTTGCCATGAGCCAAGGAATGCCAGAAGTTTCTAGAAACTGGAAAAAGCTCAAGGATCAGATTCTCTCCTAGATCCTCCAGAAGGAACACAGCCCTGTTGACACCTTGATTTTAGCCCCAGACACTCATTTTGACCCTCTGACCTCCCGAACTGTAAGATAATATATTTGGGTTGTTTTAAGTCACTACCTTTGTATGGCGCATTTGTCACAGCAGTAGGATATGAGTATGGAGTGCATCCATATTTTGATGAAACTACGTTCAGAAGAAAAGTAAATGTTATTGTCTAGCAGTTGATTTTAAATGTGTTGTGGCTCATTTTGACTACTTAAGACATTTTTGTGTTTAATGTTGATAATAAGTTTATGCTTTTTGTCTGTGGTTATAAGCTCTGTACTGGTAACCTAAATATCTCTTGGTTTTTATTATGAAGGTGACATACTTAGTAAGGCCAAACAGTATGCAGTTTGGGTATAGAAAGATCTACCTCAGGGCCTCTCACCCTGAAGTGACTAATTCTTGGTGGCTTCTGTGTATCCCTCAGTAAGAAGTGCATTTTTTGTTTTGACAAATTCAGGCTCTTAGATAATCGAAAGGATTTCAGTAATTCCTTAGTAATCATTTCTTGGATCAGTCATAGTTTCCCCAGGGGCAGCAAGGTTTTGGGTGTGTTGGTTTGATGAGCTAACATTTAAACCGTCATCAGCGACGTGTTAGTCCCAAGCCTCTCCTGATCGAATCAGATCTTCCAGATGTTTGTCAGAGAAATTAGGCGTACACTGCACTGAGATGTTTCAAAAGTTTTAACTGTGCCTGCTGAAAATCAGTTTCCATCTAACAAGCAATTGAATGAATTATACAGAATACCCTGAAGTGGTGTTATCATACTTTGTTCCTGAACATATCACGTGCGTTAGCTAGTACGTATGTAACCACGGAAGTAATTAGCCCTAACGTGTACACCATCAGCCTTTGTCGGTTAGCTTCTTAAAGTTTATATCCTATAGTATGTTTAAAATGAGGATCTGAACTAGGGTAATGGCGAGAGCTATATATGTTAGGTTTGATCACACCAGGAGGATCTTTAGATAATACAGTGCAAGAGAAGAGGGGAAGTAAAAACTACCCCAGGACGTTATTTAGGGGGGAGAAGTACTGTCCGTTTGGTTAGCAAGAATAGAAGGAAAGGCATGGGAATAAAAATTTCAAGTTTCCCTACGGTTAGAGCCTGTGGGGCTATGCAGGTGCTAAGAAGAGGCTAGAAATTGTTAATTACAACTTAACAATTACATTAAGTTGTTTAAAAACTAATTATTTCTTGGGGAGCCTGGCTCAGTCAGTTGAGTATCTGACTCTTGATTTTGGCTCAGGTCATAATCTCAGAGTCATGGAGCCTGCTTAGGATTCTCTCTCTCTCTCACTCTCTTCCTCTGCCTCCCCATGCTAAATAAATAAATAGGTAGATAGGTAGATAAGTAAAATTTAAACATTATTTCTCTTAAGCATGAGAATGTTTTCTGGATTTGTAACATTTGTATATTCTGGAGATATCTTAAATATTTCTTAGAATTGTTCAGTTTCTTATTCCTGTATCATGGTATAATTTGGCAATTTTGTATGCTTAAGAGCATTTTCTTTCTACTTCCTCATTTTCTCTCCCTCTTATGTGGGGTGTTTAAAAACTCTAATTCCATTGCATTTTTATCCATTATTCTTATTCTGCTTTTTGCCTCTTTTTACATAAATTAAAAAAATTTTTTTTCTCTGTTTCTCCATTATTTAAAAGTAAATTAATAATCAAAGTTTTCCCCCAAACTTATGCAGTTAACTTCTTTGCATGCTAGGTTTATTTTTTATACTAATATTCCATATATAAGGCAATTTCAAGTGCTTTTAAGTTATTTTACTTTAAAAAAATTATTTTAGTCACGGGTCCTTTGTCTTCCTTGTAAGCCACAATTTGTGTCTTTTTTGTTCAAGTAGCTGTATTTAAAAAACAAAACAAAAAACCGCAAATAGAAAACAACATCTACATGGGATGGAGAACTCCCCCAAATTATTTGTTAGGATTCCTGAAAAAAGTATTAAGATTTCCAATGTCATTTCAACTTTGGAATATGAGATCGAGGAAGGCAAATTACTTGTCTTGAATTTTTTTTCATCCAAATGTATAATTATTGTATTATTTTTAGTTTGACAGCTATTGTAAAGTAAGAGTATTGGATGAATAAACTTAAAGTTTAAAAAATGAACTAGTCAGAAAAGTAGAAAATAGTAATTTTCAACAAGCTTGTCATTTTGTATTTGTCACATGTCATTTGGAGAGGTTATTGGAAAAGCCACAACCACCAAAGGGGTAGGGGGTTGGGGGAGAAGAAGAAACTGGGAGAAGATTGAGTCTGAGGCATCCTTAGGAGAATGAATCCAAGCAGTTAAGAATCAAATAGTCAAAATGAGGGACGCCAAGTTGAAATAAAATTCTAGTGATTAGATGGTTAGTAAATGTTTGGCAAATGATTCAGGAGGAAAGGCCATAAGATTTAGCAATCAGGGGGTTAGTTTATCAGTGTTATTTAAGAGTGTAATTTTGGGGGCACCTGGGTGGCTCAGTGGGTTAAAGCCTCTGCCTTCGGCTCAGGTCGTGATTCCAGGGTCCTGGGATCAAGCCCCAAATCAGGCTCTCTGCTCAGCAGGGAGCCTGCTTTCTCCTCTCTCTCTCTCTCTCTCTCTCTCTCTCTCTCTCTCTCTGCCTGCCTCTCTGCCTACTTATGATCTCTGTCTGTCAAATAAATAAAATTTTTAAAAAAATGTAATTTTGGGGGCACCTGGTGACTCACTTGGTTAATGATCTGACTCTTGATTTCAGCTCAGATCATGATCTCAGGGTCCTGGGATTGTGTCCTGCATCAGGCTCTGTGCTTGGGGAGGGAGTCTGCTTGAGGATTCTCTCTTTCTCCCTCTGCCCTCTCCCACCCACTCACTCACTCCTGCCACACACTCTCTCTCTCTCAAATAAATAAACCTTTTAAAAATATATAATTTTGTTTGTTAGACTGAGTTATAATGCAGTGAAATAAATACCAAGCTTGCATTATTAGATGACCTAAATGGGAAGATTTATGGCGTCACTTATTTGCTCTCTATCCTTATAGGAAAAAGTCACTTAGCCTCTCAGCCTCAGCTTCCTTATTAGATAATCAGGAGATATACTTCTACAAGAGTGTTTTGACTATCCCCTAGCACAATGTATTTGAAATGCTTTGTAAGTTTTTATGCATTACCACACATTATGTGACTGTTTCACAGAATGATGATATGGTAGGAGCTCTAAATGACAGTTATTGAAGGAGAGGATCATTTCCAGGGAAAAGAGGCAGTGAACACAGATCATGTAGGTATTTGCCATGGAAAGGTGAGAGGGAGATAGTTTGAGGGAAGCGATGGTTAAATGAATGGAGAAAAGGAGAGGAAAGACACTGGTCAGGATGCAGGGAGCAGAGCTGTCCTCCCTCCCCATGATTTTAGAATAATTTGTATCCATTTTATACAGAAATAATAATAAATACTAATTTTTAAACAAGCTTAAGAAAATGACATTCTGTTAGTGAGTGAGTGGACTATGATCCTGAATTCAGTTTCTGGCATCGGTCTTCCTTTCTTCCTTCAGAACTGCAGTGCTCAAACTTCAGTATCCGAAGAACTACCTGAGGTGATTACCTAAAATGCAGACTTCCCAGCTTCTATCCCCTAGAGAGTCTGCATCAGTAGGTTTCATATGGGGCCTGGAATCTAGATTTTTAAAAAATGTCTCCAGTATTCTTGATGCAAGTGTTTGGTAGATGATACTTAAAACCATGTTGATTTCAAAGATTCAACCTGAAATCACCTGTGCTACCAGCTGAAGGAGGAGGTCTTAGAATATTGGAATATTGTAGGAGATGCAATTTTTATGTAGAACATCATGGTAGCCCAGTCTCAGCAATCCTCTTTTGTAAACTAATTTACAGCAGTAACAAGACACATTTAAGCAGGATTATAGAATAATGGGATGCCTGGGTGGCTCATTTGGTTCTGTGTCCAACTTTGATTTCAGATCCGGTCATGATCTCAGGGTTGATGAGATCAAGCCCTGTGTAGGGCCCTGTGCTGAGCGTGAAGCCTGCTTGAGATTCTCTCTTGCCCTCTCCCTCTGCCCCTCCCCTGTTTGTGTGTGTGCACTTTATCTCTCTCTCCAAAATCATATGGAATAAGTTTAGAATACCTATATAAGAAAATATGGAAGAACTAAAACATTTGATACAATTTTAATTCATTTTTGCCTTTGTAGACTTTTGTATAATATGACATGTCATGTGCTCTCTTTTATTGAGTTTTGATTTTCATGCAGCTACGTTCCACTGGGAATACGTCAAAGAATTGTGGTAAGAGAGGTTTGGGAAGCAATACAGAAGTAGAACTCTTTAAGAATGAAGGGATCAAAATGAAGATTGAGTCAAGTGCAGGTGTCATGTAGAAAATGAGAGATGATTTCTCCGAGTCTGTAGTTCACCCTCGAGGGATAGGTAAAATCAGCAGATAGCAAGCAGTTCTGTTTCAAGATTCCTATCTACAGTAGAGTAACCCTTCGGTGTTGGCATGTTCTTCTTTACCTACATAGTCTAGAAATGATTTCATCCAGTCCATGGCTTTAAAAGTAATCTGTGTGTCAGTGACTCCCAGGTCTGTTTTTCTCTCAGATCTTTTTTCCAAGTTTTAAATTTGTATGTCCATCTGTGTACTTGATATCTCCATTGGAATGCCTGATGGACATCTCTGTCTTGACATGTCCAGAAGTAAACTGATCTTACCCCCAAATCCGTTCCCCTTCTAGGATTCCTCCTCTTAGTTGATTACAATCCCATCTTCCTCACTGCTCAGCCAAAACCTAGAGTCAATCTTTGATACCTTTCTTCTTTCATGTCCCATTTTTGGTCTGTTGGGAATTCTTTTGGCTCTGCCAATAACATATCCAGACTATGCATCACTTCTCCTCCTGCCAGTCAGATCCAAGCCTCCTTCATTTTGACCCTGGAGTATTTTAACAACCTCCAGTTTGTTTCTTTGCTTTAGCTTTTACAGTCCTTCACCCTTAGACAATAGGTCTCAGAGTGAGGCTGTTGGATTATAGCACTTCTGCTGTTCAGGTTCTCCCTGTTTCTTTCAGAATAAAATCCAGAGCCCTCACAAGGATCTACATGATCTGGCTCTCTGTTAACCATCTGGTCTCAGTTCCTACTGCTTCTCCCTTCTTACTTTAGTCCAGCCACACTGTGATTTTTGCTTTTCTTGATCATTCTATTCATAGCCCCATCTCAGCACTTTTATGCTATTTTCATCTATTCTTTCTCTTTGGTTAACTCCCATCTCTCTCTCTCTCCCTTTTTTAAAGAAAGGGAGAGAGGAGAGGCAGAGAGAGGAAGAGAGAGAATCTTTTTTTTTTTTTAATTTATTTGACAGAGACCACAAGTAGGCAGAGAGGCAGGCAGAGAGAGGAGGAAGCAGGCTTCCCGCTGAGCAGAGAGCCTGATGCAGGGCTGTATCTCAGGACCCTGGGATCATGACTTGAGCCGAAAGCGGAGTCTTTAACCCACTGAGCCACCCAGGTGCCCCAAAGAGAGACTGTTAAGCAGGCTCCATAATCAGCACAAAGCCTCTTTCAGGGCTCTGTCTCACAATGCTGAGATCATGACCTGAATGGTGGACCTAGACTCCCTCCCCTTCATCTCCTTTTTTCTTTCTTTACTCAGTGTCATTTTCTCATTGAGGCGTGTCTTTCCAATGTTTTTCTTCTACCTGCCCTGGTACTCCCAATCTTTCTCACCTTGCCCTTTCTCATACCTATGGTGTTGACCACTTTTTAACGCACCATATATCTCATTATTTCATCTTTTATTGTTCTCTCTTGTTAGATGTAAGCTCCACAAGGGGCCAGAAATTCTTAGTTTGTTTCATGACTGTATTACATGCTCTTCAAAAAGAACCTGGCACAGAGTCGGTTCTCAGTAAATATTTGTCAACTTCATTGAGTCACAGAATAAGTCAAAAGGATTAGCAGTAAGGGGTGCCTGGGTGGCTCAGTCAGTTAAGTCTGCCTTGGGCTCAGGTCTTGATCCCGGGGTCCTGGGATTGAGCCCCACATCGGGTTCCCTGCTCAGCAGGGAGTCTACTTCTCCCTCTTCCTCTGACCCTCCCTCTGCTTGTGTGCTCTCTTTCTCTCTCAAGTAAATAAATAAAATCTTAAAAAAAAAAAAAAAAAAAAGGACTAGCAGTAAGCTCAACAAACTGAATGGTCCTACATTGAAAAATAGTATAATTCCTAGTGAAGAAAGATATTTATGCCAGTTACCTAATTCTGTGTTATAAACCACCCCAAATTTTGTGGCTGAGACAATAATATATTATTATATTTTGTAGTTTTAGAGGTTGATAGGCTCAGTGGGTGGTTCTTATTTAGAGTCCCTCACATGTACAGTTAGGTGGTGGTTGAGACTGGAGTTGTCTGTGAACTTCATTCCTAGGACTAATGCCTGGGTTGGGATGGCTGAGAAGTTGGGGGCTGATCAGTCATTTCCTTCTAGGTGGTACCTCCATTGGGCTAGTGTGGGCTGACTCACAGCATGGCAGGAGTCATGATTTCTTATGGTATCTGACTTCCCAAAGAGCCAGTATTTCAAGAGGCCTAGCAGGCAGCTTCAATTCTTCTCATAGCCTTAAATGACTTAAAACCATTTTTGCCACTTGATATGGGAATATGGCATGCACATACAAAAAAGGAAGGAATTGTTGATCTCCATCATAGATAAACTACTGCAAGGGCAATGAACTTATAACTTTATGAGTACAAGGTTATAGAAAGCTATAGGGTAAGCAGTATTGAATAATAGTTAAGATTAAAAATAAGCAATTCTGATGAGTTTGCCTTAGATAAGTCCTGACTTTACTGCACACTAATTTTCTGATCTTAGACAAATTAGAGCCATTTGTGATTACTTTCTCATCTATAAAATATGAATAAATGGGAACTTGGGTTCAAGATGGCATGTAGAACGATCCTGAACTCCGTCCCTCCCTCCCATATATACAACAAATGCACAACTGCATATAGAATAATTTGAAAAAGACCAGAAAACTGGATGAACAGAACCTCTAAAATAAAGGGCAAAAAGGACAGCACTGAGAAGGATAGGAGAGGACCATCTTGCCAGAAACAATCCACTGTATGTTCAGTGATCCACTGTGAAGGAGAATCTCAAAAATACAGAAGTTTTCTCTGAGTGAGGGGTTTGTGTTCCACATCAGGCACCCCAAACCCTTAGATCATGCATGAGAGAGATGAGGCCCCTAAATGCCAGACTTTGAAAACCAACAGAGATTATGTTCAAGAAAACCATGGAACTATAGGGAATGGAGAACTGGCTCTTAAGGGTTCATGTGTAGACTCATTCACCCAGGGAGTCAGTGCGAAAACTAATTTGAAAAGCACCTAGACCATATGTGAAGGAGACCCACTTACTAATCTTAAAGTGCTTGTCAGAGAGGCAGAAAACTTTTGGAACTTTTCCCAGGAATGGAGACACTGGCAGGTGCCGTATTTGTGATCTTATCTACCTTGTTAAAGTTGGTGAGGGTGGGAGTCATTTGGGAACTAGACCTATAACCTGCTAGAGATGCAGGATGTGGCCAGCTGAGAATCCTGCCAACCCCACACTGCAACTGTGGATCCCAGCTGGGCCAGCCAACAGCCCTTTCTACCCCTTTGCCACAGTGTAGCCTCATGCCGCTCAGAGCAGCCATGCATTACAGCCAGGATGGGCACTAGTCCAACACACCGCTACATCACATGTGGCAAGGTTACGTCTGCTGTGTGACATAAGATTCATGCATCCCATACAGGGGATGCTTCTTGAGCCCCTAGCTCTGGTCAGAGGGGATTGAGTTTCTAGGCCATATGACATCTCCTTTGAAAGGTCACTCCTGCAATACTAGGAGAAGTGATTGATTTACCTACTACATAGAAACAAACACAGAGAATCAGGCAAAAATGAGACATAAAATGTTCCAAACAAAACGTGACAAAACATTAGAAAGTGACATTGATGAAATGGAAAGAAGCAACATATCTGATAATTCAAAGTGGAATGGTCGTAAAGATGCTCACTGAAGTCAGAAGAAAATTGGATAAACACAGATCCTCAACAAAGAGAAAATATAACAAAATTCCCAACAGAAGGTACAGCGCTGAACAATACAGTAATTGAACTGAAAAATACACTAGAGCAATTCAACAAGACTGGATGAAGCCAAAGATCAGATCAGCAAGCTGGAAGAAAAAACAATAGAAGCCACTGAGACAGAGCAGCAGAAAAGAAAAAAAAAAATGAATGAAAAAAAGTGAAGATAATTTAAGGAACCTTTGAATCAATGTCAGGTGGAATAACATTCACATTATAGGGTTCCAAATACAAGACAGACAGGGCCAGAAAGCTTATTTGAAAAAATAATGGCTGAAAACTTTTCTAATCTGGATAAGAAAATAGATCTAGAGCTCCATGAAGTCCAGAGAGTTCCAAATAAGAAGAACCCGAAGAGATCCATACCAGGACACATTATAATTAAAAAAGTAAAAGAGAGAATCTCAGAAAGCTGCAAACAACTTACTGTGTCAAGTAAGACTATCAGCAGATTTTTCAGCAGAAACTTTGTAGGCCAGAAGAGAGTGGCATTACATATTCAAAGCGCTAAAGGAGAAAACTTCTAACCTACACATCTCTACTGGTAAGTTTAGTACTCAAATTTGAAGGAGAGATTAAAATTTTTTCAGATAAGCAAAAGCAGAAACGGTTCATCATCATTAAACTGGCTCTATCAGAAATGTTAAAGGGACTTCCTTAAATTGAAAAAGAAATGGCACTAATAATAAGAAAGTGTATGAAAGTAAAAAGTCACTGGAAAAGGTAAATACATGGTAAAGATATTGGATCAACTGCTAATAAGGCAAGTTTACTTACAAAAATAATAAAATTGACTAAAACTACAGTAATTGGTTAAGGGGTGGCGCAAAATAAAGAGGTATAAAGTGTGACATAAGAAATATAAAACAAGGGAGGCAGGAAGAAAAAAATGTAAAGTTTTAGAATATGTTCAAGTTAAGTTGCTGTCTACTCAAAACAGACCACTATATAAACGGGAAGTTATAGGTGGACTTCACAATAACCACAAAGCAAAATTTATACTGAATACACAAAAGAAAATGAGAAAGGAATCTAAACAATATAAAAGGAAACCATTGAACCGCAAGGGAGGAGAGAGAAAAGAAGAACAGATGGGAACCATGAAAACAGCCAGAAGACAATTAACAAAATGGCATTGAGTATGTATGTACTTATCAGTAATTACTTTAAATGAACTTAATATTCCAGTCAAAGACAGAGAGTGGTTGAGTGGATTAAAAAAAAAAAAATCCATATGCTGTCTTTAAGAGGCTCACTTTAGAAGTAAGGACATACATAAACTGAAAGAATGGAGAAAGATACTCCATGCAAATGGAAACAAAAAGCTGGCATAGCTATACTTAGAACAGACAAAATAGACTTTAAAACAAAAACTATAGTTAATAAAAAGGGGTGTTATGTAGTGAAAAAGTTCAATCCAATAAGAAGACATAACACTTATAAATATATATGCACAAAATATAGAGGAACCAAGATATGTAAAGTAAATATTACAGACATAAAGGGAGAAATTGACAGTAATACAATAATAGTAGGGAACTTTTAACATCACACTTACATCAGTAAGTTTGGATACATCTTCCAAACAGAAAGTCCAGGAGGAAACCGTGGCTTTGAACAATACATTAGACCAGAAGGACTTAATAGATATGTACAGAACATTCCATCGAAAAAGAACAGAATACATATTCTTCTGAACTGCATGTGGAACATTCTCCAGGGTAGATCATGTTAGGCCACAAAACTGGTCTCAAATTCAAGAAGATGAAATATCAAACATCTTCACCCACAATGGTATAAAACTAGAAATTAATTATAAGAAGAAAATTGGGAAAACTCCCAATATAGAGATCAGACAACATGCTGTTCAACAATCAGTGGATCATTGAAGAAATCAAATAAGAAATGAAAAAGTACCTAGGGATAGAAATGAAAATAAGAACACCACAAATCCAAATTTTTTAAATCCGTGAAAGTGATTCTAAATGGGAAATTCATAGCAGTACAGGCCTACCTCAAGTAAATCTTAAATAATCTAATTTTACACAAAAAGGAAGCCCATAGTTAGTAGAAGGAAAGAAATACTAAAGATCAGAGCAGGAATAAAGGAAAGAGACAAAATGATAGAAAAGGTCAATGAAACTAAGAGCTGGTTCTTTGAAAAGATAAAGCAAATTGACAAATCTTTGGCCAGACTCATCAAGAGAGAGGATTCAAATAAAATCAGAAATGAAAGAGGAGTTCCAGCTCACACCACAGAAATACAAAGAATCATGAAACTATGAACAATTATATGCCAACAAACTGGACAGCGTAGAAGAAATGGATAAATTCCTAGAAACATAAAATTTTCTAATACCAAGTGATGAAGAAATAGAAAATCTGTATAGACCAATTACTAGCAAGGATATTGAATTAATAATCGGAATTTCCCAATAAAAGTCTAGGACCAGATGGTTTCACAGATTATCAAACATTCAAAGATTTAATATACATCCTTTTAAAACTCTTAGAAAAAATTGAAGGGGAGGGAGCACTTGATGAATTTTAAAGCTTTACTCTGATACCAAAACTAGACAAGAATACCACATATACGCAAAGTTACAGGCCAATATCATTAATGACACTGATGAAAAAATTCTCACCAAAATATTAGCAAAGTGAGTTCAGTAATACATTAAATCGATCATAAACCACGATCAGGTGGGATTTAGTCTAGGGAATCAAGCATGGTTCAATGTCCATAGATCAATCAACATGACATACCACATTGACAAAATAAAGGACAAAAATCATATGATCTTAGTAGATGCAGAAAAATCATTTGAGAAAATTCAACATCCATTTATACGATCCAAACTCAACGAAGTGAGGAGAGATAATAAAGGCCATATATGACAGACCCACAGCTAACATCATACTCAACGGTAAAAAGCTGGCAGTTTCTCCTCTAAAATCAGAAACAAGAAGAGGATTATACCCTATTGCCACTTTTATGTAACACAGTACTGGAAGTCTTAGGCATAGCAATTAAGCAAGAAAAAAAAGTGGAAACCATCCAAGGGAGGAAGAACTAAAACTGTAACTATTTGCAGTTGACATAATATTATATGTAGAAAATCCAAAGACTGCACCAAAACTGTTAGAACTAATAAATGGGTTTAGTGAAGTACAGGGATACAAAATTATCATAACAGAAATATGGCATTTCTATACATGAATAATGAATTATCAGAAAGAGCAATTAAGAAAACAGTCTCCAAAACGAATAAAATACTCAGGAATAGATTTAACCAAGGAAGTGAAATATCTGTGTATGGAAAACCATGAAATTGATGAAAAAGAAGACACAAATAAATGGAAAGATAGTTCATGGTCATGGATTGGAAGAATTAATGTTGTTAAAATGTCCATACTACCTAAAGCAATCTACAGATTCAGTGCAGTCCCCTCCCAAAATTCCGTGGACATTTTTCATGGAACTAGAACAATTCTAAAATTTGTATGGAACCACAAATGGCCACAGTTACCTTGAGAAAGAAGAACAAAGTTTGAGGCCTCATGCTCCTTGATTTGAAATCATACAACTACAGTAATCAAAACAATTTGGTATGGGCATAAAAACAGACACACTGACCAATGGAACTGAACTGAGAGCCCAAAATTAAACCCACACATAGTATGGACAATTAATTTGCAACAAAAGAGCCAATGACATACAACGGAGGAAGAAAAGTCTTTTCAATAAATGGTATTGGGAAAAACTGGACAGTCACATGTGGAATAATGAAACTTGACCACTGTTTTGCAGTATACTCAAAAATGAACTCATAGTATTATATTAAAGACCTGAATGAAAGACCTGAAACTGTAAAATTCCTAGAAGAAAACATAGGTGGTAAGCTCCTCAACACGTGTCTTGGCAGTATTTTTGTAGATCTGGCTCCAAAAGCAAGGGAAACAAAAATAAACAAATTGGACTCCATCAAACTTCTGCAGCGAATCATTGAAATGAAAAGATAATCTACTGAATAGAAGATTTTTGCAAATTATATATCCGATAAGGAATAATGTCCAAAATGTATGAATAACTTATACAACTCAAAAAATAAAATAAAATAACAAAACAAAACCCAAACAACTCAATTAAAAAATGGGCAGAGGATCAGCATGGACACTTTTCCAAAAAGACATCCAGATGGCCAATAGGCACATGAAAAGATGCTCAATATCAGTAATTACTAGGGAAGTGCAAATCAAAACTGCATTTGATGTGTCACCTCACATTAGTTAGAATGGGCATTATCAAAAAGACAAGATATAACAAGTGTTGGTGAGGATGTAGAGAAAAGGGAACCCTTGTATACGTTCATGGGAATGTAAATTAGTGCAGCCACTATGGAGAACAGTAGGGAGACTTCTCCATACTGTTAAAAAATTAAGATTGAACTAACATATGATCCATCTGTTCCACTTCTGGCTGTTTATCTGAAGAATATAAAAATACTGACTTGAAAAGGTGTATGCCCTGGGTGCCTGGGTGGCTCATTTGGTTAGGTGTCTGCCTTCAGCTCGGGATATGATCCCATGGTCCTGGGATTGAGTCCCTCATTGGGCTCCCTGATCAGCAGGGGGTCAGCTTTTCCCTCTACCCCTCCCCCTGCTCATGATCTCTCTCTCTCTCTCTCTCTCCCCCTAATAAAGAAATAAAATCTAAAAAAAAAAAAAAAAAAAGAAAAAGAAAAAAGATACATGCTCCCCTATATTCATTGTACCATTATATATAATAACCAAGACCTGGAAAGAACCTAAATGTCCAGTAGTAGACAAACAGGTGAAGAAGATATGGTGTGTACATATAAACAGCAGAGTATTACCCCACCATTAAAAAGGAATGAAATCTTGCCATTTGTAACAACATGGAAAGATCTTGAAGGTGCTATCCTAAGTGAAAGAAGTTAGAGGATGACAAATACCATATAATTCTATTCATATGTGAAATCTAGAAAAAAGCAAATGAACAAATAAAACAAACTCGTAGATACAGACAACTGATTGGTAGCTACCAGAAGGTTGGTTGGGGGACAAAATGGGGTCAAGTAAATAGTGATGGGTGGTAACTGGACTTTTACTCGTGATCTCTGTAGTCCATACATATGTCAAATTGTAATGGCGTATACCTGAAAGTCATAATAATGTTACATACCAATTTTACCTCAATTAAAAAAAGAAAAGTATGGGGGAAAAAGAACCCTCTGAAAAAACGGGTAATTAATTTTAAATTAGGTTACCAGACCCTTCTGCCATTAGGCATACTCTGATGGGAGGATTTGAGATATTATTAAGGCAAATGAAAGTTTGTGTAATCACACTAGTTTTATTAGAAATACTACATTTCTGGTGATCTTGGCTATAAGTAAACTTTAAAGAAAAGCAGAACTTACCATTAACAGTAAGTTAATGATGGGTCTTTATGGGTCTGGTGTTTACAATTGTGGAGAGATGCTCATTTAAATCTTTGGACATGACCACATGCTTGGTGAAGAAAAGTGTCACAAAATTATCTGATCACTTAATTATTTGATTTTTTTAACCATTATTAGGTATCTGATAGCTGTCATAGAAAATATATTTATTATAAATGTATTCCTAATTTTGTTTACATACCTTTTTTAATGATACACACGTGTGTATTGACCTGTGAGAAAAATGCGACTTTCTTCTTCCGGTGAATTCTGCCACCATCTAACGTGCATCTTTTTAGCTGTGTGTTGCCGTTGTAGAATGCATTCGTACACCGATGCCAGTTTCTTAGAAGGAAAGTCATAAAAAGGTGTTCAAAGTAACCATTTGTGCCTGATGTTCTTATAAAGCAACATTCAGTTAATTTGCTTCTGAACATCCATAAGTGAAGAATTTCGGGATCCTTTTTGAAATTGTTTCCTAATCTTATGCCAGAATGTTGGTTCTCTTTGTACTAAGTGCAGTCCTAGTACGTGAAGACCTTGGAGTTACAGATCTTTTCCCCATTAGTTTATCTTAGCACTAGGTAAGGAATATGACTAATTTCGGAGTTTAATTTTTCTCTTTTTTTGTCATTATGTCTGAGTTCCTTTACCATAGTAGTGTAATAAAGGATCGTGAAACTAAAAGCCAGATGCCCTCGGTTTCAGTTTTCTAATTTATATGAGATTTTTGTATTCACTTAATCTCAGTGGAGCCCACCTTCTTCATGGGTATTAGAAAGACAAAGTGAGATGAGCAGATGCTGTCAAGGGGCAAAAACAAATCATATTCAAATACAAGGCATTATAATGGAAAAAAGATATTTGTATTTTTCAACGTGTCGAAGAGGTTAAAGACTTGAAAAATCCTTAAATGGTGCTGAAAACTGGAGAGGTTCTGTCTGATAGAAAATTTTTCCCAAGTCAGGAGTGTTTGTACAATGAGGGGCATGGTGTCTGTTCCTCCTGCTTCGTACCTTTAATTTTTGTGTAATTGTTTTCACTTTTTCCGGATAAATGTCCTTATTTCTGCTCCCTTTCCTGTCACCCAGTGCACACCTTTACCCACAGGTACTTTTTTTTTGTTTTCCTTCAAAGGGAGCTACCATTAAGAAAGACGAGCAGACTGGAGCCATCGTTGTGGCTAGAATCATGAGAGGAGGTGCTGCGGATAGAAGTGGTAAGGATTTAAAAAAAAGAGAGAGAGAGAAGTGGTAAGGGTTTCAACACCAGCCACGTGGACAAGTCATGTTGCATTTCATGGGCAACATTTCCTACATGTAATTAAGAGGATAACGATCTTTTGATGTAATACATCAAAACAGTAAGATACTTTGCTCTGTGTTGAACTGTGGAAACCTGTTGAAATACATGATACATCTCACTCGACTTTACAATCTCAGTTTACATGGGCTTCCAGAGTGATATTAGGGTCTGTTTCAAGTGTTCCTGATTCAAAAAGGACGACTGCATGTGTGCAGCCTTTAAAACAAGATAAAAATTCTTTTGTTAGGTGAAAATAATACACGTTTCTAGACAAAGGCCGGGCTGCTGGTGTCATTTCTTTGGCAGTGTTATAACGTGGTATTCTTTGATTCATTGTTGTTTAGAGGCACAGAATCTGAAACCAGAGAAGCGTAAAGGTGTCCTCATGTATTCAGGGCACCAAACAATGCTCGGAGTCTGGACACAGTTGAGAATTGTGGTTCTTTCGTAGGTAACTCTGCTAATTTACCCAATTTGCTACTTCTCAGGTCTTATACATGTTGGTGATGAACTTAGGGAAGTGAATGGGATTCCAGTCGAGGATAAAAGGCCTGAGGAAATAATTCAGATTTTGGTAAGCTGAAAATGTATTTTAAACTTGCAATAAAAATGAAATTGAATTAGTATGTTTCAGACTTGGTTACAAATGCAGAATTTGGATTTAGCTGTCCAGAGCTGTAATCCCAGCTTTATTACTTAATCCCTGTATGTCCTTGGAAATTACCTTACTCTTTGCATTGTGCCAGTGTTTTCATTTACAAAATGAGAGCAAGAAGAGGTAAATACCTCATGGCAGTGTTTTGAGGATTAAATGACTAATGTATATAAAGATTTTATTTCAGGGCCTGTCTCAAATGGGCACTTAAGAGACGGCATCTACTCTGTCATTCGTGATGAATTTTTCTTTTCCCTTTTCCCATGGACATGGGCAAACTCTTGGCTATGCTTTCTAGGTATCGAAAACAGTGAAACTGATTTAGATGCCTTGTGAAATCTAAAACAGAACAAAATTATTTTAGGCCTTGACAGTATTAATTCTCCAGTTCATTTGTAAGGATAAAATGAGGGAGACTTTTCGCTTGTAATGTATGAAAACGCAAACATACAGAAAAAGAGTTTAGTATCTTCAAGCAGACCGCCGTATATATGAATATTTAGTATGTGATTAAGATGGCATTTTAAATCCATGGGAAACCCGGGAAGTCATTTCATAAATGGTACTGGATACATTGATGATTCAGTTATAAAAAAGAAAGTCAGTCCCTGTTTTACACCCAAAACAAGTCCCAATGAATTAAATATTTTAAAAAGTCAAAAAGTAAAGGAAGACTTTTTAAACTTGATGTGAAATTCAAATAGAAAGATAACTGAGGCGATGGCAGGAATTGAAAACTTTCTGTATGGGAAAAGATGCCATATGTTACCTGAAAGACACATGACACTTAGGAAAAATATTGTCCATATATATGATAGGAGGTATTTTAATGTGTAAAAAGTTCACAAAAATCAGAGAAAAAATATTTATAGAAAGATTTACAAAAGAAAACATGATGTCTGAAAAATACTGGATTAGAGGGATTTGAAAGCCTGATGATGGCTAGAGTCTGGGCATGTAGCCCTACTCATATGTTTCCAGTGGTGGGATGAATTTAGTAGATCCTTATGAGATGGCTGTCTACCATTAGAATTTTAAATTTGCATACCCTTTAATCAAGAAGTTCAGTTGTTGGGAATTAACCCGTGGGAAATAATTTGGCAAGCGTATTATATGAGCAAGATTGTAAAAAATACTTAGAAATAGCAAGAGGGTTGCACTGATTGACTAATCATTCATCCACATGATGGCAATCACAATGGCTGGTAGACCAATATGACTTGTAATCCTAGTAATTCTTACAGTGGTTGAGCACTTAATGATACTGTTCTAAGGGCTTTGAACACATTAACACACACACACACACACACACACACACACACACACACACACATTGTAGAATGGACATTGTAGAATGGGAAGAGATTATAGAGAAGACTTGCTTTCTTTCCCCATTGCAGTTCAGTATTCTATGAATTCTTAATAAGATTTGTCAGTTGTTTTATGATAAGTAATAACAGTGATATTACCTGTTTGAAATCACTCCTGCTCTAAAACTCTGATACTTACACTGTTTACTTCCACTGGTAAATGGAAGTTGGCTGTGGCCCATGGACGTTGACAAACAATACTAATCAGGGCCTCCTCTCAGCTGCCCCCAGAACAGAGCCCTAGTTTATGATAGTGCACCTCAGAGATAGCTACCCAGTCTCCCTTGTCTCTCTCTCTCTCTCTTCCCCTCCCTCTCCTTCCTTTTTCCTTCCTTTCCTCTGCCTGATCTCATCTTCCTCTTTTCTTTTTTCCTTCCTTCCTCTCCAATATGTGCCAGATACTTAGTGCTTTCGTGAAGCTTAGAATTTAGCAGGGATAACAGATACTAAGAAATAATCATATAAATGATTACTTCGTATGGTTAGGAGAAATGCTAAAAAGAAACTGAGAAAGACATGAGAGGGTATGAAAGGGACATCTGCTCTGGTCTGAGACGGTCGGAAAAGAATGGCCTGTATTGTTGTTGCTTGCTTTAATTAAATTAATAGTTAATCTTTTTCTCTTTTAATTAACCTATTACATTTGGCATTTTACTCACTAACCAGAGTATAATAGCAGTGAATGCTCGTTATTTTTTTCTGCTGAGCATTGCAGCTAGTGTGTGTGTGTGTGTGTGTGTGTGTCTGTGTGTGTGTGTATTATATAGTGAATCATACAACTGCATTGCTGACAGTACAGGTATTTTGTTCCTAAAAACATGGATGCCAATACTAAAATGTATCATCTGAACTTTGCACATCATCCTTAATATTGTCTGTATCAGGCAGTCTGCAGATTCCGTGTTTCTGTTTTAAAGTAGCTCAGTGTGGATGGGGATACATTTTGAAAGTGCACTGGAGGTCAAGTGCATTTAGTGTTTCATGTTTTTTAACTTACTTGAGCTCAAGTGCTTTCTCATGTTGCAGGAATTTCTACAAAAATAGTTTTCTCAGTTTGGTTTATCTAAGAGTAGAAACTTCAAGCTTATTAATTTTCAGCATCATTCCCTTTTCTGCCTATTTTGCCTTCCTTCTCCTGGGCTCTAGAAGTTCTCTGATAAGTCTTTCCTCTGTTACCAGGCTCAGTCTCAGGGAGCAATTACCTTTAAGATTATACCCAGCATCAAAGAGGAGACTCCATCTAAAGAAGGCAAGGTAATCATTCCTTAAAAATCCTTTTTTGTTTTTGTTTTTTTGGCGGTGGGGGGTGCTAATGTTTCCCCATCCTCTTTGTCACAGTGAATTCATTTTCATATTCTCTTTTTGAGAAAAAAAAATCATTCTTTTTTGTGGGGACACCTGGGTGGCTCAGTTGGTTAAGCATCTGTCTTCGGCTCGGGTCTTGATCCCAGAGTCGTGGGATCGTGTCCCGCAACGGGCTCTCTGCTCAGCAGGGAGCCTGCTTCTCCCTCTGCCTTCCCCCCTCCCCCTTGATGCTCTCATGCTCTCTCTCTCACACAAATAAATAAATAAAATCTTTTTTTAAAAAATAAAATAAAAATTATTCTTTTTTCTTTAAAAACAAAAAGTATCCTTAAATCAAAGAAGAATCTTGGCCCTTTCCTATTTATTTATTTATTTTTTTTAATATTTATTCCTTTTAAATGAAACTCTCTTCCAGATGTTTATCAAAGCCCTCTTTGACTATGACCCTAGTGAGGATAAAGCAATTCCATGTAAGGAAGCTGGGCTTTCTTTCAAAAAGGGAGATATTCTTCAGATTATGAGCCAAGATGATGTTACGTGGTGGCAGGCAAAGCACGCGGATGATGCCAATCCCAGGGCGGGCTTGATTCCCTCAAAGCATTTCCAGGAAAGGTGAGCTGCTGGCGCGAGAATAGTGGTCTCTCTTCAAATGACCTTTTGTTCTCTGCAAAATAGCAGTGGAGGAGAGTTGTGATAAAAAGAGCACTAAAACCTTGCTTTAGAACCCTTTATCCCTCAGGTTTGGATTTCTGTTTTGTCTAACTAAGGATGAATAATGACCAAAAATAATATGACAGGACCCGGTCATATTCAGTTTTTGTTATGAAGCAAATGGAAAAATAGCACATTAATATCTGAAACTGTATTGATGTGAAAGATGGCGGGGAAAGAAGAGTGATTTTGGAGTGGGGATGACTTATAAAAATTTGAAAAGGAGAGGATTTATTTTTTAATTTGAATAGATTGCATTGTGTTCATTTTTTCCCCCTGGCTTCCCATTCCCCCCTCCCTTGGGACTTTTAATATTTTGGTGTTATATTAATCTTGGATCTGTACTGAAAATTGATAGGCATTGACCTTCTTTTTCCCCCAGGAGATTGGCTCTGAGACGACCAGAAATACTAGTTCAGCCCTTGAAAGTTTCCAACAGGAAATCATGTAAGTTTGTTCATAAAAATGCAGAGTAACCAAATCTCGCTGTTTATTTTTGACTATTAAAGCAGGTGTTTGTGGGAGGACGAGAGCTCGTGGTGCCTGTGATAGCTTTCGGATCATCATTTCACGGCAACCAAACAAATAAGAAACTCGCAGTAGAATATTTAAGTGAATCTTTTGAAGAAAGGGGGTGTTTGTGGTTGTTTGTAATAAACCCATGACTCACACTTTGAGCAGCTAACTAGCAAGGCTACCCTTCTTGACTTCTGAACGTGGGTGTTCTTATAAATGTAACCTCAAATGCAGTGCTTTTATTCCTCCAAAGCTAGAAGGTTCCGGTAAGACACTCCTTGGTAAAATCAGGGGAAGAAAATCTACTACTTTCCTGGGCACAAAGGCAGTTGGGCCTGAGAAGAGTTGTTCTTGTTCTTCTTAGCTCCTTGCTTGTTCAGAAATCAGAGTATCTCTGACCTTCCACTCGCCTGTTTGGAGTTGTTACAAGACAAGATTAAAACAAAACAAGTGCAGGAAAAGGATGAGGTAGGGTTACTGAGAAAAAGATAGTGTGGATTTGGCTGCATTCTTTTCCTCCCTTCACACTCCTGTTCTCTCAGCTTCTCTTCTACACCCCATCCCCTCACCCCTGTCAAGTCCCCATCCCATAAATTTCCCCCTCCATCTCCCTAAACATTTCATGGTTCTAGGTATTTTTAAGAGGAAAAAAAAGCCTTTTGTTTTCAGTACAGAGATTGTACATTAAAAGACGAACGCACAAGTAAAATGATGCTGGAATCTTACCCCAACATCTGGTTTTAGTATTGTCGCATTTTTCACATCTCCTGTTATTTCTGTCAGTTTGTCGACGCGTATTGCGCAGGAATTACAGTTTAAGAGAGCCAAACTACGGTCGAGTATAGTATAAATCTCACAAGCAAGCGGATACTTCAGGTGGAGCACTGATGCCAAAGCCTGCTCGTTCTTGCCCCGTTGAGTCTGGGCAGAAGGAAAACCCCCTTGTCATAGAATGCCGCATGGATTGTGACATCGGAAAGTGTACAGTTTAACCAGAGGTTGCATCATTCCTAAGTGCGATGAGTTTTCGCTGGCAGAGCCTCCGCGGCGGCCACCTCCCTCGCCCTTGGAGGGATTTCTACATTGGGGTCCTGCAGGCTTCTTACTCATTTGGTGCCTGGGGGTTACAATGTGTGTCACACGAGAAGGAAATCAGTGTGATTCTATTCGAATCTGAATCCTACTCCCAATTTGTTTGAGTCTTAGGCCACTTAGAGATCTCCAGTTGGTAGAATTGTGAATTTTCATTTATTTGTTTTTATAAATGTGTTTCTTTAAAAAAAAAAAAAAAACCTACATAAAATGTGTATATTGTCTTTCTAACAGCTCTCCTGAAACTAGTTGCAATATAAATGTGTGTGAATGTCAGAGGGAGTGTTTGTGGGCTTTTAATTATAATGGGCAATGTTTGTCTGTTACTATGTGGAGTTTTTATGTGATAGTCTTTAATATTTGACTCTGAGAAATATTTATTCCGAAATTACTAACATGTCATTATCTGGATGTTTTAGGGTTTTTTGTTTTCTGTTTGTTTTTTGTTTTGTTTTGTTTCTGCTGCCTCTTGAAGACCGTTTAGGAATGTTTACTGATTCCCATCCACACTTCCTTCTTTTCCTTCTTTTCTATTTTTTTTTAAATTAGACTTAATTCACGGATATTCATGTATTGGTGGTTCTCATATATGGATGTTCTCTATTTTTAAATAAAAACAAATCGGGTCAACATTATCCAGATCACTAGTGTATAGTAAATATGGCCTTATTCAGAGAGACAGTCTGTGTCTATGAAGCTTAAATAGAAAGTTAGTACTTTTAGTGTCAAAGAATCAAAGTTCCATTTGAAGTTTTTCTTTTAATGTTTTCTCCTAAACCCCAGAACTCCAAAGTTATGCAAAAATTATTATACTGGTTCTGAATATTTTTAAGGTCATTTAAAAGCACTTTGTTCACTTTGTTCTATAATCTGTGTATCTGATAGTGATTCTTTACATAACAACCCTTGTAAACTGTAAAGGCCATCTAACCCAACACTTTCTGGACTTCAACATTTGGTACCTAGATTTTTAGGATAGGACATCCATCTTGTCCTTTGCTAAACTACAGAATAACGTTATGAAGAAAAACAAAGTTAACATAAAATCTTTTATTTATATGACTTTGAATAATAATTCATAGACTAGGTTTTAAGAAACGTTTCTAATGTAAATATTTTAAAAGGGAAATAATTCTGTCATGCTGGTGTTTTATAAATTTATTATAAAATAGTCATATTGATAATTTTCGGCACTAAATTTTACTAGTGTGCTTAAAACCTAGGAGATTGTGTTAAACAGTGAATTTAGAATAATGACTTCAATCAGATAATAATATGTATCATATTAGCCAGTTAACTTCTCTCAGAGAATAATTGCTTGCATTACTGTGGTCTTACTCTTTATTTGACTCACAGTATATCATCATAACTCAAGTTCACATGGAGGAAAAGCTCTGGAAATTTAAGGGTTCAGTCAATGTCAAGATCAAAGTCAGAAAGGACTGGAGAAGGCATTTATGTGGACTCGAGCTATAGATCCTGACTCCATGGTAGATAAAGACAGGAGCCATAAAACTGACATCTTTAGGCTTTAAAACTGGCATCCTTATGCCAAACTGTGGTATTCATTTTAGATGCTTGGTAATTTCCTTCCCTCAAGAATCTTGGCATATCTGATACAGATTGAGAAAATAGGCTTCTCAAACAAAATAATCTGCCTCTTGTAATTAAACATTCCTAAAAAATATGAACTCTTAAAACTAAAGCATAAGTGAATCTTAGAAGCTTGGTAGAGGGGACTCTTCCCCATTTCCTCCTGTTGTTTCAAAGAGTAGCCAACCCAACAAAGAAATTGGTAATAGAATTCTGTGTTCCCTCCCTTTCTCCTTCATCCGATGAGAGGCTCTCACATAATGGATTTACTTTAGTAATAGAGACAGAACAGCCTAGAAGTCTGATCAGTTCTCTTTGACGTGACCGACTTTTAGATTTTTTTTTTTTTTAAAGATTTTATTTATTTGACAGAGAGAGATCACAAGTAGACAGTGAGGCAGGCAGAGAGAGAGGGAGGGAAGCAGACTCCCCGCTGAGCAGAGAGCCTGATGCGGGACTCGATCCCAGGACCCTGAGATCATGACCCGAGCTGAAGGCAGCGGCTTAACCCACTGAGCCACCCAGGCGCCCCGACTTTTAGATTTTTACATGAAAGACACAGGTTAAGTGTTTTGGAAATTAGTTTAAAGCCTGTCTTATGTCCTAAGTAACGTATAGAAGTTTTAAGGACAGCCATTTGGCAGCTTGCAATTTTCGTGTCGATATTATTGAAAGTACTCTGTGATTTTTCTGCCAAAAGCTTATTTTTTTTATAGTTCAGTTGCATATATAAAGCAATATGATCTCACCTAACCTTCAAAAAGAAATATGATTTTCTTTGATTAATTAAAATGCTGTTGGTTCCGTTTCTGTTGAAATTAAACTTTATAAGTTTTTGTCTTTCTTTTTTTTAATTTAAATTTTATTATTTTTTTTAAACATATAATATATTATTATCCCCAGGGGTACAGGTCTGTGAATCGCCAGGTTTACACATTTCACAGCACGCACCATAGCACATACCCTCCCCAATGTCCATAACCCCACCCCCCTCTCCCAACCCCCCTCCCCCCATCAACCCTCAGTTTGTTTTGTGAGATTAAGAGTCACTTATGGTTTGTCTCCCTCCCAATCCCATCTTGTTTCATTTACTCTTCTCCTACCCCTTAACCCCCCATGTTGCATCTTCTCTCCCTCATATCAGGGAGATCATATGATAGTTGTCTTTCTCTGATTGACTTATTTCGCTAAGCATGATACCCTCTAGTTCCATCCACGTCGTCGCAAATGGCAAGATTTCATTTCTTTTGATGGCTGCATAGTATTCCATTGTGTATATATACCACATCTTCTTTATCCATTCATCTGTTGATGGACATCTAGGTTCTTTCCATAGTTTGGCTATTGTAGACATTGCTGCTATAAACATTCGGGTGCATTAGAGAAACCCTCTCGGGAGATATAAAAGCCCTTTCTGGAGAAATAAAAGAACTAAAATCTAACCAAGTTGAAATCAAAAAAGCTATTAATGAGGTGCAATAAAAAATGGAGGCTCTCACTGCTAGGATAAATGAGGCAGAAGAAAGAATTAGCGATATAGAAGACCAAATGACAGAGAATAAAGAAGCTGAGCAAAAGAGGGACAAACAGCTACTGGACCACGAGGGGAGAATTCGAGAGATAAGTGACACCATAAGACGAAACAACATTAGAATAATTGGGATTCCAGAAGAAGAGGAAACAGGGGAGCAGAAGGTATATTGGAGTTTTTGTCTTTCTAATAATACAAACATTAATAACTTAGACTTCAACAGTATATAACATTTTAAATCTAGTTTACAGGGTATTCAGAAAAACCTCCTCTTATTCAAGTAGTGTATGTTACAGGAGAAGATTCCAGTATGATTTTTATTTATGGTGCTTAGTTTCTTTTTTTAGTTATTGAAGTATATACCTTAAAAGATTTCATACTGCTGATTGAATAATATCCATTTAAAATTTTTCTTTTACAAAACAGTTCTTACAGAATTTTTGTAATTAAAAAAAATCCTGAAGGTATGATTTTTTTTTTTAAAGATTTGAAGGTAAAAATACAAAATATTGTATCTTAAAATCTGTTTTAACCAATTGTCACTGCTGTCGTGTGGGTACAAGAGAAAATATTTAACTGGAGCCAGAGGTGTCCATTCAAGCAGAATATAACTAAGTCCATTCAAAGACAAGCATTTCGTGGGTTGAAGATCACAATCTACCAACAGTACAGTTTAAACACGGAATGAACAAATGAATTCACTCTTCATGGTGTCAATATTTTGGAAGGCCAAGCATTTGAGAATAATATATATACAATGTTCTAGGTCGCTACAACTCTTCAAACTGAGTAAGCTCCTTTCTCCTGGCATCTTAACCAGTAAATTTTTTTTTAAAGATTTATTTATTTTTTATTTGACAGACAAAGATCACAAGTAGGCAGACAGGCAGGTGGAAAGAGAGGAGGAAGCAGGTTCCCTGCGGAGCAGAGAGCCCGATGTGGGGCTTGATCCCAGGACCCTAGGATCATGACCTGAGCCGAAGGCCGAGGCTTTCACCCACTGAGCCACCCAGGCGCCCCTTAAAGAGTAATTATTTAGTGTGCTCATCTATAAAGTTAATTCAGAAATTAACAAGTAGGTTGCTTATGTTCTTATATTAAATGTGTATGCCTAAAACTCTGTCAAATATTTCTTAATATTGGTGGGATTTTGTGTTAACAGAAACATAGGGGGTTTTTAAAAAATACTGAAAGTAGCCCTCCCCCCCCCTGCCCCAGTATTTACTGATATTCTTTGGGAAATGCCAAAGTTCAGAGTTTGTGTGGACAGAGGCGCAGATGAACTAGGCTGTAAACTGTATGTCTGACTGTTTATGTCGGGAGATGGTTGAGGTGATGGCCTAATTATTATTGCTCACTTTTCATCTCAGTCGACTGTGTTCTTCTTATGTAAATTGAAGATATTCTTTCTAGAACACTCTCAGAAGGTACAGCTTTTCGCTTTTCCATATGAAGTGTTCCAAGCCATACTGTCTCTTGCCTTTGTCTTGGGAACCCAATGCTGTGCAGGTAAGAAAGGGCTAATTAATTATTAAGGGTGTACTCTGTGGTCACAAGTTATTGCAGACTTTTAGGGAAGATTGATGTGGGTAGAGGGAGGCAGAAGAAAGCACAGCTTTGACCCCGTAAATGCGATCACACGCCTACGTAGACACAATGTCTCCAGCTGCCCAGAATATCTGACGTTGCCCTGCTCGGAGGAGCTGGCGGCCAGCAGCATGGAGAATTTCCCCATGCCCTGTTGCGTGGGGCTCATCGATTCATCTTGCCAAAGCATCTCCACTCCGTTCTCTGAAGACAGCCACAATTCTCTCTCTGACCTTCTTGGCCTCTCTTCTGTGGTTTTGTAGTTTTCCCGTCTTGCTCGTCAGTGCTTGAAGATGTGGAGAGTGAACTCCTTTTAGGCCAGGGAGGGTCAAGCTTTGGGGGAAGAGACAAGAGGCTGGTGTGCTGGGAGGGTATGGAGAGTAGACAGGAAGCTTGAAATTAACTTTTTTGACCTCCCCACCAACTTGTATTTGCTAGCATACAGTTAGAGTAAATAAGAAGTGATTTTGGCGTGATTGTATAGCATGGTACTTAAAAACGCAAACTCTGAAGCCAGATCGTGTGGGTCCTCGTTTCAGAGTGCTTCATTTCTCTGTCCCTCTGATTGCCATCTGTGACACGGAGGGAACAGTACTGGCTTCGTGGAGCGGTGTGAGAATTCATTGCGTTTATGCATTTAGTGTACACAGAACAGTGCCTTCGTTAAGAATATAGTTCAGAATCGTGCAGTTGTCCCAAATGTCTCTGAAATCAACCTTTTCTATGTTTTCCTCTTTGTTCAGACTTGCTAAGTGTGAGGAAAAGTGTTCTTTGCTTTTCCTTGCGGCTGTCCACGAAGCTTGTTGCTGGCTTGGAGATAGATATGCATGTGGGTTATCGCACAAAGAAGAGCTTCTCTTCCTACTTAGAGCATGGAAGAAACACTCTTCTGAGAATGTACACAGCATATTCACCACCTTTTATTAGAATAGGAAACATGCCATACTATTTGTGACATGGAGATGTTTGTTTTTATTGTGGGTTGACCTTGGTGTTTTAATTTTTGTTCTTATGCACGTGTGTGTTTGTGCACGCTCACGCACATGCGTGTGTGAGAGACATGGCTTTTTAATCAGATGATAAAATCTGATGGACTTGACACTGGTTCTTTAATCAGGGTACAGCACTCAGTCAATCCTGTTGTTCCTTCAGAAAATATACCTTCTGTTTAATAACCCGCTTCGTGGTGGGGTGTCTGCGATTGCAGACTCTGCTCGTATTATTTTTCCTAAGCCTGGTTGCTTGGCTCGGCTAATCCGTATCACATAGTTTATTGTTCCTTTTCTGCTAATTTGTTCTAGATGTACGTGGCATTTCAAAGCTATGAAGGTAATGAGTGTAAATAAATTCACAGCTTGGGTGATTCTCAATACGAGCCCAAATAATAACGATTTGCTTGTCATTTTTGCAAATTATGTTCAAATAGATCCAATCCAGTTGGAGGACCCATAGGTATTTGAAAAAGAAAAATAGAGTGGTGGTGCACACACTGTCCTAAGTGTTTTCTTTGACTGCCACTCTGTAGTTTGGAGAGAGAAGTGAGTGGAAAACTGTCCCGATCAGCTCTATTCGTTCTCCAAAATCTCGTAGCAAAATATGTTCTACCTTGACTTGTGGTTCGACTTTGCTTCTCTTAAATCGCCAGTTCTTTTTCCACCTTTAACTGAAGGTGAGTGTCCTCAGTCACACGGAACTCTTGTTTCTTTCCTATTAGTAACAATTAGTGATTTTTAGAATTATTCTTTAAAATACCTCTAATTAATACTGTAGCCAGAATGAAGTAAAGGGGCTCTTCCTGACTCCTTTCATATGTGTAATAAATTGATAATACTGTTAAATTTATAGGATACTGAGACGTTTTAAGGGCATTTTAAGGGTTGTTTCTAAATATATATCCTAAGTGTTAAACAGATTAGTTTATAAACAGAAATGTCCTATGAAAATAATCCCCCATTGAAGGTATTACTTTGGAATTTTTTTTTCCTTATTATTTTTCCCATTTGGGCATTTAATAAGCTGAATGAAGGCTTTGTGCTTTTACTGCATTCATGTACATATTCTTTTCAGACCAGGACTACAGTGCAGTCTAAAACATAGTTTATCAAGAATTCTGTTTATTGACTAATAATTTTGAAATATTTAAAATACATTTCTTTTTCCCCTTTGGCTTTTCTAAGATGAGGAAACAGTTGAGTGTGGTAGGTAGATTTTTTTTTTCTCCCTCAGATGCATCTTCTTCCTACTTTTAATTGTATTTTCTGCACATTTAATCATTTCCTTTCTCATTTTCTTTGTGCTTCTCAGAGGAAATTAAAGGTACATGTATAAAAGCTTCCCTGCCCCAGTCTATTAATTTTATTTAGTACAACTATGTGTGGGTTAAATTGAATATAGCAAGTAGTTTATAGAAGATTATTATATATCCAAGCTTCCGTCTTGATGTTACAGTACCAAAACTCATGGTTGGACTCTGTTTGAGAACTGTACTGTTTTGCTTCATATAGCAGAAATAAGGAAAGTAATCTGATAATACATTGTTTTTGTCTCTGTCTCAATGTTACTCAGATCTATCGGCATCCTTATTTTAACATAAGGATGTCAGGGGAATCTTCTCAACTATTTGATTTCAGCACATGCTGTGCTGATAGTTCCAGAAGCATATTTATGTGAAGATAAGGGATGTATAGTAATAAGTACCCAATACTTCAATTAAATTTTTAAGATATGCATAACCCAGTTTTCACTTAACTCCAAGGAATAATTAATAACACATCGTTTATTTTAAAATGTTTTCATCCGTTCATTTTTTTTCAAAAACCAAACAAAAAGAGAAATAGTATGCCTTTATTCCTTCCCAACACAGAATTTCTTCCCCTCCAAAGCAAGGATGTATCTTAATCTCAACGTCTTTGTCTAATCTAAAGTCAGTGCTATATTTTACATATTATCAAAGAGCCTGATTTACAAAAATAAATTGACTTTGGGGGATCAAGTGTTGTAATTTTCTTAACTACGGAAAGTATAAACAGTGCAGGCAGATCTTTTACAATTTTCTTGGAACTGCATCAAGGAACCCCTGAAGGAGGCTGAAACACAAAATTGCATGATGTCTTAAAACATCACTTGAAGCTTAAATGTAAAACAAAACGTTTTATGTTTAAGAGTGGCGTTGTGAGGGCTGTTCGATGCTGTGCTTTACATAATTGTTTTAAGTAATTTATTTTTTGCATCTGTGGCTGGGCTTCTAACTGTTCTGCTTTATTTCTTGGCTTTTGTTCTGTATGCTTTTATACTCCATCCAGAAGATGCTGAATATGCTGGTAACCACAGTGGAACGTATATAGGTGAGCAACTGGTCGTGGAAGAGGATTCTTTCTTTCTGTTGCTTTCTCCAAAACCAGGATGTTGTTTTACCTTAAGTGAGCATATTTGCACTAGCATGCTCTGGTGTTCGGTGGGGGTGGGGGGGGGTGGGGTGTGTAGCATGAACCTTTGTGTTAAACAGGCTCCATGGCTTGAACATAAAGGAATTCATAGTGTGCTTTCATTTTGTTGTTCCAGAAGCTTCCCAGATGCTCTGTTTTTGTAAATCATTCATCTGTTTTTGGGTAGAAGAGGAAAAGCGTTTGTGGCGAAGTCATTTGACTCAGTTAACCGTGTCTGCACTTTTCTCAGTTATCTGGTTAACTGTTAATTAGCCAAAGCTAAACAACTTCTTCCAACATTTTTGGTTTTGTTTCCTGATGATTGGTTAATCACATGGCGCCTCTCTGTGTAACCGTTGACTGAACATCCCCAAATATAATGAAGCCTGTGATTGCCATGCTGGTCTGTTTCACCAGGAAACATTCCCAGAGTGGCCGAGGGATGTTATAAACCAAAGCCAAGGTATCTAGAAGCTGTTAAAGGCATCAGAATTCTCGTCAGCTGTCTCCCACTTCAGACCTTCCCCACCCTTGCCGTGACCATGTCCCCACCTGTATGAGTGCTGGGTCATAGCATAGAAACACAGTTTGAGAGAGAACCGCTTCAACCTCCTTATTTTTAGATTAGTATTTATGTATATGATATCTCTTGGTTATTGAAGAAATTGGCCAGATGTAATATTTGGTATTTAATATATACTATCTTTACTCCTGTAAGATTGGTGGGGATTTTTTTTCCTACTTTACAGAAAGGAAACTGAGCGTCAGAAAATTGACCGGAATTATCTCCAAACCTACAGGTAGAGAATGGGGCCTCCCAGTTTCACATTCACATCTGTGCACGTGTGAAGCCTATACTTCATCTTTGACAGTATGCTGCCCTTTTGTATTGCATTCTACAAAACAAACTCCATGCAGAAATCTAGAATATTCTAGTTTTTAAGCTAGAAAAACTATAATTGGATGGTCAAGGAGAGGTTAAACTTGCATTAATTCTTTACTCATTTCAGAACAGTACAGTGTGCCAGATACTCTATATCGATTAACACACCTCTCCTTACACCCTCAGAAACTTTGTTTTTTATTTTTTGAAACTGTCTGCATTTTATTTATTTTTAATTCATGCAGGATGTATTATTTGTTTCAGGGGTACAGGTCGGTGATTCATCAGTCTTACACAATTCACAGCACTAATCATAGCACATACCCTCACCAGTGTCCATCCCCCAGTTACCCCATCCCTCTCATGCCCCTCACCTCTAGCAACCCTCAGTTTGTTTCCTGAGATTAAGAGTCTCTTACGGTTTGTCTCCCTCTCTGGTTTTGTCTTATTTCATTTTTGCCTCCCTTCCCCTATGATCCTCTGCCTTGTTTCTCAAGTTCCTCATATCAGTGAGATCTTATGTTAATGTCTTTCTCTAATTGACTTATTTCACTCAGCATAATACCCTCTAGTTCCATCCATGTCATTGCAAATGGCAAGATTTTGTGTTTTCTTTTGATGGATGCATAATATTCCAGTGTGTGTGGAATCATCCAGAACTCATTTATCTTTATCCATTCATCTGTTAATGGACATCTGGGTTCTTTCCATAGTTTGGCTATTGTGGACATTGTTGCTGTAAACATTCGGGTGCACGTGCCCCTTTGGATCACTACATTGTATCATTGGGGTAAATACCCAGTAGTGCGATTGCTAGGTCATAGGGTAGCTCTATTTTCAACTTTGTGGGGAACCTCTCTACTGTTTTCCAAAGTGATTGCACCAGCTTGCATTCCCACCAACAGTGTAGGAGGGCTCCCCTTTCTGTGCATCCTCACCAGCATCTGTCATTTCCTGTTAATTTTAGCCACTCTGACTGGTGTGAGGTGGTATCTCACTGTGGTTTTGATTTGTATTTCCCTGATGCCAAGTGATATTGAGCACTTTGTCACGTTTCTTTTGGCCATTTGTATGTCTTCTTTGCAGAAATGTCTGCTCATGTCTTCTGCCCATTTCCTGATTGGATTATTTGTTCTTTGGGTGTTGAGTTTGATAAGTTCTTTATAGATTTTGGACACTAGCCTTTTATCTGATACATCATTTGCAAATATCTTCTCCCATTCTGTCAGTTGTCTTTTGGTTTTGTTGACTATTTCCTTTGCTGTGCAAAAGCTTTTGATCTTGATGAAGTCCCAATAGTTCAATTTTGTCCTTCCCTTGCCTTTGGTGATGTTTCTAGGAAGAAGTTGCTGCGGCTGAGGTCGAAGGGGTTGCTGCCTGTGTTCTCCTCAAGGATTTTGATGGATTCCTGTCTCACATTGAGGTCCTTCATCTATTTGGAGTCTGTTTTTGTGTGTGGTGTAAGGAAATGGTCCAGTTTCATTCTTCTGCATGTGGCTGTCCAATTTTCCCAACATCATTTGTTGAAGAGACTTTTTCCCATTGTACATTCTTTCCTGCTTTGTTGAAGATTAGTTGACCATAGAGTTGAGGGTCCATTTCTGTGCTCTCTTTTTGGTTCCATTGATCTTTGTTTCTGTTCTTTTGCCACTACCATACTGTCTTGATGATTACAGCTTTGTAATAGAACTTGAAGTCCAGAATTGTGATGCCACCAGCCTTGATTTTCTTTTTCAACATTCTTCTGGCTATTTGGGGTCTTTTCTAGTTCCATACAAATTTTAGGATTATTTGTTCCATTTCTTTGAAAAAAAATTGATGGCGTTTTTATAGGGATTGCATTAAATCTGTAGATTGCTCTACTTAACATAGACATTTTCACAGTATTTTTTCTTCCATTCCATGAACATGGAACGTTTTTCCATTTTTTTTGTGTCTTCCACAATTTCTTTCATGAGTAGTCTGTAGTTTTCTGAGTTTAGATTCTTCGCCTCTTTGGTTAGATTGATTCCTAAGTGTCTTATGGTTTTGGGTGCAATTGTAAGTGGGATTGACTCCTTAATTTCTCTTTCTTCTGTCTGCTGTTGTGTATAGAAATGCAGCTGATTTCTGTGCATTGATTTTATATCCTGACACTTCACTAAATTCCTGTACAAGTCTTAGCAGCTTTGGTATACCCTCAGAAACTTTAATGGCTTCAGGGAGCAAATGTTTCTTTTCCTGAGTCTGTGGTCGGCTGAGTGGTTTGTGTGCTCTGTCAGCTTGGTGAACCAGAGTGGTGGTTGGGCTGGCCTGTGGTTGGTTTGGCGGGTGGGATGCTCACCTGTAGTAAAACTGTTTCTGTGTCCTATAGTTTTTCATCCTCCAGTATGCTCGCTCATAACGCATCTCAGAGTTCCAGGGAGCAACAGAAAAAAACAATTTCCAGTATGGTAGTGCTGGTGAAGCTGATGTCCCATTGGCCAAAACCAGTCTCGTGGCCAAGCCAGCATATGTGTGTGAGGTGACTGTTCAGGAGTTTGGATTCAGGGAGATGTGAAGAGATGGACTGACTTTATTATAAGCTTCTACCTCTCTCTAAAATAGAGAGGTACCTACTCTCCCCGACTTCCAGGGTATATACTGGGTCAGTTAAATGGCGAGTGTATATCCAAGTAACTGTGGCTTAAAGCAGTATCTGATGAGAGTCACGTAAATGCTATAATTCAGGGGTTGAGGGGACAGCCCCCCAGCCTGACATAGTTAATGATCCAGTCCCACAAGGAATGACATGAGAACTGGGCACCAAGGGTTAGGTGGGATTATAGTTTAGCAGCGGGGCATGAAGGTAGAAGCAGTAACACGGAGAGAGGTGACTGTCGCAGAGCATAAGGCATATTTGAGATTGGGTGAGGTGATGCATGTGCTCTTTGTTACTTTCTCTGTTGCGCTCTGGAACCCTGAGACCACAATATGGCCTGGCTTCCTAGAGGGTGAAAAATTAAAGGAAAATGAGTTCTGGATGAAATGCCATTGGATCTGGTAAGAACTCCATTGTTATCTGGAGTCACTGATAACTGATAACTGTTTCTCAAACAGCTTTATTGGAAGCCAGATGGCAAGGTGTTAAAGAGTGAGAGTGGACAGGGAAAGGAAGATAGCGATCGAGTTCAAAGCTGTTTTTATAGTTGAGAGTAGAAATATTTTAGTGGGACAGGCAAATGGGATCTTTTCTGTAGACAGAGATGGTGAAACTGATGGTAAAGGACTGAATATCTTCATGATTTTTTTTTTTTTAGAGCAGAGGTTGGGGGGAGTGGCAGAGGGAGAAAGAGAGAGAGAGCATCTTAAGCGAGCTCTATGCCTAACCTCAGAGGCTGACATGGGGCTTGATCTTACGACCCTGAGATCATGACCTGAGCTGAAGTCAAGAGCCAGATGCTGAACCGAATATGCCATACAGGTGTCCGGAGGTTTGAAAGTCATGAAATCAAAAGTAATTGGTTGAATAAAGCCACATCAGATTAGATTGGGTGGAATTGAGACGACAGGAGTGTTTTAGATTAAAGAACTTGGCATTAGCAGGGGAGATTAAACATGCAGATACCCTATGACCCATAATTTTTTGGAAAAGGCAGAGTGGGCTTTGTGCTCCCAGGAGACCATACTGAACACCCAGTCACAGAGGAAACTAGGGCACCTTCTAGGTAAAATGGGAATATCATGAATCACCCAATGAGTCCTATCCAACCTGGTCGCACACCGACAAGCTTCAGGCCATGTTTGGACAAAAGATATGTATCTTTGTTAGTCCCACAAATTTGGTAAATTTTACATAAAAATTTCTGACTCCTTTGACAAAACAAAAGACTAAATGAGGGCTTTGTTTCCCAGTGTTAATAATTAGCTGGAGTTAAGTTAGAACCGACTCTGTCAGTGGAACCCAGTGGACTGGTTCCTCGCAGTCTCCACTACTCATCATCTTGCTGGCGCTGACGGGGATGTTGGTAGACATTCTCCTAATGGCTGTGTTGGTGTTTGTTTTATAACAGGGAGGTATTTCTTGGTCTCCATGTTCTCCAGTGAGGGGAAATAAAAGTGACCAAAGAGTATTTCAGACAAATGTTATGACTATTTCCCTGAGGACTGACTTTTGTGCAAAATATATTTGTGTAAAGCAATTGATAAGATTTTTTCCACCTGTCTGACTTCTGTAGGCTTTTGAAATTGCAAGCCCTGAGTACCGATTATAGCCATCCATTCCATTCCATTCAACTTCCACTCTGAGAGAAAATTGTCCTTTCCTGTGGCAAAGAGGAAAAACCTGGTCATTGTGTTTTAATAGATGATGTCATGACAGCGTTTCATTCTGGCCTAAATGTTTATTTTGACACGTGTAGCAGGAGACTGCCATAGGTCCATGTACCTTGAAGTTCATTGAGCTAGGAGTTGAGAGTTAAGGGAGTCTAGCAAGGTGTCTGAGAAAAGAAGCATGTAACAAAAAAGAGTTTGTTTTTAAAAAGAGCATGAAAGAATAGGCTTCATAAACTAAGCATGTTTCTGGTAAGTTTCTTCTTTTTGAGAAACACTTCAAATTGAATGACCACAGATTTGAAACTGTCTTTTACGGGATAACCCAGTTTGATCATACTCTCTGGTTATTTTATATATAATTTAAATTACATGATTATACTATTATATTAGTACTTTGTACATTATTACTTTGTTATAAATATATTGAACAAATGGAATGTTATGTGGAATTCTGTTTTCCTCAAAAGCCAAATCCTCAAAATGCTCCTGGATTTTGTGGATTTTTTTTTTTACGTTCAGTTAGCCAACATATAGTACATCATTTGTTTTTGATGTAGTGTTTGATGATTCATTACTTGCATATAACACCAAGTGGATTTTTATTTTTTATTTATTTTTCTTTCTTTTTAAAGTTTGTATTTACATTCCAGCTAGTTAACATACAATGTAATAATAGTTTCAGATATACAGTATAGTGATTCAACACATACATTATCCTGTGCTCGTCACAGCAAGTCCCCTCCTTAACCCCCGTTACCTGTTTCACCCATGTCCCGACTGCCTCCCCTCTGGTAACTATCAGTGTATTCTCTGTAGTTAAGAGTGGATTTTTAAAAGAGGTCTCATAAGTAATATGCTAACATAAATGACAAACCGTTTTATGGTAAAAGTATTATTTGGTATACAACCTTACAATATACTGTGAGTATAATGCTGTGACTTTTTCTTGGTTTTTCTCCTTTTTTCCCCCTTCAACTTATATCTTTGCCTTTTTTCCTATCAAGTTCTTTATCTGTCTCTTGTTAGTTTGATGAGCTCTTTCTATGCCGTGAATATTAGTTCTCCCTGTTGGGCACATCTTTCCTGTTCTTTTGGTTGGGTTTTTACCTTTATCTATTCCAAGATTCACAGCATGTAGATATTTCAGTATTTACATATACCACATCTGTGAATTGTTTCCTTTGTCTTCTGAGTTTTCTTTTGTATTCCCTGTACAAAAATTTTTAAAAATAATTCTGATTTTTAATTTTTTAGAAGATTTTTATTTATTTGAGAGAGAGTGAAAGTAGGATCACAGAGGAAGAGGGAGAAGCAGACTCACTGCTGAGTGGAGAGCCCGATGTGGGATCATGAGCTGAGCCAAAGGTAGATGCTTAACCAACTGAGCCAACCAGGTGCCCTAATATGTTTTTTTAAGATTTTTTTTATTTATTTGACGGAGATCACAAGTAGGCAGAGAGGCAGTCAGGGAGAGGAGGAAGCAGGCTCCCTGCTGAGCAGAGAAGCCCAATGCAGGGCTCGATCCCAGGACTCCGAGATCATGACCTGAGCCCAAGGCAGAGGCTTAACTCACTAAGCCGCCCAGGCTCAAATATTTTTTTTATTAAAATAACATATGCATTAGGTTAAGCCTATGAAGTTGCTTCATAGTTCTGTTCTGTAGGTCAGAAAGCAACAGAATGTCAGCAGTTTCATGGCTTTATTTAATAAATTGTTTGGAAAGTCAAACAATATTTGCAAGTCTTGCAGCTCCAAACAAGTGTACCTTTCCCTTTCCCTTCCCTTTCCAGTCCCACCTTTTCCCTCAAGAGACAACCACATTAGCTCTGGTTAGCTGTTTCTCCTGGTATGTACAGAATATAACTGTCTTATATTAATATTTCTGGATTTTTCCTTACTATTTTTTGAATGCCTGTCATGTTCTAGACTGCTCTAGACACTGGAGTTTCAACAAAGATGAAAACAAATGCCCTTTCATAGAGCTTCCCTACTGGGGGTAGGTTTGGACCAACAACTAAATAAATTATATAAGATCTTAGGTGATAATAAGTGCTAAGAAGTAAAGTAAAACAGGAATGGGGTGATGGAGGAGTTGGGGAAACAGGACATCAAATATCTCTAAGGGGGTTAATGAAGACCTCTTTGAAGTGGTTGTATTTAAGTAAAAACCTGAGAAGGAGCCTCTTGAGGAATGAGAATTCCAAGGAATGAGACAAGCATGTGCAAAGGCCCTGAGACAGGACCCTGATGCCTCCAAGAATCAGGAAGGAGACCTGTATGAACAGGAGAGAAATTGATAGGATTTGAGGTTGGCAAGGTAATAGAATGGTTGTGGAGAGGACAGGGATAGAGGGGATTCTTGGGCTCTTATTATGTGTGAGATTTGAAATCATTGAAGGGTTCTGAGCAGAGCAACAACGTGACCTGACATATATTTAAGGGATACTCAGCTGGTCTTTTGAGAAGGGAACTGTAAGGGAGCAAAGGCTGAAACATGGAGCTATGTGGGAATCCAGACAAGAAATGATTGTGGCTTGCAATAAAATATTCTCGGTGGAGGTAGTGATAATAGGTGAGATTCTGAATACATTTTACTGGTAAGACTGACAAGATTTTGAGACAAGTTGTAGAGTTAAACACCATTTTTGGACTTAGTAACTGCAAGGGTGAAGTGACCATTTCCTGAGATGGAAGTAGAAGTTTGAGTGGGGGAGATCAGGGAACCTGTTTGGGATATACTGAGTTTATGATACGTATGTAGAGGTGTTAAATAGGCAGCTGGGTAAGCAGCTTTGAGTTCAGGCTATTGATTTAGAAGTTGTCAGAGTTAGATCACATTTAAAGTTAGGAATCTGGATGAGATCACCAGGGAATGGGTGTAGATTTGGGCAAGAAAAGAACCCAAAATGAAGTAGAAAAAAGTGCACAGGTGTGATTCTTCTAGGAGCCAATAAAAGTAAAGTTTTAGGAAGGGAAAGAGTGATCAAATAAGATGAGGAAAGAGAACTGACCTTTGATTTAGCAGCGTGGAAGTTACCAGCAACCTTGCTGAACAGTTGGTACCTTGGTTGGGTTGAAAAGCATTTGCAATACCCTTTGGTGATAAAAACTTAACCTAAGAAGAGAGGGGAATTTCCTCAACCTGATAAAGGGCATGAACTAAAACCCAAAAGTTAACAGCGTACTTAATAGTGAGAGACTGAGAACTTTCTCCTTAAGACCAGAAACCAACAAGGATGCGCATTCTTGTCACTTAATGTACCATAGTCCTGGAAGTGCAAGCCAGAGCAATTGGGCAAGGGAAAGAAATAGAAGTTTCTAGATAGGAAAGGAAGTGGTGAAACCATCTCTGTTTGAAGAGTACTTTATCTTGTATAGAGAAGATGCTTTTTCTGCATCAGTCACAATGATCATGTGGCTTTTTTCCTCATTCTACCAATAATGTGGTGTATAACATTGATTGATTTTTCTGTGTTGACCCAACCTTGTATTACTAAGATAAATGCCACTTGCTTGTGGTGTATAATCCTTTATATATGTTGCTGAATTTGGGTTGCTAGTATTTTGAGGAATAAGGATATTGGTCTTTAGATTTTCTTTTTCTAGTGATATCTTTGCCTGATTTTGGTATCAGAGTAATACCGGCCTCATATAATGGGGTGGGAGGTGTTCCTGCTCTTTTTTTGGAAGCGTTTGTAAACTTTGATTGTGTTAATTGTTCTCTAAACTTCTGCTAGAATTCACCAGTGAAGCCATCTCATCTAGGGCTTTTCTTTGTGGGAAGTTTTTTGACTGCTGACTCAATCTCTTTACTTATTAAAGGTTTATTCAGATTTTCAGTTTTAGTAGTACATCTCTAGTAATTTGTCTGTTGCATTTTGATTATCCAATTTGCTGGCATCCAGCTGTTCATAGTAGTCTCTTACAATCTTTTTGTTTCTTCTTGGTAATGGTGTCCCCTCTCTCATTCCTAAATTAATAATTTGGGTCTTCTCTTTTTTTATTGGTCTGTGTATGTTAAAGGTTTGTCAGTTTTGTTGATCCTTTCAAAGAATAAAAAAATGCTTTTTATTAATTTTCTCTATTCTAAGAGACATTAAAATTTCTATGCTAACTAGTAAATGCTAGTTTACTCTCAAATTTTAACATTTCCCTCCAATCCTCTGCATTACTCACACAACTGTGTACACACACACACACACACACACACACGAGTCTAAGGAGTTGGTTCACATGATGGTGGAATGTTGGTAAGTCAAAATCTGCAGGAAAGGCCAGCAGGCTGGAGACCAGGGACGAGTTGTAGTTTGAGTTCAAAGGCCATCTGCTGGCGGGGGGAATCCCTTTTTTAGGGGAGATTAATTTTTTTTTTTTCTTCAAGGGATTAGATGAGGCCCACCCACTTTCTAGAGGGTAATCTGCTTTATTCAAAGTTCACTGATGTAAAGGTTAATCTCATCCAAAAAAACACCTTCACAGAAACATCTAGAATAATGTTTGATCAGATATCTGAGCACCATGGCCCAGTCAAGCTGACACATAAAATTAACAGTCACATTCTCCTACTCTGAGTGTGCCTGTGGCAATTATAGCATTGAAGGCGTATTTACTCTTGGGAGTTTTGATAATGTCTTTCACATCAATTGCGTCTCTACTAAAAGAAGTCCTTTAAACAATTCAAGTCAATAAAAATGGTTTTGTAACATTTTAGTCACTTAACTGCATATCATGCAAATGACCGTGATGTCCTGGTACACATCAAATCCTGATAGATACCACTATTTTCACACATACATTGCGGTGCCGCAGATTTTAAAGAATATCCACATATACAGAATGGATCTATAGCCATCCTCGGCACGTGGCCCCTTTATCCAGTTCTAGGAAAGCTCTGGAAAATAGTCAAGAGAGTTTCCAGAAATGTAAACCTTCTCCTGAGGGCTTTTCCAAGAACTCTTAAGAATTTCTGAGGTTCTGGCTTATTTTAGAAACTTAGTCTTGCAGCCCTCATCCACCTTCTGATTCTGTATTTTGGGGGCCCAAAGAAGGAGAGGAAGAGGGGAAGTGATGTACCCTGCACACACGGTACCCTTGAACCCCAAAAAAATGGGGCTGCCGAGGGTCTACTCGTAGATTCAGGACCGCTGTTGATCTAAATCAGACCAGTAGCTCAGTGAGTATATTTGATGATTTTCACTTTCTTCGATGTGCATAAAATCAAACGTGAAACAGCATATGTAAGTAGCCCTTAACCTCATGACCGTTTTTGACAACTCACGTCAAAATGATCTAATTTGACTTTCAAAAGAAGTAACATTATAATAGCCCAAGAATCTTTTTTTTGGAAAAAAAAAAGAGAGGCTTCCTTTTTTTTTTTTTTTTTTTAAGATTTTTACTTATTTATTAGAGAAAGAGAAAGAGAGATAGTGAGAGAGAGCAGGAACAGGAAAGAGAGGGACAAACAGGCTCCCTGATGAGCAGGGAGCCTGACGTGGGGCTCAGTACCAGGACCTTGGATCATGACCTGAGCTGAAGACCGGTGCTTAACCCACTGAGCCACCCAGGCACCCCTAATACTCCAAGAATTGAATGTCTGTTTATGTAAGAATTATATCGTAAAACTGTATTTAATCCCTGATATGAATGTTCACTCTGTGGCAGGATTCTTGCTGATGTGTAGCATGCTGCATTTCTCAAGGGTCTGTTCATCAGTAAAGAGATTGGGCTCAGTGGGTTGGGCCTCTGCCTTCGGCTCAGGTCATGATCTCAGGGTCCTGGGATCGAGCCCTGCATTGGGCTGTCTGTTCGGCGGGGAGCCTGCTTCCCCCGCCTTCTCTGCCTGTTGCTCTGCCTACTTCTGATCTCTCTCTGTCAAATAAATAAGATCTTTAAAAAAAAAGAGAGAGAGAGATAGGGCTGTTATTGGAAGGAAGGAAAAGGCTAAGGAGTGGGCAGTGTAAGTTGTGTTAATTACATATGATTTTACGACAGTAATACGAAGATAAGTTGGAAATATCCTGTAACTACGAAGTGCAGAAACAGGACCTTTTTAAAGCCAAATCTGTGTAAGTCAGGGGCTGCCTAGATCTGTAAAGATTGTCCAACCATTTATATTTATATGAGTATGTAAATTAGCAGGAGTGATTCATTTCCTTCTTTGAGCTCTTGAAAATTTCATTTAGCCTTGGTGGCTCATGTGGGAGTTCCTGGTGTGCGTGTATTTGTGCGTGTGCGTGTGTGCGTGCTGCCTGTCATACAGTTGTTCAGTACAGTAGCTAGTTGTGAAGATTCTCTCCTTTTTCCTCACACAGTACAAAATAGTTGATGTGAAGAATTAGTTTTCTTTTTACATTCGCAAGAGTTACAGCGTGTTTTTCCTCTGGTTAATTCATTATCAAAATCTTGCTTTAATCAATTAACAAAGCACTGCTTATCAGGCATCTGTCTTCGAACAGAACGTCTTGCAAATGGGTTCCTGAAAACTCATCAGTTTCTCCACTTCTGCCCTTGCTGGAGCCCTTCATGCATTCTTTTAAAACAAGATCAGTTTTGGGACTTATGTAAGTTAAGACTGTTCTTTCTATTTAACTGAAGTGTTTACCATAAAGTTCAATATAAACAAAAGTGCCCATTCTCTGTTCTTTCAAATGTTATTATTTCCCTTTCTCTATTTCTGTGTTTTTTTTTCCTAATCCTTTTCTGTGTGTTAAGCACCATTGATTCTCAACAAGTTACACTGTCTATTTTATAAATCTAGTAAAAATTCCCATTTGCTCTATTATTGAGTCATTTTATTAAGGAATGTTTTGTAGGTAAGTACAGCTATGTCAAAATATGCTGCCTTAATGTTCTTCCCAAAAGTAAAATTTATACAAAGAGAACATTTAGAAGCATTCTTTTAAAAATGGTACAGGTTCTTTCTTGAACAAGAACTCTGCATAATCTCAACATGTCTGGAATACTACTTGGAAATATTTTCTCTGACAGAAAGAAACCATTCCTGCTTGGAGAATTTTTGGTTGCATAGACGTAACTTAAAAAATATATATTACAAGTTTAAAATCCAATTTTCCCCTCTTTTTAGAACTGTATTTTTTCTATATGTAATTCTATGTGTGCGTACCGTATTTTCTCATAATTTTGAAAGTGTAAGTAAAAACTCATTTCTTTATTAGCTGACTGGCAGAAAATGAAATTCTCATGTGGTTTCTCCTTTTTTATGGTAATCCTGTGCTGTGCTTTAAAAAGAAATTGTCAGTGGTATCAGGAAAACTTTTTAAGACCTAAGTAGTTTTTTTCTTGGAAATTGCAAATTGATATCTTATATTAGCTTCCATGATTTCACTAGGCACTTTTGAGTTTCTATTTTTATTTTTAGCTTGAGATGAGCTGAACGATTAAAGGATATTTATGGCGTTTGAACATTTCTTTAAGTTTTTTGGAGGGCATCTTGAAACCTGTAACATTTCAGAGATAAATTGGTTTGTTCAAAAGCCTTGTTCCACTTTATACACAAAATTAGCATATGTAAAGTTGGTTAATGTAATTCACGGTAATGTTCCTGTGTCTGTGATGATTTTTCCCCCCCTGACAGTGTTTTATAAGATGAATACAAGAAGCTGACTAACCCAGCTTCTTTAGATTTCTGTCACTTTTATAGTTTTGTATTGGCATTGCTTTTCAATTTAAACCTCCTCCCAAGATTTTTATCTGATTATTTGTTTGGTCTCAATTACCCTTAGTTGTCTTTGGGACAATTTTATGATTGGAGTACTATGGAACCATCATTTCAATAATAATTTTATCTTAGGACCATGTTTACATAGTTTTTACATATCCATTGTGACTTATTACAGCAACATGGGCATTATATTAAAAATGTTTATTTTAATGGAAATTTTCAATGTTTTGTTGGCATGAGCCTAACACTGTATAATAATTTCCAGCTGCTTAGTTTGTATTAATGTCTACATGAGTTTTTTAATCTTCTTAAAAAGTTCGTTTACATTAAAATATTTTCTTCCTTGTAACTGAGGTATCTATTGAATTATTAAATAATAGCTTCGTCAAATTAATCCAGTGTTTTAAGATGCAAAAAATGATTTTCACACAATGTTTGGTAGTTCTCCCAAGTTAAAAAAAGAAAAAAGAAAAAGAATCCACGTTTTCATGTATTTAAGGAGAGAAAAAAGAATTGAAGTGTTTATTTTTATCTCCTTTTAAGAAAGTAAGCAGTTTTCTTGATTGAGTTGGTATCAAATAAATGTTTTTTGTTAAAAAGTAGGAACTTTAGAGTGGATCCTTCCATAAATCTCTAAGTTTTAAGGTGCCTGTGATCAATATTGCTATTTTATGATTCAAATAATTTCACTGAAATACTTTTCCCATTTCTACAAACATCTATAATATTTAAACATTAAAAGCTCATTATTATTGAGAACATTGAGAATATATAATATCTGATGTTTTTAGACCAAATTGGTTACATAAAAGAAATGTAACCAAAGACTGAAACTGTCCCACTTGAAAATTGTGGGCGGTAACATAGTTGTATTTATTTTCTTTGAATTAACAGAAAGGCAGATATCACTTCACTTGTTCACTTGTGTGATTTCTGGGGCTGTGTTAGTATTGGTGATGAGTAGCCTTGATTCTGTTGGAGGGCCTTTTGTGGTAATGGACATGTTTGGACATAAAATAAATGATCTTGTGTTTTTTAATAAAATGACATCTTAAGTGTCTTAAAGTTTTATGAAAAAGTAAGACTATTAAAATGATAAATATTTATATTGTAAATTCACACTTAAGTTACTAATTTATGGGAGCCAATGAATATAATAACGATTTATGATTTTCAAAAAAGATTTTAATATTTTAACTTATTGGCTATTTCTAACTCTTGTGAACATAAAAATGTAATCTGTTACCGTCATTATTTCAAAATATAGAAGACTAGACCCTGCCTCTAAGACATATTCAAATGTATTTTGTCTTATGTGTTGGTATGATACACAAATACATCTGTCAGTAGTGGATTTCATTTGATTGTTAATATATTATGAACTGTGTTTTGTGGACTTTTTTTCAAATTTTAAAATTAACATTACAGAAAGTTTGAAAAATAAACAATAACAACTGTCCACATCCCTCTCTCCCTAACACAACCATTGTCTGTCTTCATGCATTTTCTTCCACAATTTTGTATCCATACCAACTTTTATATTAGTAAAAAAGTAAAACTCATGTAAGTATGACTATTGTATTCTGTCCAGTTTTTTCCATTTATTATTATATCAAATGTATTTTATGGTGCTCTGTAGTTTTAGAATTATAATTTTAATGGCTTAACCTCATTTCTTTGAAAAAGTTGCATAATTTAATCATTCCCATACTTATGTATATGTTAGATACTTCAAGTTTTTTTTTCTTTTGCTGTTAAAACATCACTAATACTTGAAATTATAGGATAGGTGTATTACTTAATCTACAGTATGAAACTTATTTTAATAACAAATGACTCTTAATTTACATATGTAAGCATTAAGTTTTATACTCTCTGGATAAAGTCAAGTAGCTTTGTAAATGACCAAGTCACAACTTGCTGAGTTTAATTTTTTTTCACTTAATAGAAATGTCAGTGTCAAATTAGAGAACTTGCTAAAAATCTTAGTTCTAGTCATGAGCCTGTGTTGTGAAACCCCTTCTATTATAAGTATTTGGGAATATTTCCATGTCCTCTAATAGATCGGTAGCTTTTGGGGGGCAGAGACACCATTGTATATATTTTCAGATTTTACACATCATCTTGAATACAGAGGAGGATCAAAAATGCATTTAATTGTATCTGAAAAAATGTCTCCAACAGAAAGGAGCTTATAATTTTTAAACCCCAAAATACACTGCTGGTTCTTCATCTTTTCCCATTAATTACTACATAAAGTAACAGAAGGCTCATCACTTCTTCCATTCTACATCTGTATATTTGGAATAGTCTTTCAACCTTCTTTCATCATGTAGTATTTCAACCACAGCCTTGGTAATCTTTTTTGTCTTGTTTTGTTTCAGGTTTTTATTTAGATTCCAGTTAGCATATAGTGCAGTATTAGTTTGAGGAGTAGAATTTAGTGATCCATCACAACATATGCCCTCCTTAATACCTATCCCCCATCTTGCTTGTCCCCCATGCACCACCCCTCCATCAACCCTAAGTTTGTTCTCTATCCTTAAGAGTCTGTTTCATGGTTTGCCTCTCTTTTTCCCCCCATGTTCCTGTGTTTCCTTTCTTAAATTCCACGTATCAGAAAATCATATGGTATTTGTCTTTCTGAGTGACTTATATCACCAAGAGAAGGACCACTTAAACCTATGGAGTATTCTGCCTCCCCCATTGGGTTGCTATGGAGGTAAATGAATTAAGCCACATAAAGGCTTCAGTAGGTGTCTGTTATCTCATAAGTTCTCAATACTTATCAACCACCACCATCATAACTTCTGTTGTTTTGGTATTGATATCATCAGTAAGAATTCTCTAAACTCAGACCAAGAATCACGTTTTTGGGTTCGTTTCT
>NW_019154183.1:792122-926104 GCF_002288905.1 Enhydra lutris kenyoni | reverse complement strand
TTTCTTTCTTTCTTTCTTTCTTTCTTTCTTTCTTTCTTTCTTTCTTTCTTTCTTTCTTTTTTGTCATAATAATAAGCCATCTGGTACTTTAGTACAAAGTATGTATCAACATAAAGGAGTGAAAGGATTATTCGTAAGTATTTTTGGGACCATTGGTTAATTACTTAGAAAAATATAAAGTTACAGCCTCACCTCACAAGCTCGATCTCATGATTACAGCTGAGTAATTCCAGATGGGATTAAAAAAAAAAAAGTTAGTGTAAAGCCATGCAACCCATTTTTTTTTTCTAACTTAAGAAAATATAGGTGAATATTTATCAGACCCAAGGATAGGAAAGTCCTAAAAACAGTAAAAGAAATCACAAAAGAAAGAAACAGACTCAACTACATAAACATTTTAAATTTCTTCTAAATGGAAAATTGAAAATCTTAAAAAGTGTTTGCAATAACTTAGGGCCAAGGGCTGTGACCTTACAAGATATGTGTATATGTATATATTTATGAAGACCGTACTCAGAAGGTGATCAAAATGTAGTAAGCAGCAATTTACAAAGGAAATAAGAAATGCAAATGGATAATAAACTTGAAAAAAAAGGTCAACCTCTGTAACAGTGAGGGTGAAATGGCATACGGGTTTTTCACTTTTAAATCTCTGAAGATTTCAAAGCAATTAGAAATGTCTTTATGAGAGACTGGTGTAATATATGGGAAATCGTACTTTCTGCTGGTGGAAATGTACATTGGTATTCACTGATCTGAGAAGCATTTGGACCAGATCTATCTAGCTTCTGGCAATTTGTCCTAATGAAATAGTCCACGAGATTGAATAAAGGGAATGTTCAGGGATGTTTATTGCAGTCTTCTTGAAATAAGGAGCAAACACCAGGCAACTTAAATGTTTCCCTTTATAGTAAAAAATACTTTAAATAAAGCATTGCAAGTATGTGCTAAGTTAATAAGGGATCATAAATGATTTCTACTGGAAAATACGAGATAAGAAGTGTCTCCTTGTGATCAGGGGCCTGACCTACGGCTGCAGTCCTACTCTAGAGTCACTTTCCTATTGTAATAAAGTAAACGTGTTGTTCCTTTAAAACACGCAAATCTCTAACAGCTGTGGGTAAGCTCGCTGGAAAAAGCCTGTCCATAAAAATGTTGAGCCAATTATAAATTACAAAAATGTGAAATATAAGGAAAAATATATTTTGTGTAAAACCATTCCCTTATTCCAGATTCCTCGTTACCGTTCCTTTTCCCTTCCTTTTTTAAAGCCAGCTCTTGCTAAGACTTGCGTGTTGAAAATGAACGCAGGTTCAGTAGGTCCTAGGTTGTTTATTCACAGGTACCTGAACGAACCCTTTGCATACATACTCTCCTTGTAAGTATATATTTTTAAACCTTCCTTTTAATAAGAGAACCACATAAAAGCTGAAGGGAAGAAATTGCCTTTTCCAGACACAGAATTAAGTTTCCTTTAACCTTACTTACTAAGGTGTGTGCTGGCACATAGCTCATTATGGGACCCACGTTTGAAAATCAGAGCCTTGAACAGCGTGCCAAATGAGCCATCACCCCTGACTTCCTGGGGAGGATAGATTCTAGGAAAACAGCCTGTTTTGGTTTGAGAAACCGTCACAAGCAAGTACTCTGAATTTTGTGCCTTTTGTTGTATCCTCTTTTCTGGCTGTTTTATTGGTTCCTCTGGGTTGGAAAATTTGTTTTATCCTGTATATTTATGTGTATGGAGTGCTATAAATATGGAAAGTAGACAGGTGTCTATGGATCAGGAGAGTACATGGTCATGATAAAAAGATGAGAGGGAAGGAGGTTATTTACATGTAAATATTGTACAAGAAATAACACATAACCTTAGAGTATCTTGTAGCGGGGGGATAGTGAAAGGATAGTGCATACTAAATTTTTCTGTCGTGTTTCGTTAAAATGCTTTACTACTTTAATAGGTACTTTTAATATTTAACATTTAAATCTGGCTGTAATTTTAATACTAGTCTTTATATTTAAATATTCTTCTATAACAGCCATTTAAACCCTTATTAACAAGCCCCTTGTTTTTCCCTTTCTTGCTAGACTGTGTGCGGTGGGAGTACAGGGAGGTATAAGTTCTTGCCTTCCAGGTGCTTTCAGTTAGTTGGAGACATAATCAAGTACTAATCTACAGCTAATATATGTAGGTCTTTACCACCTGCCGGGTACTGGGCCAAATGCTTTATGTGAATTCTTTGTTTAATCTTTAACAACCTCCTAAGGTCGATACTCTTATCTTCATTTTAAAGTTGAGAAGTGAGCCTTAGAGGAGTTTTTAAAATGTTGGCAAATCTCATACAGCTAGTAGGTGTCAGAATCGAGACGCTGACCCAGACTTTGCCACCTCTGGTCCTCAAAAACAAAGTTGGTTTTTTTTTGTTTGTTTCTGTTTTTTTAAGATTTTATTTATTTCTTTTAGAGAGTGAGCAGGAGCAGAGGAAGGGGGAGAGAATCTCAAGCAGATTCCGTGCTGAGTGCAGAGCCGGATGTGGGGCTGGATCGCGTGACTCTCTGATCAGACCTGAGCCAAAACCCGGAGTCGGTTGCTTAGCCGGCCGAGCCACCCAGACGCGCCTGGCCTTCGATTTTTTTTTTTTTTTTTAAGATTTTTATTTATTTATTTGACAGATAGAGATCACAAGTAGGTAGAGAGGCAGGCAGAGAGAGAGGAGGAAGCAGGCTCCCTGCTGAGCAGAGAGCCCGATGCGGGGCTCGATCCCAGGACCCTAAGATCATGACCTGAGCCAAAGGCAGAGTCTTAACCCACTGAGCCACCCAGGCGCCCCTGGCCTTCGATTTTTAACACTTGGTACTGCTGCTCTAATAGGCGTGGTGTGGTGACCTGCCGTTTCTCCTTATTTTTGTGAGTGAGGATTTTGGGTCAGGACGCTGAACCTTCACAACCTGTGGGAATTCCAGTTGCTCAGTCATCGTCACCTAGAAAACTGGCGGGAATGAGATCAGGACCGTGTCACTGTGCATGGGCAGGTGGCATCTGTACTATCTGTGTGGCCAGGGAGCAAGGACGCTGCGGGCCAGGATGGTCTCCAGAGCTCCCTCCAGCTCTCTCTCCAGCTCTCTGCCTTTGCGTATGCCGTGTTTTGTCATTAGGCCTGCCTCTTAGAATTTTCTCTTGTGAAAATAGCAAATGTGCCCTGCCTTCTTTGTTGAAATTTACAGTAAGAAGATGTGACAGGGGTGAAGTGGGGTTTTGTTAATTGCTTTTTTATATTACTTGAATTTATAAGACTTTTATCAATCACCTGTTCTGTACCAAGCCCTGGACATCAAGTATCACCAAGCCGTCCTGTGAGACCACAGTCCCCGTCTTTGATGTCCAGAGAATCTCACATCAGAAATCCGATTACCTGCACTTTCTCCTACTATCTCTTTATTGTTTATAATGAAAGCAAAAACGTCTGTTAATTGTAAAAACGCAATCAGGTAAACACTTTCACTGAGATTCAGGACTTAGCTGGGATTCGTGGCTCAGAAATTTTCAGGTTTTTCTTTCTGGACTTCATTTGCTGTGGATGAAACATTTCTGTCCTGGTTAGATTCATTCCTGGACTGTAAGTTTGTAGGGACTTGAGGGAAACCCTCCCTCCGTGCAAAGAATAATCATGAAGAAATTTCCAGTTCCACCCACTTATCCTATAACTGCCTTCCATGAGACAAGAACTGTGGGAACCTGAAATGAGAAACGCTGAAATAGCAGGCATCAAAGAGTTAGGAGAGCTGGTGTGTAGTCTGTGTGCTAAACCGGACGCCATCTACTGCTGGATTCCTGGGTGGGCCAGCCGTCACAGGTGACAGAGCTGGGGCAGGGTCAGGATGGCGTCACTAATTTCTGCAAATTGGTGAGAGAGTTGTCTGAGAAGCATGTCGCTCAAGCACTGGGAGCAGTTGTAGGGATCCCTCCCACTTCTGGCATGGCATTGCAAGAACTCCCATGTAAAGGAACCCTTTTCCTACGTTCTCATGAGTCTTTCCCAATATCTGAAAAAATACAAGAGATTAATAATAATTTCCCGATATCCTAAAAAAATACAAGAGATTAATAATAATCAGCTACCCTTTGACCCTTTATAGAGAAGTTTGAACTCTGCCTGCATGAGTTGTTTTGGAATTGACACTTCTTCATCCTAGGGCCAGGTCGGCACATTCCCCATTTGCTTTCTCTGAATCTCGTCCTTGGATAGATACCAGTGTTTTATTCCTCGTCCTGTTTGCCTTTTCCCCTTTGCCTTCTGCCTTTGATACGAAAGCTTTAGAGTGATGGACTCTTGTCTCAAATCCTTTGTAAATCTTTTCCTTCAAATAATCTGAGTACCTGCTCAAAGTCAGAATGACTCGTGGTGGGCCGTAGAGCTCTATTATCAGGTGAACATTTTATCACCCCCTTCTTAATATCTTGGCTGATTTTTATTAAACTGTGAATCCATAAATTGAGTGCTATAACTCCAGGGTTATTGATCATTGCTTTTCATATTGGCCTTTATTTTGAATCCTGGTAGTTTCTTAAATGCTTAATTTCTTAAATACATACTTACATTTCTTTCTAGAAAGAAAGAAAGAAAGGGACCCAAAGAGGTGATTCTTGGTCTGAGTTTAGAGAAATCTCTTATTGATGATATCAATACCCAAACAAATATATTCTCTTTTCCAAGGGAATATATTTTTATATACTTAAAAATGTACTTGCATTTTGCTTTGTACCATGGAGCTGATATGAATATATATAATATTTCAATAAGCAGAACAGTTTTCCTTAAAGTCTGGATTTTGAGGGTTAGGTCAAGAACTGACTCACATCTTACCGAATTTATACTGTGTTGTATGGATGAAATCATGCTGTGTGTGATGAACATCACTGTTCTAGAAAGGAAATAAGTCCCAAACAATGCAACAACACGAAGAGCAAGCACAATGAAATGGGGGTTGACTGGGAACAAGAACATTTGCCTTAGCTTTTTAAGCCCATGTGTTTAATGACAGCCTTGAGCTTTAAGCACTTAAATTTATTGAAGTACTTGTACAATTATTTTAGGAAAAGATCATATGATCTGTTGATAAGAGTACACACTTGAGACTATGAATCTTATTCCCAAAATTCAGTAGGCTTCGAATTATAAAACCATGGACTTTTCCATAGGAGAAGAAGAACCCAGACGTGGTCATTTACTGCTCCCGCCCCCCAATGCTGGAATCTCGTAAAAGTCAAAGAACTTGCTCTTCTGTTGACCCGATCCCTGTTTGGTGTGTGTGACACTGAACTCTCCCTAAATTAGTTTCCTTTTTATTTAATAATAGATGCTTGTCTGTGCCACAGGTATGTTGTTAGGTTGTGCTTACAATCCAATATATTCCAGTATTTTTGAATGAGGGAATTCAGCATTTATATTTTAAATGTTTCTACAGTGCTTTTAACTTTCTCTTATCAACTGTGTTCAGTCAGTCCATGATAAACTATTTCCAACTTATTTGGCTTTATTACACAATTATTTTACTCATTGATTTCTGAGAACTTTTTATGGTTTGGAACCAAATATAATATTATTACAACTATAAAAATAAATGTTCAAGGATTCTCTTATAAATGGTTGCTTTAGTGAAATTGTGTAGTATCTGTGTGTTTTTTCATACTAAATGTACTTGTGACAATATTCTGGTTCAAAAAATCCAATCCAACTTTTGAGGGCTTTTTCATTTTTGTGTTTTGGGAGGTTTCTTTCTTTAATTTTTTTTACTAAAAATACATATATATATATATATATATATTTATATATATATATATTTTTTTTTTTTTTTTTTTTGCAGCTGGTTTTAGGAGAAGTTTTCGTCTTAGTAGGAAAGATAAGAAAACAAATAAGTCCATGTATGAATGCAAGAAGAGTGACCAATATGACACCGCTGATGTGCCCACATATGAGGAAGTGACACCGTATCGGCGGCAAACGAATGAAAAATACCGGCTTGTAGTCCTGGTTGGTAAGTGTGCCTTTTGGGTTAATTCTGACGAAACAAGCGAGATAGGAAGAATTTAACTTCAAAGAATACGGTGCTTGAAGATTTCAAGCCAAAGAAAATCTTTTTTAAATTTTAAAATTTTTTAATTAACATATTATGTGTTATTAACCCCAGGGGTACAGGTCTGTGAATCGCCAGGTTTACACACTTCACAGCACTCACCATAGCACATATGTTCCCCAATGTCCATAACCCAACCATGCTGTCCCTACCCCCCCTCCCACTGGCAACCCTCAGTTTGTTTGGTGAGATTAAGAGTCTCTTATGGTTTGTCCCCTCCCAATCCCATCTTGTTTCAGTTTTTCCTTCCCTACCCCCCAAGCTCCCCACTTTGCCTCTCAACTTCCTCATATCAGGGAGATCATATGATACTTGTCTTTCTCTGATTGACTTATTTTGCTCAGCATAATACCTTCTAGTTTGATCCATGTTGTTAGCCTGTCTTCTTGAATGAGCTTTGGCAGTTTGTGTCTTTGAAAGAATTTGTCCATTTCATCTAAGTTGCCAATTGTATAAGCATAAAGTTGTTCACAATATTCTCTTATTATCCTTTAACTCTATGTAAGGTCTGTAGTAATGTCTCCACTTTCCTTCTTGTTATTGGTAATTTGTGTCTTCACTCTTAAATCAGGTGTGTATTGCTCCATAATAAGTTCTTAGAGTTCTTGTGTGGAATTATGTAGGATTCAAAGTTTAAGTCTTCATAATCTGCATATTCATAGCTTCAGTTTACTACAAACTTAGTGACTTTAAAATAGCACATACTTATTATTTGAAAGTTTCTGCAGGTCAGAATTTAGAGCATTCTGGCTTGATTTGGCTGGGTCCTCTGCTTTAGGATCTCTTATAAGGCTTCTCAAGTCTTGACCACAGGTAGGTGTCTCAGTTTGAATGTTAGACTGATAAAGGATCTACTTCGAGTAATCCACCCTCAGTTCCTTGTGATGTGGGCCTCTGCAGTGTGGTAGCTTGCTTCGTCAGAGTGTATAAACTGAGAAGGCAAAAGAACAGAACATCCAATATTCTGTTGGTTAGAAGCAAATCACAGATTTTACTCACAATCAAGGAGAGTGAATTGCACAAAGGTGTAAAAAGCAGGAGGGTGGGGATCACTGCTGGCCTTCGTAGAGTCTACCTGCCTTTTTCTAAATTTATTGATCTTTTATAAGACCACTTGTATATTGAAATTGTTTTTTTTTCTTTTCTCAATTTTGCTGATTTGTGTTCTTTATTATTTCCTCCTTCTGCTTACTTTGGACTTATTTTTATTTTTTTCTAGTTTTATAAAGTTAAATCTTAGACTATTGACTAGAAACACTTTTTTTAAAAAAAATCTAAGTGTTATTAGGCATAAATTTAAGTTTCCCTCTAAGCATTGCAACCTACAAATTTTGATCTGTTGTATCTTTATACCATTTCACTCAAATCAGCATACTTTCTAATTCCCTTTGTGATTTCTTTGATCCTCAAGTTGTTTAGAGTATGTTATTTAATTTCCAAATACTTATCCAAATATCTTTCTGTTATTGATTTCTTGCTTAATTTCATTATGATCAGACAATATGCTTTGTATGATTTCAATTCTTTTAAATGTATCAGATTGTTGTTTGTTACTTTGTTTTTTGACCAGGACATGGTCCATGTCATTGGGTGTTCTGTGTGCACTTAAAAAGAATGTGTAGTCTGCTGTTATTGAATGGAGTGTTTGGTGTATGTTATTTAAGTCAAGTTGGTTGATGATGCTATTTAGTCTTCCATATTCTTACTAATTTTTTGTCCACTTATTCTGTTAATTGTTGGGAGAGGAGTGTTAAATTCTCTGTCATTGTAGATTTGTCTGTTTCTCTTTTCACATCAGTTAGCTTTTAAGACATTTAGAAACTCTGTTGTTGAGTATATGTACATTTGGGAGTATTATGTTTTCTTAATGAGTTGACCTTATTATGTGATGTCCTCTTTTATCCCTGGTAATATTCATTGTTCTGAAGTCTGCTTTGTGTGATATATAACATAGCCACTAAGTTTTCCTTTGCTTATTGTTTGCATGATACATCTTTTCCTGTCCTTTTACTTTAACCCATCTATATGTTTATTATTAAAGTGGGGTTGTTTGTTTTTTACAGATAGCATAGTCTTGGGTCTTGTTGTAGTTGTCTAATAATCTACATCTTTAATTGGTATGTTTGGACCATTTAATATAAACTATTGATATGGTTGAATTTAGGTCTATTATTTTTATTTTAGGCCTACTATTTGTTTTGTGTTTGTCCCTTTGTATTTTGTTTGTTTCTCTGTTCTTTCCTGCCTTCTTTTGGTATCTGTTTTCTTATTTGATTTTTGATATATCTGATGACTTTTTTGCTTTACCTCTGAATGTAATTACTCTCTAATTGATTTTGAGGGTTTTTTTAATCTTTGATTTTCAGAAGTTGGATTATGATGTATCTATTTGTGCTTTGAGTTTAATGTGCCTGGGTTTACTGAACATCTCAAATCTAAACATTTATGACTTTCACCAAATTTTGGAAACTTTTGGCCGTAATTTTTTCAAAGATTTTTTTTTTTTGCCCTAATCTCTTTCCCCTCCACTTCTGGGACTCTGGTAGCACATGTGTTAGACCCTTTAGTATTGTCTCACAGGATCCTAAGGCTCTGATTTTTGTTTTTTTAGTGGTTTTGCTTTTCAAATTTGACAGTTTCTTTTGATCTGTCTTCAAGATCTCTGACTCTTTCCTTCATCATCACTGTGTTGCTCTCTTTCCTGCTGGCCAAATAATTATCTTTCAGATATTATATATTTTTTCTATTGTGAAATTGCCAACTTTTTTCATTGTTTTTGTTTATCAAGTTCAAGTAAGAGCTTGATTTTTACATTCATTTCAAGTGTGTTTAGTTTTGCCTCATGAAGCTTAGTTAAGACAACTATTGTGTTGGGTCCCCCAGTAATGAGTCCACGATCAAAGGAGCGAGACTGACACAAAGTGAAGGTCAAGCAAAGCTTTATTTCACGCCAAGCATCGAGAATCAAACTGACCAGCCAGGGCTGTCTCTTGCAAAGAGGCGACAACTCTCTGCGTTACGGACTAGCTTTTAAGGGCAAAGGCCATGTGGTTGGGCCTGGCCACACACAGGTGGCCAATGAGATTGTAACACAGAGAAAGCTGCACAGTCCTGCTAGGTCACACATAAGTGACCAATTAAATTACAGTTTACCCTATAGTAGATATTTGAACTAGCCTATCACCTTGGTCAGAATTGGCACCCAAAGGGCGGGGCCCATACTCCTTGGTAGCTAGGGAGACAGTATGCGCCCCCACTGATTGGCTACCTCCACCTGGCCTGACCCACCCTTTTATTTGGGCTTTGTTACCTGGGACTGGTTTCTGGGACTTGTTTTTAAGTAAGTTCCCGGAGGGGGGGGCGGGGCGGGGCAGGGTCAGGGTGGAGCTGCTGTGGCTAAATAGGCCCTTACACTTGTTTATCCAATGTAATTCCAGTGTTAGGCTTATCTTGTGGTTGCATCTATCGATTTATTTTATTTTTATTTTTTTTAGAATCCATCATCTGTGTATGTTGAATAACTTTGTTCTGTATCCTAGACATTTTGAACATTACTTTGTATAGACTTTGGATCTTACTATATTCCTCTGGAAAAATGTTCCATTTTTTAGCAGACTGTCAGCCTGATTAGGCTTATTCTGTTTGCCTTAGTTCAGTTTTCAAGTCTTTGCTGTGCTGCTTTGAGTGTATTTCTTGCATGTGGCATTTGTGTCAGTCAGACACTTACACAGTGGTTTTGATCTTAGTTATGCTGTTTTGGGTTCGTCTCACGTATGAACATCTTAGGAGTGAGCCCACCACTTTTGTGGGGTCTTAGCACAGTCCACTGCCATCTCTGAATGGATAGTCCTCCTCCGGCAAAGCCTAAGAACAAAGAAAGAGAAACAGGGAAACTTCATCACTTTGGGGGTCATCTCTCCACATCTGACATCCTTTTATACTCTGCCTGCGTTCATTTGCTTTTTCAGAGTCTGCACATTTTTGTGTTGCTTTTTGTGTGCTGGCCAGAGGTTTTAATTGTGATCAGTGTGGGAGACAGGCTGTAGTGTGCTTATCCCACCAGAGTGGAGCTAGACCTCCTCAAAGCTTTAAACTCCTGTCCCAGATACAATTTGCCCTTCGTCTCTGGTATATCTTAATCAGCCTTCTCAAAATTGAGTGCTGTTACCCTGACTCTCGTGTCTCCTGCTCAGAGTTTTAAAGGGTTATCAGGACAGAATACCACAGCACCTTCTAGACTACCTTTTAGTAAAATCACGCTCCTGAAAATATGTATCACAGCATTCCATTCCACAGCCCCAAGTCACAGGTGATCTCAGGTATTTTGGCTGCGACTTTCCATAAATGCTTGTTGTTTGGGCCCACAGTCACTGAACTAAAATTCACCTGGCTGAAATCTTCAGTGAAGAGGTTAATTTAATTGTATGCGTTTAAGTTGCCCTAAATCCCGTTTGCCCGTTGATCTTTGGGTTCCTGGCACCTGATGGTGGATTGAATATGGACTCTGTCCTGTGGGCCTCATGCCTTACTTTCTGACATTCTGCTGCTTGCACTTCTCACTGTAATTTTACATTCCCAGCAGGATCCTGTAGCCTTTTTTTTTTTTTTTTTTTTTTTAAGCCCTGTGATGTCACTCATACTGCAGTGACTGTTCTTTCTCTGTCTCCTGCTTGGAATTCCTTAAGTTTCTGAGGCCTGGTTCTCAGCAGAGATTTTACCCTTTATCTCCCAGAAGGAGGGTTGCCCTCAAGATATTCCTAAACTGGAGATGCTGAATGTTGACCCTTCCGTTACAGCCAGTGAAGATTCCCAGTTTCTCTGCGATGAGCTTCTCCCCCACTCATGTTTCCTTACTCTTTGGAGTTTTCCAACCTTAAGTAAATAATTGCATTATTTCAATGACAACCAAATATCCCTTTTTACTACTTAGATTTCTCTACCAGTAATATCTAACAGTAATTTTCATTACCCTCTGCTGTTCCTAACTGCTTTCAAACAGTCCCAGCTGAGTTTTTAACTTCTGTCTTTTCTCAAGTGGGTCCTGTCCTTCCTCTCTCCTGTGTCATAACAGTAACCAGCGTGTAGAGTACCACACATCGAGTTAAGGGCTACGCATGTAGTATTTCATCTAGTCCTTGGCATGAGAGTGAGGTAAAAACTTGTATCATCCTCCAGAAGAAGAAACTGAAGCACAAAAAGGAGAAGTGAGTTACTTTGCCCAAGCTTGTGCAGCTGTGAAGTTGTAGAGCTGATTCAGACCTGAATACTCCCCAAGACCGGAACCTTCTGTAACTGGAGCCCACGGTGCAAGAGCACCTGGCTCCATGAGTCCCAAACAGACCAGATTTGGCCACTTACACTGACAAAATCCAGAGGCAGAGAGAGAGTGGTGGTGAAGCAGGAAAGGAATTTATTTCAATGAGGCCAGCACTGGGAGGACAGTGAACTGACATCTCAAAGACTGTCTCCAGAGTGCTGGAAATACTTCTAGGTTTATGTAAGAAAAATGTAGTGGGACACAGGTCAGTGCACAGTGAAGACGAGGCCAGTCACTGTCTTCAGGTCAGTCATGCGGGGCCTTGCTAGTATCAAGGCATCCTTATTGTTTGAGGGTAGTTTGGGTTCCCACTATGGGGTGCTTTGCCTCAGTTAAAAGATGAGTTTAGGGGCGCCTGGGTGGCTCAATCAGTGGAGCATCTTGATTTTGTCTCAGGTCATAATCTCAGGGTCATGGGATCAAACCCCACGTCTGGTTCCAAACTCAGCAGGGAATCTGCTTGAGATTTTCTCTCTCCTTCTGCCCCTTACCCTATTTGTGCACACACATACACACACACACACACACACACTCTCTCTCTCTCTTTCTCTCTCTCATAAATCTTTTTTTTTTTTAAATGCAGGACAGATGGAGGTAAAATTGGGGTACCTGGGTTGTTCAGTCAGTTAAGTGACCAACTTTTGATCTCAGCTCAGGTCTTGATCTAAGGATCATGAGTTCAAGCCCCACACTGGGCTCCATGCCAAGCATTTTTTTGTTTTAAAGGAAGTAAAGTCCTCTTTCAGATCCCCACTGTCAAAACACCATTCCATTTCTATGGAGGGAAAAGGGATAGTGGTCATTTCTTCTGCAGTTACTTCCTACTGACCAGGGATGACATAGGGATTTTGGAATGGAGGATTTTGACAGGGTGGGGGAATTTCATTGCTTGAGTCTCTCTAAGATGCAGAGTAAGGTAGTAAGGCATCTCCATGCTGGTATGAGTGGCATAGGCTCCTGTTTCACAAATAGAAAAAGTCAAACCACAATCAAAGAGAAAAGGACAAGAAGCATACCAGTGCTTAGCAGAGTATATTTCCATTTGGAAAGAATTCAATTAAGTCAACTGCTAAAAGGATCTAGAACCAGGGCATCTATAGCAATGATGTGTCTACTTGAATCTTTCATGGCTTCAGACATGTTCTTTGAGTAATTTGGAATATATATTACAACAGTCTGTTTTAATGAGAGCACAGGTTCCTCCTTGGGCTGCAGTCAAAATACCAATGGCCATCTGGTTTTGAAGGATGACTTTCTGAATTCATGTGGTTTCCTCATTTAGCAGAGTGACTGTGTACTGAGTTTGGTTAAAGATGGCCACTGTATGGTTGGTTTAAGCCTCTTATAATTCTGCATCAACAGAGCTGGGCAAGGGATAGAATCATTAAGAAACCGTCACTGCCCAATGTCTAGCTTTAACAATATCCCGATTATGAGGCATCACTGGCAAGTGCCAGACTTCCCAGGAGATACAGGCGTCATTAAGTGCATTGTCCAGTCCCATCATAAGGAAGGGAGGGCCTTATTTCCATAGCTAGCCCCATGGAATATGGTAAGCTCTGGCTTTTGAGGAGCGATTTTGCCATTCCAGCCACATACCGAGACATAGTAAAACTTTAGGGACATATATATATATATATATATATAATATATATGTATGATATATAGGGTATATGTAATATCTATCATATAATTTTTACAACAGTTATAGCATTTACCCATACAATATAACCTAAAAAAGCTTAGCATCATTTGTATGACAGTGCTTCCTATCTAACTTAACTACCATGTAACTTAATAAATAAGCTTAATTAATCAAGAAGACTTTGCTTAGAATATGAAGCTTGGGAAGTCTGTAAAAATCTCAGAAGGTTTTAAAGCACATATGTAAATAGGATTACAGTTGATTATAAAACAGTCTTTCATTATCTGTTTCATCAAGGTGGTAATGAGAAGGTGACATAGTTGTGAGCAAAACTTAGCTCCTTTAAAATTGAGAAGCTTTAACTTTCTTAAGTAATCAAAGACCTAAAAAAGACAAGACATAGAAACTTTGGTTTTCTGAAGAGATTTAAAAAAAAAAAAAAACCCAAGAACTCTGTTTACAATTTCTTACAGAGCAGACCAACAACCCAAGAAAATTTTATCTTTTTAACAGACAGAAAAGCTAAATTTCAGTCTTATACTGGTATACTTTTAAAACTCATTCATTCCAGGGGCGCCTGGGTGGCTCAGTTGGTTGGGCGGCTGCCTTCGGCTCAGGTCATGATCCTGGAGTCCCGGGATCGAGTCCCGCATCGGGCTCCCAGCTCCACGGGGAGTCTGCTTCTCCCTCTGACCTTCTCCTCGCTCATGCTCTCTCTCACTGTCTCTCTCTTCTCTCAAATAAATAAAATGTTTAAAAAAAAAAAAAAACTCATTCATTCCAGTGTTAGTCCTGACCATTTATAAACTTATTTTCCAAAGATTCCCCTTCACAAACCTTCTCTACCTTCCTTTTTCAATCAGATGTCCAAAGCCTTCTAACCAGTACCATTTTAGGACAAAATGACTTTCTCTTTTCCTCAACAAAAATGTATTCCCATTCCTCGTACCTTTCTTATCAAAAATACATCTTATTTTCCTTGTATATAGAGTAGCTTTCCTTTTTTCTAATAGTCTCAATAACATCAGAATTCTTAATGCTTAGAAACCTGAATTTCTACTAAAAACCAGGTGGTAAGCAATTGTGAACTACTACATCAGAATTCTTCAGGTTGGAAATTAATAAATATATTTCATAATTTCTGGAAACATGTGTTTTTTCATAATACAGTCTTTTGACTAAGCATAAAATGTGTTTGCTGGCAGACCCAAATTTATCTTCAGTTTCTCAATCATAGGAAGCCCAAAGCAGATAAACCTATATTCATTAATAAAGATTTCAGTACTTTTTCTTATTTGGAAAAGACGTAGATATCCAAGGGGTTCAAACCAACATATCATTTAACTGAGCAAAACTTCAAATTTTAGCTTAACAAAGATTCTGTAAAGCTATACACCTTTTTTTTAAAAATTCAGCCTACTTGCTCTTAACAATTACCCATGCAAACTGCATAAGGTAGATCAAATTAACCATCGTTTTAAGTCCTCTTTTTGCTGACAGATTGCAGTAGAGATACCGTTCAGTAAACCTGGGTATAGAATGTGACCTTTAGTAGACCTTGGCAGAGCACAAGTTTTATATTTAATGCTGATAACTCTAAAGACATGTCTGTTTGAATTAAGCTGACCATCCTGAATTAGCTTTAATCCCCAATATGTGGCATCCAAGTCCACTAAAAAGTTAATCAGTTTGTTCCCCCTGGCCAGTGTCACTTGGGGCTTCTGTGGAAGCATCTGAAGTGGGCAGTTTAAGTCCGGGGGAGCCTCAGGAACCCTTCGTGCTTCCCTCTGAACCTCCTGAGGAAGTAGCTCAACAGCTAAGGGTGTCTTTGATCCTTGATAGCAAGGGTAGGAGGCACAGGAACCGGTGGCTTTGGAGGCACCAAGGCTGGGATAGGAGCCATCCACGCGAACCACGCAGCTGATGCTACAGAGACAGGAGGAGGGGAAGGCAGAGGCGGAGGTGTAAGGGTACCACCAGCAAGGCTGACGGTGAATTTAAAGTTCCTTTATCTCCATGTCCTGTCTCTCCCTCCTGCAAAAGAGCCGTTTTCTCTGGTTGCTTTTCAGCACTGTGCGCCATAAGTTCACAATAGGTCCTCATGGGCTTCCTTTGGGAACAGAAGGAATCTTCCTAGGCAGAGGTTCAGGAAGGACCCAGAAGCAGCACAGCTGTGACTACGTGAAGCCCAGAGTACCTGTTAGCATTTGTTCTTCCCCCAAAGTGGGGGTATCCACCAACTAAACCACACGGCTTCTTAGACAAGCTAAGAGAGCAAAGCCAAACCCCCTGTTTAGAGGCAGTGAAATGGGAGGAAGGAATCCGAGAGCCATTCAGTGGCCATCTTTCCTCTGAGCGTAATATACTCATGTCAGGCGGTGTTACAATGAAAGCTCATTTTTTTCTTAGTCATGGGCTTACAACTAAAAGGAGACCAGTCAGCCAGTATTTTCTCTAGGGCGCTTGGGGAGGGGATAAGAGTTAGCATTCTGTCTTGTACACACAAACTCAATGGCGGTCTCCCCAGATGTGGACCCTGGCTTCCCATTTACCTCTCATCTGCTCTTTGTTCCAGCGGTACCTTCATGAATTACAGGGACCCATAGTCACAGCTCATGCTGCACAAGCCTGAGCAGATGGGTTACAAAGTTCAGAAGTACCCAGCAGCAGGGAACCCGAGAAGGACAAGGGCGGGAGCTGGTGTGCATTTATCAGCAAGACTTACCAGGAGCCAAATCTCTGGGGTCTGCTACTGCTGCTTAGTCATTTCTCTGTTTCGCCAAATGCGGTCAAGGCTGTTGATGCCAGTTCAGGGAAAGAAAGACAGTCCTTGAAATGAAACAGGTTTTGGCAGCCGCAGAGGACTTCCTTCCTGTACTCCCCGCCCGGGATGGACTAGCCAGGAGTAGCTGACTCTGACCTGTCGCAGCCCTTGGCTTGGGAACTAGACCGTGAGCCTGCGGCCAAGTGCTCTGTCCTGGGGAGGCCCGCGAGAGCTGGACCAGTCAGAAGGACAGTGTGGCCACCCGGCTCCGGGGGTCTCAGACACACCGGGTGCCGCCGCTCGCTGTTGACAGAATCCCCAGAGAGACCAGCGCTGGTGAAACAAGAAAGGAATTAGATTTGAGTGAGGCCAGCACCTGAAGTCAGCGGACTGGTGTCTCAGAAACGGTCTCCAAAGCGTTTGGAAATACTTCTAGGTTTACGTAAGGCAGAGTGGGACAGTCGGTGGGTCCGTGCGGCGGCCAGTGAAGGTCGGGTTCTCATTGTCTTGGCGCCACTCCCGTGGGGTCTTGCTGGCTCAGGGCGTCCTTACGGTCCCGGGGGGGCGTTTGGGTTCCCATCATGGGATGCTTTGCCCACGGGGTCCTTTGCTTGAGTTAAGAGAGAAGCTGGAAAGGAGAACGTGGACTGAGGTCAAAGCGGAGGTGGTTCCAACCCTCCTCTACGTCTTTCTCATCGCACTGGGGAATGTTGCTTCAGTTGATAAAACCAGGGCTGCGCCTGCGCCATTGGCTGGATCTAAATATCCTACTTTTCGTTTTTTCTCTTTGATTTAGGGCCCGTCCATTCAGTGTCCTACCAAATACCTCCATATTTTGTGAAAATTGAGGTCTGAGCCCACCCGAAGCATCCGTTGTTCATGTACATCCCACCCACCTTCAGGGCCTTGAGCTGGAAGCTTCGTCTGTGGGCCTCTTTGGGTCAGGTCAGCCGGCTGTTCGGGCAGAGACCCTCATAGCTCACGGCGTTCCCGTTTCACCTTCCCTCTCCTTAAAATGTGCCAACTCTTCCCAAAGTGTCCTGGTTGCTTTTCCTGGCCTTTCCCCCTCAAATCCATTCACATGTTCGGTAACCCACCTGGGGTCACTCTCCCAGCTACCGGGGAAGGGCTCTGGGCTTGATCTTACTGTCTTGCTGTCTGCTCTCTCTTCAGGCTTCAGAGATTGCCTCTCAGGAGGTGTTTTCTGTTTTGTTTTTTTTAGGGTTTTGTTTTTTTTTTTTTAAAGGCTTTGGGGTGGTTTTTACAAAATGTATTTATTTATTTTCAAGAGAGAAAGTACCAGGGCGGGGCGAGGAGTGGTGGAGTGGGAAAGAGAGAATCTCAAGCAGATTCCCCCTTGAGCACAGAGCTCGACTCGGGGCTCAATCTCATGATCCCAAGATCATGACCTGAGTCAAAATCGAAAGTCAGACACTTAACCAGCCAGGCACCCCAGCCTCTCAGGAGTTTCTTGATGGTATAGACGGAGGCAGTCTCAGAATATTCAGACAGAAGAGCCCTTCCTCTCCCCTTAGCCTCCAGCCCTTTCTCCAGGGACTTTTCAAACCTTAACACCATTCCAGTCGTCTGGGGATTTTGTCCATGCGTGGTTTCTGATCAGTGTAGCCTGAAGCAGGGCCAGAGATTGTGCATTTCTAGAAGGTTCCCAGATGCTGCTGTAGCCCAGGTTGATCAGAGAGTGCGTTTTGCTTTTCACCTGTTGCCGCTGGTTCTGTGCAGGTGTCATGGGGCGTGCCTGTCTGCACCCTGGGGTGGGGGTGGGGGGTGTTGTTGCTGCGTCTGAACGGGTTCCACTGCCATCACCTCACTTTGTTAGTGGTTGTGAACTAGGTGCAGTTTATTTTGATTTTTCCACTTACATCAGTTTTGTGCTGTGTCATGCATGTGCTGTAAGGATGGTTTTGAAATTTTTGTTTTTTGTCTTAATCTGCTGTTCAGAATTTGCACAGTGATATTTTAGGTTTGGTTTGTCTGTTGTGATCAACTAATTTGTTATTATTTTTATAGGAAAAAAGTAATCCTATTTGAAATTCTTTAGCCCCTTACATTTTATTTCCCTGGAGCAGTTGCTGGTATAATGTATTTTTAATTATTTACTCCTACCCTTACCTTTGCTGTGGCCTTTTGCGGAGTGAGGCATTCCATAGCACTGTCCGGTGACAGCCAAGGTCATTGTATATAACTTCCTTCTTCAAAGCTCTTTTCTTTTTCTATGTGGCCTTTGCTCAGAAAATCTTTCTGCTTGTATATGGCATGGCTGAAGTATCAGGAGTTTAGTGTTCATTGCCTGGAAAAATCTCCATCTTATTATATCCTGTTAAAGTGGGATCATGTAGATGGTAATAAACGGCCTTTGGGGTAGGAAAAGCTACAATCTACTCCTGCTCTGTTCTTCGTAGGCATGTGATAGCTACACGTTTCAGATTTTCTCTGGCCTTCAGTTTCTTCTTCTGAAAAAGGAGGATAATAAGACCACCTGCTTTCTGGGTTTGTTTGAGGGCTAAATGAATGATAGTTGCGAATATGTAGACCAATTCCTGGCACCTAGCAAGGTTTTAATAAGAAGTCGCTCTTCCGTCTTGTTAAAAAACAAAAGTGAACTAAGTTTTAAATATTTTACTGGCTTTATTCACTGATTCATGGGTTGGGCAGCATCCCATCTAGCAGATAGAAAGGAACTCCAAAAAGCGGTACAAAATGAAAGACTTTTTTACAGGCAGTGGGGATGGGAAAAGGAAGTTGCTCATAAAGACTGGATTGTTTGTGGCAAGGTCACCTCCCTTTAGGAGACCTCAGGGATCTGTCAGCCAGGTGGTGCTGACCAGGTAATTCCAGATGGACTAGGTTAAGGGTCCACTTCTGGAGGGGGATACGTGGGTGGCTCAGTTGGTTAAGCATCTGACTCTTGGTTTCAGCTCACATCATGATCTCGGAGGTCATGGGATCAAGCTCTGTGTTGAGCCCCATGCTCAGCATGGAATCTGCTTGAGATTCTTTCCCTCTCCTTCTCTCTCCCCCTCTGCTCTCCCCCCATTCACACACATGTGCCCTCTTTCTCTCTCACAAATATAGGAAGGAAAGGAATGGGGAAGAAAAGGAAAGGAGAAAGGGGAAAGGGAAGGGAAGGAAGGAAATGTTAAAAAAAAAAAAAAAAAAGTCCACTCCTGGAAGTAGTAGAAACTAAGTGAGATATTATGATTGGCTTGGTGACGTGGGCTTTAGCACAAGTGACTCCATTTGGGGCCTATTGTCTCTTTTTTAAAATTTACTTCTTCTGATCAGACTCTCAGCTTGACTGGGGGATGTGATCAAAATTTAAGGCACTAGCCCCACTCCGAGCTGATGCTCTCACATTCTCAGATTTTGCTCGATCCTCTGTGTGGTAATCACAGGTTGTGACATTTTTTGCTGAGTCTCTGTGGTATTGACAGGTCATGACTTCAGGTTCAGATTTTTTCTTAAAGTTGGCCATTGTCTTTGTTTCTTTTCTGGCACTGTGGTCTGAGGGAGATCATTTGCTTGTTGCTTGTGACTGCGAACATGCATTTAACGCCTGGGAGAGAATACGGCACGCCAGGGAGAGTCCTGTGATCGCATAAGCAGGATAACTACCGGTGTCTGGAGTGCACTTTGGAGCCGTGCTCCGTAAGACACAAATCCATCAAAGTCAAAGAAGCCAAAATGACCCTGTTGAAGGCGTCACTTCCTTGAGCCAAGTGGCTTCTTTGCTGATCCTGCGTAGCTGAGTTCACCTTCCCCAGAAGTGTCATCCAAGTGTAGCAGGTGGTGTTGGCCCCAGCACAGACACCTCCTTGTTCAGCTGAAAGATGCTCGGGGCTGTGCTCTCTCAGAAGCAGGCTTGGCTGCAGAGTCTGAGGATTCTCATTGCGCACCTGTCACTTCCGCAGATTCTGCAGTGCTTTCAGGAGTTAAGGTGGGATTCCTGATTGTGGCCTCATTGGCACACTCTCCTGAGAAACTGGTCCCAGAGAGGACCGGAGGATCTCTAGCATCATGGGCAGATTAGAGTTTTTGATGACAAAATCCATCAAAACAAAGGACTTCCCCCCTTGGCAGTGGCCCGGGAGATACAGCTGATGGTGCTACTTTTCCAGGCCAGTGACAGAGTAAAAGAAAGAAAGAGAAGAAGAGAGGGTTTCATGTTTAGTCAAAGTATGAAGTCTTGATCTGGCATCTCGGGTGGAAGCAGACAATGATGTCAGCTCCCTTTCTTCATCGTTTTGATTAGACGTCTCCAGCATCTGTACGAGACCAGATGTCAGGAGGAGGGTTCTCTAGCTGTGAGATATGTAACCAGCATTCAGTGCTTTCTAGTTTCACAGCAATGTCCATATTCAGGAGCCTTTGGTAAGGTCCCTTCCAACGGGGTTGGGCAGTTGTCTTCCTCTGATGACATTTCTAAAACACCCAGTCACCAGGCTCCCCACCAAGGTCACTTCATAATCTAAGTCATCTTCGTTGCACCATGGTTGGTAAAGGAATGCAAAAACTGAAAAATGGGTTATGCCAGGGAACAAGGAAGGACCTGGTAGCCATCTTAGTTTTCCCATCGCCCCAACCATTCATCGAATTTATAACCATTGTTTGCTCATCTTCATTTCTCTGATTCAGGAGCACACTGTTGCCGTGTTATAGACATTGTGAAGGCAAAAGTCTCGCAACAAGAGGTGATTTTTTTGCAGAAGCAAAGTGGACTTTGTCCACACGTGCCTCAAACTTCACAGGTTCAGTTGTGCTGCCATTCCATGAAAGTCAGCTAGGGCATTTCTCTGATACCAGGTTCCATTTTTAGTGTGGGCCTCAATTTTGATGACAGCAATTTTGCAAGGTAAGAGCATAGCAGTAAGAAGGCCTTGTACTTGTCCATTTTTGATTGGGGTCCCCATGGACATTAGAAAACTACTCTGTTTCCATAACATCCTCAAATCATGGGTGATCCCAAAGGCATACCGGCTATCTGTATGACTATGAACAGTCCTTTCGATAAGGGGTGTACTTGGTGAGGGCACGGAGCTCTGTTTGTTGTGCCGATTTAGCTTGTGGGAGGTTTCCTCTCCCAAGTACTTCATTTTGGGTAGTAACAGTGTTTTTGTCAGCCTGGAAGTTCCCTTTCTCATTTTTACAGGATGACCCATCAACGGACAAATTAGATCAGGGTTAGTCAAAGGAGGTAGCTCCTAAATCAGGATGTGTCACAAAATGGGGTGCCTCCTAGTCATGGGGCTCACCCTTGTCAGGCAGGGGTAGTAACGTGTCAGGATTAAGAACATTGCAACATTGAAGATGCAGATGGGGTGGCAAAAGCAGAAGGATCTTATAGGAAGTGAGTCTCCTTGCAGAGAAAAACTGAGTCCATTCAGAATGAAAACTTTTGACAACTTAGGGAGTTTGTAAATAAATGTCGTTTCCTAGGGTTGAATCTGTGGAAGCTTCTATTAACTGTGCAGCTGTAGCCTTAAGACAGTTAGCATGGCCACAGATAACTGAATCAAGTTGGGTGCTCTTAGAGGTGGTAGGTCTGTGTTCACTGCCCTGTTCTTTAGTGGTTGTGCCCAGGGCTTGCTTACCTCTTTCATGCACAAATAAGGTGAAAGGTTTTGAACAGTTAGGTAGTCCTGGGACTGGCAATTCTTTCTGGGCTTGTTTTAGTCTTATAAAGGTCTACTTGTGTTTATCTGCCCAAGGAAGGTTTCAGGGACTGAAAATTCAGTAAGTTCATAGACTGGGGAAATCAGTCGAGGAAAATTAGGAGCCCAGAGTCTGCAGTAGCCAGCTAGGCCTAGGAATCAGTGAAGTTGTTGCTTAGCTGTGGGCTTAGGACATTGTTGGATCAGTTTACTTCTTTTTTGGAGATAGCAGATTCTGTTAACACCTAGTTTATGGCCTAGGTAATGAACAATATCTAGAGATGATTGTAGTTGTTCCTTAGAGTTGTCCTTTTTCAGCTGTTGAGGCAAATAAATGGAATCTTTGATGGACACCTGTTTGGTCATTGGGCAGAGCGAGAGGTCATCTACATACTCTAGAAGGCTCAGTTTCCCGGGGAACTGTAGGGGATTTAAACCTTGTTGGAGCACTTGGGGAAAGTAAGATGGAGCCCCACTGCACCTGTGAGAGATGACTGTCCAGGTATACTGTTGATTGTTCCAAGTCAAGGCAAATAGATGTTAGCTCTTGGGGTCTCCGGGGATGCTGAAGAAGGCTGAACATAGCAGTGAACCATCTTGACTCTGGTGAAGCTTGTGACAAAAAGTTGTCGGGTTTAGAGCAACTGGGAAATGGGGAATAACTATCTTATTAATAATACGCCAACCTGCCCGTCAGGTTTCTATTCTAGCAGTCACAGGGGGTGGCCGGGGGAATGATTAGCCCCTGAGTAGGGATTAAGGTCTTGTTGGTGTGAGGTCTTGCATGGCCTCAGGCTTCAGTGGATATGGAGGCAGTTTCAGAAGAGGTTTAGTTGTGTCTGTCTGAATTTTTATAGACCCTGCACTCTATTCTCTCAATGTCAGTATTAGAAGTAGCCCACAGATTCTCAGGCACCTCAGATAAATCAGGGATCTTTTGCTGAAATGGTTTCTTTTCTGTATCAGGGATAAGTTATAAGGGACATAAAAGATCAGGTTCAGGTTGTTCAGGAGGTTCTAAGGTGAGGTTTCCATTGGAGGGAAAACATTAGCCCTTTCAGTTTTAGAAAGGACATCTCTACCTAACAAGGTAACTGGTACTATATTATGTAGCAAAACAAACAAACAAAACCCACACAAACTTTTTCAATAAAAGGTCCCAGAGTCCTCTGTACTGCAGGTTGAGCTAGAAACTCTCAATTTTTTTAGATACCCCACTATAGAAACTTCTTTTTCACTCTAAGGGATTTGTTGTCCTATGAGAGTTGGGTTTAAAGTAGAGAATTGCCCTAGTTGAATAAAAATGAGACATTGACTGCTGGCCCAGTGCTTTTTGGTTTTCTTTTAGAATATTTCTTATTTGAGAGAAAGAGAAAGCACGAGTGCACAAGTGAGGAGAAGAGGCATCGGGAGAGGGAAGAAGCAGACTCCCCACTGAGCAGGGAACGCAACGTTTGTGGGACTTGATCCCAGGACCCCAGGATCATGACCTGAATTGAAGGCAGACACTTAAACAACTGAGCCACCCAGGGGCCCTGGTCTAGTGTTTTGATGAGACTCCTAAGAGGGTGTAATGGGCAGGTGGGGGCGGGGTGGGGGGCTGTCAGGTATTCGGGTGCCTAGTTCGTAGCTTTGGTAGCTGTGAGGCTAATAACTTAGGGGACTTTTGATTTTGGTCTTGTTTCAAAGTCATCATGAGCTAGATAGAGTCACAAGTTCAGTCAAATCAGTGGCCTCCCATCCTGTTGATGTCTTTTTTATCAATCCACTAATCACAGAAGATAATCCATTTACAAATAGGGCAACTAGACCATGTTGGGTGTGTTATGGTGTGTAACCTAGAAGCCGTAGGAAGAGAGCTTGCACACGGGCTTTAGAACCTGTCAGATTCATCTTATTGGCATGTTTGGATCATAGACCCATCAATGTGGGCAGCAAAGACTCTGGGAATGGCTTTTAAAACATTCGTTGCTATTTTGCAGTTTTTTTCTGGTCCATAATGGGAGCATGATGAAGATCTCAAATATCATCCTTGGGGTTGTGCCATTCTGCTTCGTGTACATTTTCGGGCTTCATCTGGTCCCACCAGAATGTGCTCAAAGATCTGGCAGCCTGGAGTCAAAGTCTGTGATGGTGACACAATTCTTCAGAAAACTTCTGGGGTTTCTCCTTAAGTGTAGGAAATTCTTTAACTGCGGGCCTTACTTTGGTTTGGTTTTTGACCAAGGGATGAAAGATGCCTGAGGAGGATCTCCTGCAGCCTTTTTATTTTATTTTAAAATGTAATTGTGGGGTTTTATTTTAAAATATAATTGTGTAAGTCTCTTCAGGGTGGAAGGGCAGTTCGGATAGAGAGTTAGTAGGACATGAGTGCGGCGGTAAAGGAGGGTAGAGGGGAGCAGTAGGCCTTATGTCAGTCTGTCTTTTGTGGTAGGGTCCTCTGTGTCTTTAATTCTTCATTAGCCTTTTGCTATGAATTTTTTAATGAATCTATTTTGGCATCTTGAAGCCTTTTGGAAGCTTCTCTCTACCAGTTAAAATAGGTATTCCCATTCTGTTTGTTTGATTTGGGGACCTTTGCTTTCAAGCGCACTTCCTAAGTGAATGGTCTCGTTCAACTGGAATGCGTCACCATAATGGCCATTGTAATTCTGGGTTGTATTTAGTAAGAGCTGCCATCTTTGTGGCTATCTGTTGCTTCTGGGACCGCAGTTCTTTAGACATAGAATAAGCAGGTGTGCTGGGATGTGGCACACTAAGCTCTTTGGAATCTAGGAATCTCACTTCTTTAGCTAAGCCATTGGGTCTCCTTGAGCCAAACTCATACCTCAGAGGGATGTGCTACTGGCTTGAGGATCACGTAGTGTTTTACAGCATGCCTCCCTGTGCAAGAAATTTTCTTGAGGTTTACAGGTGACCTGCGGTCAGTCTAACTCATTCCATGACCATCCTATCCTAACACAAAAGTCTCAGAGTTAGGCGTTGAGCACGCTAACAGCTATTAAGTACCGATCCGTGTCCACCACCAAGTTTGCGGCTTTTTGGCTTCTGAGAAACCAGCCAAACAAGCATACACATGTTACTGCATCAGCAGTAGGCAAAGAGATGTGATGACAGACGGGCCAGAAAAAGAAGAGGCTTAGTTGTACCCACCAGCCATTCCCAAGGTGGAACTGTGGAAGAACCAGCAGACCCCAGCAGCGGGAGACTGGACTAAATACAGGCTAGGACTAGAGTTTGGGGCAGAACCATCTGCCAGATTTAGCTAACCCACTAAGTCTTGGATTGGAAAGCCAATTAGATCAGGAGTTTGATGCAAAGAGAGCGGAGCCCAGAACCGGGGGGAGCTTACACATGGCCCTCAAAAACAATGAGAGAAACAGAGAACTTGAAGGGTTCACAGATCTCCCCAGATACCTGTGTTTCTCATCATCCCCAGAGGTGTCAGAAGTTTCCTTCAGAGCCTACCACTGCCACAAAATCTGTTAAATAACAAAATACAATGAGTAAATCTTTAAGATCTTACTGACTTCATTCAGCGATTCCGTGCATTGGACAGCATCCCATCTAGCTGACAGAACTCCAAAGAGCTGCACAAAATGGAAGACTTCTATAGGCAGCAGGAGCAAAACAAGTTGCTAGAAAAGTGTGGATTGTTTCAAGCGTGGTCACCTTCCTTTGGGGGATGGCAGGGGTCTCTCGGGCAGATTACCTTCTGGTGCTGAGCAGGTCATCCTGCATTGACTGGTTTAAGAGTCCACTCCTGGGAGAGGTTGCAGCTGATTAGGTCAGATATTAAGTCTGGATTTGGCAATGTGGGCTTAGCATAAGTGACTCCGTTTGGGGCCTTTGTCTCTTTTCGACATTGTTAACTGAAAATACTAACAAGAGAAACATGAAATATTCACATATGAGTGGGCTTCTGCTTATTTTTTTCAGTCTCTGAAACACTTAGAAGCTAAACTCGATGGTCAGCAGTTTATCATCTACAAGAGGTAACCAAGCAGTGGATTCAAATTTTAGAAATTTTGGATTGTTCCTGAGTTAGAAACCCTATGCTAAGGAAACAGTGCCTTGGCTCCCACATGTGTAAGAAGATGGAAGGGGTAGAGTGTAAGCAGCCTGGTCCTTCTCAAGCCTCGTTTGTTTTTCTCACTGTTTTCAAAGCCATTGGGAATAATGGTATTTGCCTTGAAACCGTAAGGTAAATATTGCTAAAGGGGTGCACAGTATTATTTGCTCTGCATTCTTACCGTAACATTGCATGCTTTTTATCCTTGGACTTAATGTTCAAGAAATTAAAACAGGCCAAGTTGTTAACTTAGCAAAACTTTGACAATTGCGAACTTTGAGCCTTGCTCACAAGTATTTAATTTTTTCTCTTCATTTTGTAAAGGTACTCTTCCAAAACCACATTTCTGCCACCAAAAAATAGCGTAGTGACATTTTCTATTCTACTCCTTTCTGCATTTAAAACTATTTTCCCAAAAGTATGTTAAAGCCAAATGTCAGGCACTTAGTACATTTTTCTGCATAAATTTTATCTTTAGTGAGACCTGCCTTTTTAAAAAGGAAAGTAATGAAGCCAAATAATGTGTCTGTGTGTTTGTAGGGGAGGGAGTGGAGAGAAAGCTTTGGTGTTTAAAGAGCTACTAAAACACCTCACAGCTTAAGCCAATAGAAGAGCAAAATTCATCATGTGGATATTCAGACAATTTGTGACTTGTTCTGTCTGGTTATGAGGCATAAGAGGAAACTAATAATAAATCTTTCTATATATTTCACATTTCCAGCCCGAGCATTAAGTACTGTTCTGCCCTCGTTGGTGCCGAATCTCATATGCTGTCTGAAGACCGCTTTGTAGAGGCGGTCTGGGTAAACAGACCTTCATGAGACTGTCATCATTTTTCCATAAAACGATAGCAGAACAAAAAGTCTTGCACACAAAGCAGAGAGAAAAGCAAGCCCTCAGAACAGAATATAAATGTTAATATGTTTATTAAAATTCTCATAACTTTGGGTGAACTTTGATTGAAGGCTTGTAGGAATTAGAGTCTGCACTGGAGGATTCTATATAGACAACTGTAAACCCAAAAGTCATAATTGGATTTATGAACGTGTGCTGGATTTAAAATTATAATCCTTGTATACAGGAGGTAAAAATGATCTTTATCAGAATCACAGTTGGCTTCTTTATGCCACTGGTGTATCTTAAATGTTTATACTCGGGCTTAATTTCTGGGCATAAATCACAATTAAGTTCATTCAGCTGATTTTTATGGCACGTCAACCGTGCCAGGCACTGTCCTAGGCACGTGGGTCCCTTCGCACACAACACGAATGTTTCTGCCCTTGTGTTTACCTTCTAATGGGAGGACATAGAAAAACAGATTTTAATATGAATTAGTAATATAAAGTCAGTCATACAGTTCTCGAGGGTGGTAAATGCTGTGAAAGACGGGAAAAGCAGGGCAGATTCAGAGGAATCAGGATTTCGAATCAGATTGTGGTAGCATTGTTGAAAAGGTCACATTTTTGAACAGACTCTGAAGAAAGCTACCCGTATTCTCTCCTCCTTAGCTTCAGAAAACTCAGGAATGGGTTTATTTTGACCTTTTCATTTTTTTGACTTGTCATACCCCTGAAATAGAGGGGAGATGAGAATTTGAGTCAGTCTGTGGAAGTCTGGTGTCAGTAGCTACTTTGGAAAAAATGATGCTCTGTCAGCAAGCTTCCCACCTTTTTTTCCTTTTTTTTTTTTTTTTTGACATTTGCATACTAGTTGATGCTTCATTAATAGGATTTTTCTTCCATTAGGAAAGCAACAGCCCTGAACTCTGGTAGGTCTTGTTGAGAACTGCTAAGTTGCTATCTTTTCTATACAGTTTGATTTCAAGGGAACTTTAAATTTAGTTTTATAAACAAATTTGTCACTCTCCAGCACAAAATCCAGCCACCCACTATTGTGATCATTGTGAGATTGTGAGTCAAATATAATAGCATGGTGGTTTTTATTGTATGCCTAGAGCAACAAAAATAGTAGTGCTACAATAGGATAAGTAGACTTTTTATAACGTGTCGGAGCTGAAGGATACCTAGAGATTTCATTTGATTTGTCTTGTAATAAATCAAGTGAATAAGTGTGTTTTTTCAGGTAACAGAAGCTGTTTGGATATTGAGTGCAGACTCCAGCAATTTTGATTTTTTCTCTGGATAGTAAGAGGAACAAGTCTGGCCAATACTATAAAAGTGTCTGGGGGGAAATATGGAAGAATTTTCATGTTAAGCAGGACAGGCCCACTGGAGGTAGACACATAGTAAAAACCGCATCCATGCGAGGAGCTTTCGCAAAGTACGCCATTTTTATGTCTATGTCAGGATGTACAAAGATCATGAGCAAAAGCGAATAGTACTCGGTCAGAGCCATAGATTTCTGTCCCGTATGTAACTGAATGCTGCCCAGAAAGCCAAACAAGAATGGGTTTTATTAAATGTGTTCTGTTACATGAATGCATCGTGTGTTAAGACTAATGTTAAGACTAATTTGGCCAATCTCCTCTACCTGTATCTACCTCTTTCTGAGAAGCTTCTTTGGTAACTGATGAGTAGCACAGTAATCTTTGGCACGACTGTCCTTTCCTGTGTAAGGTACCACTCATCTATATTTACATTATTAAATTCATTTTGGTCCTTGTCAGCCTTAACAAAAAAATACAATTAAACACTGTGCTGGACATTTACAAATAAAACTCACTTTACTATAGTTTTTTTTGGTTTGTTTTTTTGGAGACTACTTGAGTGTCTTTAAAAAAAAAAAAATCGCATTTCCGGGGCACCTGGGTGGCTCAGTCAGTTAAGCGTCCAACTCTTGATTTCAGCTCAGGTCATGGTCTCAGGGTTCCGAGGTTGAGCCCCATGTCAGGCTCTGTGCTGGGCGTGCAGCCTGCTTACAGTTCTCCCTTCTCTCTCTGCCCCTCTGCCCCACTCAGGGGTTTTCTCTGTTTTTCTCTCTTTCAGAAATAAAAATAAATAAATAAAATATATCACATTTCATTGACTTCAATCAGATAATTTTCACAGTAGCAGTACATTGTTGCTCTGGTAGGTATTCACTTAGGGTCTGCACTAACATAAATAAGTAGATAGTTGAAACTTCAAGTACAATACCACAGAATATATCCATAAATTTCTTTTTTCTTTTTCTTTTACTTTTTTTTTTTTTTTTTTTTTTTTAGTATGGGAACACTATGCCCATATTTTCGAGCATTCTTTCCCTGTACCTACAGTTTCAGACTGCTGCTGTGGGCATTGGTTTTCTTTCTTCAGTGCTTTCTCCACCCATTTCAGTTATTTTTATTTTTAATTGTATATGTCTGTTTCAGATTCAGAAAGTAGATTTTTTTGGAGGGAGCGTGTCTATAGAACGAAAAACTGTGCGTCAACTGTATGAATTAATTTTTAAAGTATATTGTGCTAGCATAGCAATAAAAACCTGTTTCTTGTTTTCCATCCCTAAAGATTGTTATGAAATGGAATAAAAAGAAGAAAATCTGAAAATACAACAGTGAAAACATTCAGTGTCTTAGAATTAGTGGATAATGCGTCAGTAATGTCAACGGAGGTAGAGGTCATTTGGGGCAAAGGCGTTTATGTGTTAATTCTCCTCTGTACATAAACAAAGGCTGAGAATTTGCGTATAGATTTTTAAAAAATCTTCTTTTTAAGATAAAAATGAAGGCATTTTTGCATTTAGTTTAATGTGAATATTTCCTTACATGTAAAGTTTTAAACAGAAACTTTAACAACATCACTATTGACTCCCTAAATGGGCTGTATTTCTTTGGCTGAAATGAATGAACCTTTATATAAAATCACACACAACACATTTGCTTACTTTCAGGAAGGAGTTACTAATTAAATGTACAAAAGCTTTTAAAAAATACGCCTTCCTAGTTACCTTAATTATCTAATTGGTACAGTTTTTACAAGAACATCAACTAATGGGAATTAATAGCTTTTTTCTTTCTTGCATTTGCACACAAAGTTGATTTTGTAAATTCTTATGGAATTAAAAAAAAGAAACCTACTTATTTACATGTTTTGGTTTGAATAGAAACATGCTTCTCTGTTACTTTCAAGCTACCAAACATTTAGTTCACTGACTGAATTTCAAATTAATGAACTCAAAAATGGTTTTTTAAGGTGCCTTTTTTTTGGCTTTGACTTACCTATCATCATTGTATTTGATTTCCTTTGCCCCGAATCTAGAATGCTGGCACGCACGCCATGTGTATGTCTGCCAGGCCTACCATATGTTGTCTTCAGTCAGTTCCATATCGGCTTTTCCGAGGTTCTGCACAGAACGAGCTTTGAGATCCCCAGATCTGACTTCCAATTTTGTAGCCGTGGTCTCTCTGTAATCTACGAGCACAGGTTGTCCTTACTGTCCAAGGTGTGGGGTGGCTTGGAAACGGGGTGAAGGACTGAAGCCACGGGTCACAGGCATCATCAGACAGTGGGTAACTGGCTTCCCGAGTTTTTATTTTATGGACATTCTTTGGATAAGGCGAAAGGCGGGATGGGAAGAACGCAGACCTTTTGAGTCCGACAAGGCTTTTGAACACGCACTGAGGCACACTTCAGATGTGTGTAACCTTGGGGAAATTCCTTCACCTCTCATGGTCCGTTTTCTCATCTGTAAGATGAGGATGGTGCTGTCTTCCTCGCAGGGATCTTTAGAGAATTAGTAATGGTTTATGCTAACCTTGTAATGCACGTCTGCCGCATGGAAACCTTGGTGTGTCATCGTTTCTCTTTTTCCAAAGCCTGTTGTCTGTGATTTAAATATGTGCTATTTAGATTATCTTCTTTAAGTATTAACAAGCACAACTGCAAACAACTTACATACATATGTGTGTGTACTTCACCAGTTGTGGCAACAGCTGCTATATGGAAGGGGAAGCGAGTCTCTCCCGTTGCAGAAGGAGCCTCAGTCTGCATCCCGAAAGTGGCCTGCGGTGTGAACAGACCCTGTATCCTAAGCGCAGAGCAGCCACCCGAAAGGGCCGTGAACTTTCACCTGTTCATGGGAGAACAAGGGTATGAGCGAGGTGGTGATCTTAAGATTAAGATCTAAAAAGAACAATTCTAGAACTTCACCAGTGTGGATGACAGAATTGATCCAAGAGCTTGTCAGGGAAAATGCTGTTTGGAGGCCCTCAGGATAACTCTGTAGTAAGAATAATGGAAACTGCATTGCAGCCGGGGTGGCTCAGGAGGTGAAGCGGCTGCCTTCAGCCCCGGTCAGGATCCCAGTTTTCTGGGATTGAGTCCCACATTGGGCTCCCTGCTCAGCCCGATGAGGGGAGTCTGCTGCTCCCTCTGCCTGCTGCTTGCCCTGCTAGTGCTCTGTCTCACACTCTGTCTCTGACAAATAAATAAAATCTAAAAAAAAAAGAATAATGGAAACCGTATCCCTATTTTAACCTTTTTTGTAAGAAAACTCCCACCTTTGAAGATGATGACCTCAAATCTAGTAAAAATTTTTCAAACAAAATCATTTACCACTGAACATTCTTGGCGTACCCCATGAGTATGCAGTGAAGCAAGCTCACTACACAGAGATCATATCAAGGGGTAAAATTGAATACAGTTCAGAATGTCAGGGTATCCTATTAGAGACAGCATACGCCCCCTCCCCCAATTCAAACACACGTAGTTTTTTCCTCCAGAGTTAAAATAAATCATTGTGTTTTTTGGCATTGGGTAGTAGTAGAACGAAAAGAAGAAAACAAAAAAATAAGCTAGACTCTCACTCAGCAAGTATCTTGCACTCCGGGAAGCACTCCAGAGCTGAGACCTGCTTAAAAAAAAAAAAAAAAAAAAAAAGGAAATTCATGTCACCTTTTTAGCCCTGGGTGCTGGTACTGGGAGTGGGCATGGCAGGCCCAGACATGATCTTTTTTTTTTTTTTTTAATTTTTTATTTATTAGAGAGAGAGAGATCACAAGTAGGCAGGGAGGCAGGCAGAGAGAGAGGGGGAAGCAGGCTCCCTGCTGAGCGGAGAGCCCGATGTGGGACTCGATCCCAGGACCCTGAGATCACGACCCGGGCCGAAGGCAGAGGCTTAAGCCACTGAGCCACCCAGGCGCCCCCAGACATGCTCTTTGAGTGTTTTATTCACTTCTGTCTTTTTCTTCGAGTGTGTATAACTGAGTCTACATCTGTACAGAGAACACAGCTCCATTTGTAATTCTCCTTGTTTTTCTTTTTCGTTTTCTATTGAAGAGTAAGTTTGAGCACTTTAAATATTTTTGGTACCTTCAGAGTAGATCAGATACATGCACCCCATGTGGTGCCTGGCATTTCGCAGTCAGTCAAGGCTACGTCACTTCCCTCTCCTCTCCCCGAGATCTCATTTCTCCTCACGGTCCCGAGTTGTGCCTTGCCGTGTCTGCACTCACAAGGGCACGCTCGCCTTGGCCCCTCTGTTACACTGCAGGCCTTCTCAGACGTGGGCGATAGATTCCCTTCCCTGAAACTTGCTGGTCCACCGCCGAGTCATCACCTTCCCCGCTGCTTCTCTGTACTTTAAGATCCGGAGAGCCAAGTTCAAAGGAAAGCTCCACCAAATCCTCTTAGGGACCGTGAGCACAATCCCTCAGCATCATGCCCAGGCTTTCTAGATGCAGATGCCATTAAGTACGTGTAGCTCCCATGCCTTTGGTCATTCAGCAGATAGTTTTACCTCCAGAACAGCACAATTACTGAGTGTAATTGAAATGAATAAAACTAACGAGTGCCTGCCGTTTGCCAGCTGGTGAACAAGCAGCTGACACCCCTGCTTTCACAGAGCTCCAGTCTGTCGGAGGACAGAGACAGGTAAACAGAGTATAGTGTGATTGGTCCTTTGAATTGGGAGCAAAGGGAACGCATGAACTTGGTACTAAACCCATCTTTAAAGTATTAGAGCAGATTCCCTAAAATGTATCTAAGCCGAAACAATGAACACGTATTAGCACATGTAGAGGCATCTGGGTGGGGGGCTCAGTCAGTTAAGTGTCCGGTTCTTGGTTTCACCTCATATCATGATGTCAGGGTCATGAGATCAGTCCCAGAGAATTAGTATGGTTTGTGTTAACCTTGTAATGCATGTCTGCCGCATGGAAACCTTGGTGTGTCAGATAATTTCTATTTGATTGACTCTGTAGGCAGTGGAGGCAGAATGTGAGATGCCCATGACAAGTGGCAGAAGCCGGACCCAGGGTGGCAAGGACAGGAGGAAGCAGTGGCTGAGGGACATCTTAAAGGGAAGGGAAGTTTGTTGTTGTTTTAAGGTAGGAGAGAATTTATTTGTTTTAAATGCTGACAGAAATGAGCTAGCTGTAAAAGGTAAAGATTCAGGAAGACTGATCTTTGAGAAAAAGTGTAAGAGTATGACTGCAGAGAAGCATCTAGATGATGGTCTAGATGGGTTTAGATATAGAAGTTTCTAGAAAGGACTTCGAAGACCTTTCTACTTGTTGGGCTCTGTGTTCTCTGGAGTGGATGAGGTGGTGATGGTGTGACACTAGAGGTTGCACTCGTTCCACAGATTTTTATTGAGGCTTGCCTTCTGGGGATGTAAGTGACATAATAGGATTCCTGCCCTCATGGCGCCTCTGTCTAGTGGGAAAGACAGGCCATGAAGCAGTGTATTACCCAGTTGCTGAATTGCGACTTTTAAGTATTGGGAAGATGTACATGTGGCTCTGAAAACCTAAAAATGAGAAACAAGGTTGACAGGGTCAGGACAGTCTTGCAGACTTGATTGAGGAAGATCTGTTTGAGCCAAGCTCTGACACAGCAGAACTCACCGAGGCTCCAGATGAAGGAGGGAACTTGAGCAAATGCTTCGAGGCAGGCCGACAACGAGGGGACCAGGTCATGTGGAGCCTTGATAACCACGTGACAATTTTAATCTTTTTCAGAAGAGCCTCTAGAAACTACGTTTCCAAGAATGTTAAGCAAGGGAGCGACAGGATCAGGAGAGCTCCTTAGAAGGCCCTCTGGCTGCTGGTGATGGGGGGTTGAAGTGGCTGGTGAGCAGGTGTAGGGCAGCTGAGGAGGCTGGTGAACATGGCGGCAGCCTGGAAGGGTAGTCACGTGGATGCTGAGTCACCCAAGGCCATGGCAGGAATTGAAGTACAGAGAATGACAAGAGCCGGGGGCTCATGTCTCAGAACAATGACTCTTGACAGGGGCAGCACTGCCTACTGGGAAGCATATGGGCATTTACTCTTTTTTAAAGTCCAAATGGCTGAGGGGGCCAGGAATGTAGACATGCCATTTCTGCATCCCACATACTCTCTCTTAAATGTTTGTAATAGACATTCCGAGACCGAACAGTTCAGTGTAGGGTTGGGTTTGAAGACAAGAGGTCTGCCTTCTGGGACAGCGAAGCATTGTCCCATCCCATATATATATATATATATATATATATATATATATTTTTTTTTTTTTTTTAAGATTTTTATTTTATTTATTTGACAGACAGAGATCACAAGTAGACAGAGAGGCAGGCAGAAAGAGAGGAAGGGAAGCAGGCTCCCTGCTTCACAGAGAGCCCGATGTGGGGCTCAATCCCAGGACCCTGGGATCATGACCTGAGCCGAAGGCAGAGGCTTTAACCTGCTGAGCCACACAGGCGCCCCCCATCCCATATATTTTTATACTATACTTACATGTAAAGTGAGGGCCATTTGCAAAAGTATCATTTTCTTTACTTCAATAGTCTTGACCTGTTATCTCTGTTTCAACGGAGGCTGTTTCCCCTGCCCTTGCCATATTCCAGAAAGTTTCCCTTGTCCTTCCTGTCCATTTGCTGATGTTTATTCTCCTATTTTCCTGCACCTTTGGGCTTCCATTTTTAGGTACTTCCTCATACAGAATGGTTCCTGAGTTTAATACTTTCAAATACAGCCTTAGTATGGGGGGGGGGGGGTTGCGAACATCCGATGTCATTAGGTTTTCTAGTCATGTCCAAGGATTTACATGTTGAAGTACATACTGCCCTGTTATAAGTACTTTTTTTTATCTTTCACGTATTACAGTGAGGGCGTTTTATTAATTTGGAGGGCTAGTGTGTGACATTAGCTCTGAATTCCATCTCAGGGCATAAATGGGATATTACAGAGTATTCACTGTAAAAAGGGAGAGCGGAGCGCCAGGGTTGGTACTCTGCAGCAGTTCCTAGAAAGATGGAAGGTGTTAGTGAGTGACCAGAAAGGGGGACAGGGACGGTCCTAACAGTGTTGGTGAAGCAAGGAAAGCACAGTCCCAACTCCCCCTTCATCTTCACTCACACTTTTCCCTCCACCCAGGAGGCCCCCCAGTCTCTTTCCCGGCCACCTGTCTGCTCCTCATTGTCCAGCACAAAAGCCTTGTTCTTCTCAAAGCCCAAAAGAGGAAGTAGGCGAGGGAATAAACACGAAGGCCCGGGTTCATGGATTCCCCGAGAGAGGGGGCGTGGTTACTTCCCAAATTAGCATGAAGTCGAATCAAGGCTCAAAGATGTTACCTTCGTCCATGGCGTAGCCCCCCAGGGCTGCCGGAACGACATACCCCAGCTGGGGTGGCCTGTCCGCGCCGGCAATTGACTTGTCACAGTCCTGGAGGCTGGGCACTTGGCGGTCAAGGAGCCAGCACGGCCGGACGAGGGCCCTCGGCCAGGTCACATGCAACTGGGGGTGTCCACGTGCCGGAAGCTCTTCCACAAGCGCACCGGGCCTTTCCCGGGGCCTCCACTCTCACGGCCTAGGCTCCCGCGGGAAGGCCTGCCTTCCACCGCTGGGGCGCTGGGCTTCCGACTTGTGAATTGGGGGTGGGGGACACACATTCAGACCCAGGCAGCCGGCATCACCAGTGGGAGGAGGAGTTTGGGGGAGGACTCTGACCCAGGCCGTCTGGGCCGCAGCCTGCCTTCTGCCCAGCGCCCACACCGTAAATGGGCCCTGATGGCAGAGTTGGGAGACGCTAACCGTTCGGGGCTTGTGACTTCCTGGCTTGTTTTGGGACTCCTCCCAGAAGCCGCTTTTGTTTCGCCCCGCGTCTCATCGTTGTTTTGTGTGACGCTTTCCACCCAGTGACTGTCTTTGGGGGCAGGGTTCGCCGTGGTCCGCTGCAACAGCCGCAGTACCTTGTCGGGTGCAGACGCTGACGGAACACCTGCGGCCCGCGCGGAATGACCCCCTGCAGGCACAGGGTCGGGGAGTTACCTTGACCGACGTACACATGGCGGACGGTTTTGCAAATTTAAAACGCATCATTAAATGAAGTTAACATTCCAAGATGTTCTTTTATTAAGCTCTAAAAACATCCAGAATTGAAACGGCTGGTGTCAGGACTCCGCACTTGGACGTCTTCGGGCGCACGTACCTGTTTAGGCTCTTCTGGGTGATGGACTCGGATGCATTTATGTTTCACCGAAAACATCAGTATTTCTCACCTTAGTAATGGAAAGGCAGGGATTTAAATTTTCATAGTAAAAAAGCAACAGAAGACCTATCTTTTCTGTAGGTCCGACTGAACTCGAGATACTCTCCACGTGGGATGCCAAGTGGGATCCGTGTTCTCAGTGTGTCTCCCGGACCCGGGTGAATTATAGCCGTGTTCTTACGGTGTTTTGTTTCGTAAAGCGTTGATATTCTCCTGTTTTTCAGGTCCCGTGGGAGTAGGTCTGAATGAACTGAAACGAAAGCTGCTCATCAGCGACACCCAGCACTACGGAGTGACAGTGCCCCGTAAGTCCCCTGCGCCCGTGGTATCGATCGCTCGACCCGATGGAGCGTGGGTGGCCCCCGCGCGGCTCCCGGCCTTTAGCCTCCGGACGCCCAGCAGCCATAGCAAGCGGGCAGTGACACTCTCCGCCTTTGAGAGTGGAGGAAACTGAGGCACGGAGTGAAGGGGTTGCCCCAGACTGCAGAGACTGTTGGCAGGACGTTTGTTAATCACAGCTTCTCTACTCTCGGTTTTTATGGTGAATTTTAATACGCATATGACATTAAATTAGTATTTACAAATTTTCTCCTAAATAAAAGCCTGACTCTTTGACTTCCTAAAATAAGTGCTAATGTTTTCCAGAGGTTTTCACCGGGTTTAAGATCAGAAGGCCCAAACCACAGAGAGCCGAAGGAGGCCTCTTCTAATAGAAGCCTTTCTTAATTACTTTTTATATGTAGTAATTGGCAGATGGTGTTAAATGGGCCTTTCATGGCCATATAATCCAAATATGGTGGGTTTCTTTTCAGTATACAGAATTAGATCTATTTTTATAAAAGAGGTTTTCATAGGCTTTCTTACAAGTGAAATGTGATGCTGGAAGCATTTTGATCTCCAGAATAAATGCCTGTGACTACTTAATATGTTGATGTTAGAAAGCCGTCTAAAAGGCTAAAATTGAAATGTTGGCTTTTTCAAGTGGTTTTGGTACTGTTAAAAACAAAACAAAACAAAAAACACAACTGTTTGTGTATGGCCCTGAGCAGTGTTCTCTAGTTTTGGAAGAGTTCAACTTTATTTTAAAATTATAGTTTTCTATTACCTCAAGTTACTCCTTGTTACTGCATTTTTCCAAATTATTGTTTATAGTCATTTTCAGCCATACGTTACAGGGCCGTTGGTTTCCACCAATAGAGATGAAAGGAAAGGAAAAATGTGGAGATGTGGAATTAAACAGTGTTTTTTTCCCCGTTTTTTTTTTTCCTTCTTTAACTTTAATTATTCTCCTCTCTTGCAAAAGCTGACTTGCGATATACAGGTAATTTGCGAATTTTACAAAACAATTGTCTGTCTTACTGGGAAGCAGTTACAAAGCACCTGGAGGGTGGAAAAACATTACAAAGGGGAAAAAAGGCATGTATGAATTTCCTGCCGTGTCTTCATCTCCTTTATCTGTCTTGATTTATTTCATCGTCCCAACCACGGGTGACGTCTGCCTGCCATAGAGGAGGGAAGCAGGGAGAAAGGGTATGGGACTTACTCAGAGCTGCCCTTGTCATACTTGAACCCACCATGACTGCACTTCTCACGTCCCTCCTCCAAGACACTACAGATGTTCTTTATCGTCGCACAGTCCGTAATGAACATCGATTTATTTGGAAGTTGATAAATACCAATAAGACTGTCTCTCAGACATAAGCCTTTATGGTAGTTTCGGTGTAATTCAAGGACCTAGGGCAGCGTACTTGGGCCTCAATCTATCCAACACTTGCCTCTGAGGTTGTTACAGAAATTGACAATATCCAGAAAAGTTCTGGGCCTGGGACTCTCCAACGAAATCCCCGAAGGAGTAATTTTCCACTCAGATTCACTTTTAAACAGGTGTTAATGTCAGAGGATCCCCACAGAGCTGTGTTTTCCAGACTCGCCTGATGATAAAAATCTCTCGGGCTTCTTAGGAAAAGATTCCAAGGCCTTTCCAAAGAGATCCTCCTTCAAGAAACCTGACAGAATGCCTGAAAATCTATTTTATGTATCCCCAGTGACTCATAACCGGAGACATTTTTGGAAAATAACAGCCATAGCATCAACTCAGGATGATTCCATTAATTATAGAAGAATATATTTTAAGAACGGTGTTGGAATTTTAGATTGTTTTGCTTTTTAAAATACTCCAGGTGATTCTTGATTATCTAGAGAAAAATTACTGCTTTGATTCCTCCACCAGTATTCTGTTCCATGTTTAGCTATCAGTCTTCCCCCAAATGCACTAAATCTCCACCAGAATGGGGAAGTTGGAAACAGTGGGGCGCAGTGGAACTCTCACACACTGCGGGAGGGGGTGTGAATTAATGTCATGCACTCTGGAAAACTAAGCATCTACCACGTATCCACTAAGGCTGAGCCAACATCTACCCCACGACCCAGCGATTCCACTCCTGTCCGCAGCCGATAGTCCTAGAAACCCTGTTCGCAACAGCTCCACGCTGGAAAGGACCCAGTGCCCAGCAGCAGTGGATGGATAGGGGCGTGATGGCAAATTTTTCAGGGAGTGGAGGAGACACAGAGATATGCCCACAGCCCTGTGGTTGCCAGCGCCACACGAGCAGGGCTAACTAACGTGTGCTCCCAGAAACCGGGAGGCTGGTTTGGGAGTGGGACCATGTGCCGAGAGGGTGGCTTACACAGGTGTGTTCCATCTGTGAAAACTGACCACGCTTAGGTGTGAACTTTTCCGTGTATCTTACTTCAGGGTTTTGAGTGTTAAAAAGAACTACTTGGTACTTTAGTTTGCTGTGGTTTGCTGATGTCAATGGGCTGGTCTCCAATGCACCGCAGTTATGGGAAGATGAATACCTTTCTTTTTCGGAGAAAGCTGACTGATGGTGACATGGGATCTTCTCTGGCTGTTTTTGCAACTTACTGTGACTCTATAATTACTGCAATTAAAAAAAATATTTAAAGGGATGCTAAATGAGGTAAATACTGCCGCTTTGGGGCTAAAATGGCAGAACAATTTTATGATCTTTACGAAATATCTATGTTGCCACGTTACACATTCCAAGTCGCTTTAAAAAAAGGTGTTGGGTGCAATTGTAAATGGGATCGACTCCTTAATTTCACTTTCTTCTGTCTTGTTGTTGGTGTGGAGAAATGCAACTGATTTCTGTGCATTGATTTATATCCTGACACTTTACTGAATTCCTGTACAAGTTCTAGCAGTTTTGGAGTGGAGTCTTCTGGGTTTTCCACATATAGTATCATATCATCTGCACAGAGTGATAGTTTGACTCCTTCTTTGCCGATTTGGATGCCTTTAATTTCCTTTTGTTGCCTGATTGCTGAGGCTAGGACTTCCAGTACTATGTTGAATAGCAGTGGTGATAATGGACATCCCTGCCGTGTTCCTGACCTTAGCGGAAAAGCTTTCAGTTTTTCTCCATTGAGAATGATACTTGCGGTGGGTTTTTCATAGATGGCTTTGATAATATTGAGGTATGTGCCCTCTATCCCTACACTTTGAAGAGTTTTGATCAGGAAGGGATGCTGTACTTTGTCAAATGCTTTTTCAGCATCTATGGAGAGTATCATATGGTTCTTGTTCTTTCTTTTATTAATGTGTTGTATCACATTGATCGATTTGCGGATGTTGAACCAACCTTGCAGCCCTGGAATAAATCCCACTTGGTCGTGGTGAATAATCCTTTTAATGTACTGTTGAATCCTATTGGCTAGTATTTTGGCGAGAATTTTTGCATCTGTGTTCATCAAGGATATTGGTCTGGAGTTCTCTTTTTTGATGGGATCCTTGTCTGGTTTGGGGATCAAGGTGATGCTGGCCTCATAAAATGAATTTGAAAGTTTTCCTTCCATTTCTATTTTTTGGAACAGTTTCAGGAGAATAGGAATTAGTTCTTCTTTAAATGTTTGGTAGAATTCCCCCGGGAAGCCATCTGGCCCTGGGCTTTTGTTTGTTTGGAGATTTTTGATGACTGTTTCAATCTCCTTACTGGTTATGGGTCTGTTGAGGCTTTCTATTTCTTCCTGGTTCAGTTGTGGTAGTTTATATGTCTCTAGGAATGCATCCATTTCTTCCAGATTGTCAAATTTGTTGGCGTAGAGTTGCTCATAGTATGTTCTTATAATTGTCTGTATTTCTTTGGTCTTCGTTGTGATCTCTCCTCTTTCATTCATGATTTTATTTATTTGGGTCCTTTCTCTTTTCTTTTTGATAAGTCTGGCCAGGGGTTTATCGATCTTATTAATTCTTTCAAAGAACCAGCTCCTAGTTTCGTTGATTTGTTCTATTGTTTTTTTGGTTTCTATTTCATTGATTTCTGCTCTGATCTTTATGATTTCTCTTCTCCTGCTGGATTTAGGCTTTCTTTGTTGTTCTTTCTCCAGCTCCTTTAGGTGTAGGGTTAGGTTGTGTACCTGAGACCTTTCTTGTTTCTTGAGAAAGGCTTGTACCGCTATATATTTTCCTCTCAGGACTGCCTTTGTTGTGTCTCACAGATTTTGAACCGTTGTGTTTTCATTATCATTTGTTTCCATGCATTTTTTCAATTCTTCAATTTCCTGGTTGACCCATTCATTCTTTAGAAGGATGCTGTTTAGTCTCCATGTATTTGGGTTCTTTCCAGATTTCCTCTTGTGATTGAGTTCTAGCTTCAGAGCATTGTGGTCTGAAAATATGCAGGGAATGATCCCAATCTTTTGATACCGGTTGAGACCTGATTTAGGACCAAGAATGTGATCTATTCTGGAGAATGTTCCATGTGCACTAGAGAAGAATGTGTATTCTGTTGCTTTGGGATGAAATGTTCTGAATATATCTGTGATGTCCATCTGGTCCAGTGTGTCATTTAAGGCCTTTATTTCCTTGTTGATCTTTTGCTTGGATGATCTGTTCATTTCAGTGAGGGGAGTGTTAAAGTCCCCTACTATTATTGTATTATTGTCGATATGTTTCTTTGATTTTGTTATTAATTGGTTTATATAATTGGCTGCTCCCACGTTAGGGGCATAGATATTTAAAATTGTTAGATCTTCTTGTTGGACAGTTCCTTTGAGTATGATATAGTGTCCTTCCTCATCTCTTATTACAGTCTTTGGCTTAAAATCTAATTGATCTGATATAAGGATTGCCACTCCTGCTTTCTTCTGATGTCCATTAGAATGGATAAAGAAGATGTGGTATATATACACAATGGAATACTATGCAGCCATCAAAAGAAATGAAATTTTGCCATTTGCGACGACGTGGATGGAACTAGAGGGTATCATGCTTAGCGAAATAAGTCAATTGGAGAAAGACAACTATCATATGATCTCCCTGATATGAGGGAGAGGAGATGCAACATGGGGGGTTAAGGGGGTAGGAGAAGAGTAAATGAAACAAGATGGGATTGGGAGGGAGACAAACCATAAGTGACTCTTAATCTCACAAAACAAACTGAGGGTTGATGGGGGGAGGGGGGTTGGGAGGGGGGGTGGGATTATGGACATTGGGGAAGGTATGTGCTATGGTGAGTGCTGTGAAGTGTGTAAACCTGGCGATTCACAGACCTGTACCCCTGGGGATAAAAATATATGTTTATAAAAAATAAAATTAAAAAAAAAAAAAGGTGTTGGCCGAAGCCTCTTTGCTGCTGCTTCGCTTCTCTGGCAAATTTCATCCTCGATGAGCAGCATCAACCCTGTTTTAAAGCTCTGGTTTATCATCAGAAAATTTAAGTGACTATTAATATAACCAGCCTTTCAAAAGGCTGTCTCAGTAAATTAAAATAAAGTAGTTAGCAGAAAGTATTGCAGTAGTTGTCAAAGACTTGATAGATTCCAAAGTCTTTCTGGTCTGGAATTTGGGCACTCATAGCCAACCGCACCTTTTAATCACTTTGTGGTTTCTCATGAAGGCATATATCACAGTTATATGTTTTCATAGGTTCAAGGAACTCGTGTTCTATAACACTTCTTTGTCCATAGAAAACCTCAGTTGAGATTTGTAAAATATATATATAAAAACTAAGGTACCAATTAAAAAAAATTTTTTTTTCTTATCTCACCATGGAAGTTATTTGGGAATTTTGTTAGAAGTAGGGGAAGAGGGTGGAGTTTGGAGTGTGTCTCATATTTGTTGGATGTTTGTCTTACACTGTAGACATAGTGGGTACTCGGTGAACCACAGGGAGATAGTGGCCTGCATTGTGGTTAATATGTCCGTCTTTCCTTTTGAGCTCCCTTCTCTTTAGAATTCCCAGGTCCCTTATTCAGGATTCCTCATTGAGAATGAGTTTGTGAGATTCCTGTGGACCCTCACTGCAGTTAACACTAAAATTCTTCAATGGTAGAGTTATGCCAGGCCTGGATAATTTGGGGTGTTCATGATAAAGCAAACACTGTAGATATGTTCTCTTTTAAATGTGTTTAGCAGTTCCATAAATGTCTTGTCCACTTGATGTAGTTCTACTTTTAACCCTCCCTAGGGGACTTCGTATGTCAGGGCGGTGATCCTTAAAACTGTGGGCTGCATTTTCAGAGTGTCCTGCCATTACAGTCGAATAAAGGTTTTTTCCTCAGTTGAACCTTTTCTCAGCTCATCAGAGACCAATTAATGCACATAAAATTCTCAGTTTTGATTTTCAACAATACATTTTTACAAAGCTTACTGTTTGCTAAAGGAACACCAGTAAACAAAAATGAAGCTGTTGGAGAAGTAATAAGTGAATATTAACCCTAAATTCCAAAGCAGGGCATCATACTAATTTTAATATCATTCAAACTCTTGGATGTGTATTATGTTATATACACTTAATAGAGTCTGTTTCTGTTGTGGAATTCATATTTGGCTTTTATGATAGAATTAAATTTATTAGTATTTCATGCTATTCCTGCAAAAGGTGTGACACTTCATAAAAAATAACATAACTTCTTGGTGTTTTACCAGCAGAAATATGAAAAACTGTTTTAGGAGATCTGAATGTTGTATTAAAATATGCTTGGTAACTAAATAGAAGTCAGTTAAATTTTGGATATAATTTAAATTAATCAGGTTTTATAAAGTATAAATACTTTTTGTATTGAGTTCTTTTTTTCCCACTTCCCTGTTTTCCTTTTCTATGTTACTAACATTTAATTGAAATAAATAAGCTACACATATTTAAAAGGTATAATTAGGTTGATTTTAATATACATAGACACATATGAAATCATCACCACAATCAACATAATGAACATTTCCATTTCTTAAAAAAAATTTCCCCATGCCTTTTGTAATCCATCCTTCTACCCCTGGCTTCAGGCAACCATGAATCTACACTCTGAAAACTATAGATTTGTTTGACTCCTCTAGCACTTTATATAAATAAAATTATACAGTATGTTCCCAAATTCTTTTTGCCTGGCTTATTTCACCCAGGTTGAGTTTGAGATTCACCGACATGGTTTCACAGATCAATAATTCATCCTTTTTCATTACTCAGTAGTATTCCACTGTATGGAAATACTCTAATTCCTTTATCCATTTACCTGCTGATGGATACTTGGGGGTTTCTCCCCATTTCTGGTTATTACAGATAAACCCATAACCTAGATATTCTGATGAACATATGTTTTTGTTTCTGTTGGGTAAATAAGGAGTAGTAGAATGGCTAGATCATATTTAATTTTTTTAAGAACCTACCAAGCCATTTTCTAAATGGTTATACCGTTTTCCAACCCACTAGCTGTGTGTGCAAAATCTAGTTTTTTACAGCTTTGCCAATAATTGGCATAGTCAGCCTTTTAAATTTTTCTCCATGTGATACAGACCTATCTCAGGTATATTATGGGTTCAGTTCCAGACCACCACAATAAAATGAATTCTGCACAATGAAGCAGCTCAAATGAATTTTTTGGCTTCCCAGTACATATAAAAATTATTCTTAGAAAAAATGAAATTTGTGCTTATGTTGTATTCTCTCAAGTGTGCATTATGTCTGAAAGAACAATGTATATACCTTAATTTTAAAATACTTGATTGTTAAACAATGCTAACCATCCTCTGAGCTTTCAGTGAGTTGTCATATTTTTGCTGGGGGAGGGTCTTGTCTTGAGGGGGTTGGCTGCTGACTGAGCAGGGGAGTGGCTGCTGAAGGGGGCGGTTGGCTCTGGGAACTTCTTAAAATAGGACAACAGTGATGTTTGGTGCATCAGTAAACTCTTCCATTCATGAACTGTTTCTCTGTAGCAGGCAGTGCTGTTTGATATTATTTTACCCACAGAACTTCTTCCAAAATTGGACTTGAGCCTCTCAAACATTGTGCTTCTTTATCAGCTCCATTTATGGAATATTTTAAATCTTTTTTTGTCAGCAACCTTCGCAGTTACCATCTCAAGAAACCACTTTCTTTGCTCATCCATAAGAAGCGTCTCCTTATCCATTAAAATTTTATCACGAGATGGCAGTGATTCATTCACATCTTCAGGCTCCACTTCTAAAATTCTAATTTTTGTGCTCATTTCCACCACATCTGCAGTGACTTCCTCCACTTAAGTCTTGATCCCCTCCAAGTCATCCATGAGGACTGAAGTCAACTTCTTCCAAACTGTTAATGTTGATATTTTGACCTCTTCCCATGATTGCGATTCCCATGAATCACAAATGTTTTCAGTGGCATCTAGAATGGTGAATCCTTTCCAAAGGAAAATTTTCTTTCCATAAGTCAGTTTTCAATTTACTTCACCCAAAGCCATCAGAGGAATCACTGTCTATGGCAACCACAGCCTTACAAAAGATGTATTTCTTAATAATAAGGATTGAAAGTCACAGTTATTCTTTGATCCATGGGCTGCAGAATGGATGTTCTGTTAGCAGGCATGAAAGTAACATTAATCTTGTACATCTCCATCAGCGTTCTTGGGTGACAAGGTGCACTGTCAATGAGCACTCATTTTTAAAAGGAATCTTTCTGAGCACTAGGTTTGAACAGTGGGCTTAAAATACCCAGCAGGCCATGTTGTAAGCAGATGTGCTGTCATTGGCTTTGTTGTTCTAATTATAGAGCACAGGCAGAGTAGACTTAGTGGGATTCTTAAGGGCACTGGGATTTTCAGAAGAGTCAATGAGCACTGGTTTCAAACTTAAAGTCATCAGCTACATTCGGCCCTGATAAGCCAGACTGTCCTTTGAAGCTTGAAGCGAGGCATTGACTTCTCTCTGGCTATGAAAGTCTTCTTCCAATATGTCTATTTAATTTAAGTGAATATCTGCTTAGTGTAGCCACCTTCATTAATGATCTTCGCTAGATCTTTCTGGATAACTTGCTCTCGCTTCTACGTCATCATTTGCTGAGTCACCGTCCACTCTTCTGTTACGGAGACAGCTTTTTTCCTTAAACCTCCGGAACCAACCTCTGCTCGCTTCCAGCTTTTCTTCTGGGCTTCCTCACCGCTCTCGGCCTTCACAGAACTGGGCCTCAAGTTAGGCCTTGCTCTGGATCAGGCCTTCGCTTAGGAGAATGTCATGGCTGCTTTAATCGTCTCTCCAGACCACTCAAACTTTCTCCATATCAGCAACAAGGCCGTTTCACTTTCTTACCATTTGTACATTCACTGGAGTAGCACTTTTAATTTATTCCAAGAATTTTTCTTTGCATTCACAACTTGACTGGTGTGAGAGCTTTCAGCCAATTTCAGCTTTCCACACGCCTTCCTTGTTAAGCTTAATCATGTCTAGCTTTTGATTCAAGGTGAGAATGTGAGACTCTTCCTTTCACTTGAACACTTAGAAGCCATTGTGGGATTCTGAATTGGCCTAATTTCAATACTGTTGTGTCTCAGGGAATGGGGAGGCCTGAGGAAAGGGGGAGAGACGGGGGAAATGGCTGGTCAGTGGAGCAGTCAGAACACACACATTTGTTAATTAAGTTTACTATCTCATGTGGGTGCAGTTCATGGCACCCCAAAACAACTATGATAGTAACATCAAAGATCACTGATCACAGATCACCGTAACAAATATAATAACGAAAAAGTTGGAAGTATGGTGAGAATTACCAAAATGTGACACAGAGACACAAATGAGCAAATATATATGTGTATATTTTTGTTAAGGACTTTTGCACCTAAATTTATGATGGAGATTGGTCTGTTATGTTTTCTAATGTCTTTGTTAGATTTTGCTATTAGGGTTATACTAATATCATAAAATGAATTAAGCAGCAGTTCCTCTTTATGCAAAAATATGTTGCTGTAGGATTTGTGTTATTTCATTCTTTATGGTGGACAGACTTCATCAGCCATCCAGGCCTGGAGTCTTTTGGGGAAGGTTTGGAAAAACGGATTTATTTAGGGGCGCCTGGGTGGCTCAGTCAGGCATCTGCCTTTGGCTCAGGTCATGATCTGGGGATCAAACCCCACATTAGGCTACCCAATCAGCAGGAAGTTCACTTCTTTCTCTGGCCCTCACCCTGCTTGTGTGTGCTCTCTCAAATAAATAAAATCTTTATATAATGGATTTATTTAGTAGATAACAGGGCTGTTCAGATATTGTCTCCTCTTGTTTCAATTTTGATTCTTCATACTTTTCAAGAAATTTATCCATGTCATCTAAATTGGCAAATATGCTGCATAAAGTATGCATAATATCCTCTAATCCTTTTTATTGTTGCTAGGATCTCTGGTAATAACTCTTATTTCATTATTTATTTGGTGATTTTTGTTCTCTTTTTCTTAATCACTGTAATTAGATTTTAAATTTTTGTCATTTTTCTTAATTTTTTTCTATTTTGTTAATTTCTGTTCTTATTCACTTCTCCTTGGCTTGAGTTTACTTTGATCTTTTCTTTCTAGCAATTTTTTTTTAAGATATTATTCATTTATTTGACAGAGATCATGAGTAGGTAGAGAGGCAGGCAGAGAGAGAGGGGGAAGCAGGCTCCCCGCTAAGCAGGGATCCTGATGCGGGGCTCTATCCCAGGACCCTGGGATCATGACCTGAGCCGAAGGCAGAGGTTTAATCCACTGAGCCACGCAGGCACCCCTCTAGCAATTTTTAAGATTAACTTTCAGTCACTTAGTTTAGGTCTTCTTTTCCAATAGAAGTACGTAAAGGCATAAGTTTCCTGCTATGCACTATCTTTCTCTATCCCGTAACTTTGATAGGTTGTATTTTCCTTGTCGTGTACTTCCCAGTATTTGCTCATTGTTCCATTTTTGATTCATATTTATTTGGAAGTGTGTTATTTAATATTTGAGGTTTTCCTAGATATCTTATTATGGATTTTTCATTACTTTTTGGTTAGAGAATTTACTCCATATGATTTGGATTCTTTTAAATTGACTGGGACTTTTTATGGGCCAGCATATGGTCTACCTTTTGACAAATGCATCATCTATGCTTGAAAATCATGTGTTTTCTGCAGTTACTGGATGCAGTGTTATACAGGTATTAAATAGACCCCTGAGGTTGGTGGTGTTTAGATCCCATGTCTTACCGATATTTTGTCTAGTTCTGTCAGTTATCAAGAGGCAGTAAAATCTATTCTGATGGTGAACATGTCCATTTCTCCATTTAACTTAAGCCCATTTTTGCCTCATGTACTTTAAAGTTTTGTTATTATGTGTGTACAAATTTAGAATTGTTATAAGTGTCTATTATTATGAAACATTCTTCTTTATCTCTGATCATACTTTTTCTTGAAGTCTCTTTTGTCTGATACTGAAGTAGCCACTTTAGCTGCCTTATCCTTATTGTTTTTTAAGATTTTATTTATTTCACAGAGAGAGAGATCACAAGTAGGCAGAGAGGCACGTAGAGAGAGGGGGGGAAGCAGGCTTCCTGCCGAGCAGAGAGCCCCATGCGGGGCTCGATCCCAGGACCCTGAGACCATGACCTGAGCTGAAGGCAGATTCTTAACCCACTGAGCCACCCAGGTGCCCCTGCCTTATCCTTATTGTTTACGTGGACATACACTGTCTTCCATCTGTTCACTTTCAGCTTATTTGTGTCTTTATATTTAATGTGTCTTTCTTACAAGCTTATAGACAGCATGTAGTAGGGTCTTGCTTTTTTCACCTGTTCTCTCTGCCTTTTAATTTGAGTATATAAACCAGTTAACGTTTATTGAATTGTGGAAATGATCAAATTTAAGCTACTATTATGTTTTTATTTATCCTGGGTTTTTGGGTTTTTTTTTTTTTGCTTTTTATTTTTTTTCTCCTTTTTTATTATTTGAATGTTTATTAATGTTCCATTTCAATTTACCCATTGGTGCTCTGCTTATACGTCTTTGCATTACTTGTTACTGGTTGCTCTAGGGACTACAACATGCTTAATGTCTAACCAGTCACAGTCTAGAGTTAACTTCATGCCATTTCACATAATACATAGAAACCTTTCAATCATATGAGTCTTTTTCCCTAGTCCTTTTTGTGCTAGTTGACAAGGTTATGTTTGCATACACTGAAAACTCTACTAGATATTACAATTTCTAAATCAGTTTATATATATATATATATATGTTTATTATATATGTCTGTTATAAATCATACATATAATGTCTATAATATATATAACTATATAACATGTCTATAATTTTATATACACAATATGTCTCTATTAGATATATATACACATATACATATATACATCTATATATACACATCTATATATACAGTATGTTTATATTATATATACATATATATATACACATATACATATACACACATATATATATGGAATGTAAGAGGGAAAAAAATAGACTTCTGTTTCTACTCAACTATTCTTTCTGTTGCTCTTTCTTCATTCTTTGAAGATAAAACTTCCTTCTTTTAGCCTAAAAACTTCCTTGAATATTCTTTTAGAATAGATATGCTGATGAATTCTCTTAGTCTCTCTCCTTCTGAAAAGATGTTTTGCCTTTTTCTCCTGAAGGATATTTTAGGTGAAGTTCTTATCTTTCAGTACTTTAAGTGTAGATATTATTTCACTGAGTCCTTGTTTTTATGATTTATAATCTGTAGTCACAGAAATCATTATTCCTTATATGTACTGTATTGGTTTTTACTAGATGCTTTCAAGATTTTTTTCTTTATCTTTGGCTGTTAGTACTCTGGTTTTGTTGCTATCTAGCATGATTTTTCTCTGAATTTATCTATTTGAGATTTGTTGAGCTTCTGAAATTTGTGAAATGTATGTCTTCCACCAAATTTTAGCAGTTTGGGGCCATTATTTCTTGAAAAACATTTTTTTTTTTTTGCCTCAGTATCTTTTCTGTCTTCTCTGACATCCAGATTACACATTACACAGGTCCCTCGGTTTCCATTTATATCTTCTCAATCTTTTTTTTTTCTCTGTTGCTCAGATTTTATAATTTCCATTGATCTACCTTCAAGTTCATTAGCTTTTTTCTCTGTCCTGCCCATTCTAGCAACTTACCCATCTAGTAACTTGTTTCTGCTAGATACTGTATATTTCTTTTCTAAACTTTCCATTTGGTTCTTGTTTATAGTTTCTATTTCTCTGAGAATTGATATTTTCATTCATTTCAGATGTGTTTTCCTTTACCCTACAAAACACGGTTACAAATAGTTGCCTTAAAGTCTTTGTCCAGTAGTTCTAACTTCTGGATCATTCAGAGTTGCCATCTGCCATTTTCCCCTTGAGAATTGGTCAAAATTTGTTGGCTCTTTTAAATTGCATTGGAGGTATTACAAATGCAACGTTTTATCAACTCTGGGTCCTGCTTACAGTGGAGCAGAAAATTAGGATTAACTTTAAAAACCAACAAAGACCCTGAGAAGTTTCAGTGCAAATCTGGCAAGTGCAAACCTGGATATAGCCCATCCGTGTTGCTGGTTACACTTACAGCTCGGCCAGAGACAGCTCTCTGAGCACTCTGAAAGTGAGTAAAGCAGGAGGTGTTGGAGGGGCGTCAACATTTTGGAGAATGTTTTTGTTTTAGCAAGTAATCACCCTTTTATGTTTACAACGTAAGTTCTGTTCCATTTCCTGTGAGTTGTGGTTTCAATCGGAGTTCAATTCTGTTAAGTCTTTGCTATACTGGTTTGGGTCTTCCCTGTCACGTGTGGCTCAGGGATGAGTCTGATACTTGTGTGCATCGTCACAGCTCAGCTCAGTTCTCTAAGCCTTTTCTGCATTGGTTTGGGGGTGTTCTGTGCTGCTCTTATTCACGGGTTAGGCTGAGACTTGTTCTTATCTTAGTTCGCGTCTGAAAACATTGCTGTGTCAGTTGGAGTCTGACCTGCCAAGTGCATAGCTCAGGGGTTATTCTTCAGCTGGTATTGATTCCTTCCGCTTTAGAATATCTCCATCAGTCTTCCTGAATTACCTCCATACTCTTCAATTTGTAAGGGCTTTTTTGTTTTTTCTTGGTTCTTTTCACCAAAAAAGGGCTCCTGGAAATGTAGTCACACAGAATGCCATGATGCTCTGTAAATGTTCCCACACTCGGGCAAAGCTAAGAAGCAATAGAAGTTAAAACTCCGCCCCTGCAGGTTGATCCCTCTCCAGTCTCCCTGCTTTATTTCTTTGCAAAGTTGGCTGGGCCCAGAGTTTTTAGCTATAATCCGCAGGAAAGATGGGCTACTTGCGCTTCCTCAATCAGCATGCAATTCCGGAGGTTTGGTTATGTTTTTATAGTTAACCCTGTATTTTCTGCTCCATTATAACTTAGTCGCAGACAGGCAACATTACTGCACGTCTGGAAGTTCAGTAGTATTCTGAGGTGTTTATAATTTTGCAATGGAGGAATGAATAGCACATAGAGGTTTTCTAATTCAGTCAGTAAAACAAAACATTGATGACATACTCACTATGTGTTGTGTGTGAAGACAGTAAAATAATTTCGGCATTTACCTTACAACCTTGTAGGCGTTAGACTTGCTTAGTGAATAACGATCAGTAAATATGATAATAAGCATATTATTTGCAAAAGATAGGAGTTTTCCCTTAAGTGTTAAAATACCATTTTTATTTAACATAGTAGAGTGCCTTCAAAATAATGAATAGCACAGATACAGTGCTATTTAATTTTGAATCCATATTCAAATCAGTGCTGTACTTTCCTATTGGTAGAAAATCTGAATGACACTTTATTAGCTAATTTGCTCTTTTCTAAGTTTTAAAATCTGGTTTATGAGAAATACGTTATTTTTTATTTTTTTAAAGATTTTATATATTTGAGAGCATAAGCGAGGACAAGTAGGGTGAGGGGCAGAGGGAGAAGCAGGCTCTCCGCTGAGCAGGGAGCCCGACATGTGGGACTAGATCCCAGGACTCTGGGATCGTGACCTGAGCTGAAGGCAGATGCTCAACCTACTGAGTCACCTAAATGCCCTGAAAAATACCTCAATACATGATGATTTCCTTTTTGCTATCTTCCTTAGGATGGCTGATGTCAACTTTCATTAACTCTTTTTAATTAAATCGCAGACACAACCAGAGCAAGAAGAAGCCAGGAGAGCGATGGTGTGGAATATATTTTCATTTCCAAGCATTTGTTTGAGACAGATGTACAAAATAACAAGTATGTGGAGCGTTTTTGTATGACTGTTGTTTTTAAGCCTGGGCCTCTCTTATCTGGTTTTAGGCAACTGAGGGTTCCCTTGTGTTTGAAATAAATTTTAAGTTTTATAATATTTGAGACAGATGAAAAGGTGAGGATTCGGTTAGTAGGTGTTACCAGTCTTCAGCTGTAATGTTTTAATAACCTAGAGCTGCTATGTTTCTGATGAGTTAAATGGGCAGGAGTTACTTTGAAGGATGAGGGAATGTTGCTTATATGTTATTGTGGCCTCTTTCCACCCCACTCCCTGAGTCTTAATACAGAATTTGAATAGAATTTTCTTTAAAAAAACTAACAACGATGTACTAGATCCCTAGTCCCACCATCATCTTCCACACGCATCTCTCTCCCTCACTGGCTCTTCAGCAAATTAAAATGCTGTTAGTCGCCTTGCTTATACCATGTCCTCCGGCCAGCTCTAACTGCCCCACCTCCCCAGGTCCTCCATTTGCTCAGCCTGAATATTTTAGGGTATCAGGGAGCAGTGTGTGTTTTAATGCAGGATTTGGGGATTTTATTGAAACATCAAAATGCTTTTTTCCGCGTTTGGCACAGCGATTGTGTTTTTATAGCACGTAATCGGCTGCCTTGCTTCCATTAGCCACCAAGCAGTTCCTCCTGTCGCTGGAAAGCCGAGTGTGGTTATTCTGCAGTGTGCAGTGAAATTTCAGTAGTTTCTATTGTTTGGCTTATTCACTGTTTTATTGCATTGCATTAGTTCTGAAAAAGAGGTGATGGAAAACAGAGTACTGCTGGACTGAAGTACTTTCTTTCTGCTTAAGTGTAATACAAGCAAGTGTTACTGATTTGAAAATGTAAAATACAAGATTTTTAAAAATTGACATTCTGGAGGACTTGGCCCTACTTATTTTATTGAACACAGTAAAAAAAAAAAAATTTACATGTTCAGCAAAAATCTTTTTATATATTTGAATTATGTCTTTCCACTTATATCTGTAATTATTTCACGAACGGCTCTGATGCAGATCTGATTTCCTACAGGTTTATTGAATACGGTGAATATAAAAACAACTACTATGGCACAAGTATAGACTCCGTGCGGTCTGTCCTTGCTAAAAACAAAGTTTGTTTGTTGGATGTTCAGCCTCACGTAAGTGAACAATGAGCTATTCAGTGCCCTCTGGCCCGTGTGAGCTGCCACACTTCACGGGAACCTTTCAGTCTGGGGGTAAATCTGAAGGCTGCTCACTCTTGGCCTATCTGTGGCTTTCCTAGTGACGAAAGCCTTTAAATGTAATATGAGAGGTCTCTGGTGAGGCGGGGGAAAAGACCCATAATATTAGAGAAGAGAAGTAGGGGAAGCCACAAGTTCTGTTGATAACTCTTGTTTATGTTCTGCATTTGCCAAGTACAAGGACTCTTAGGTATTTCTTCTGTGTAGTTTTTATTAAAAATACACTGCTACGTGTATAATGTATTCTTAAGTGTTAAGTACGATTATAAGTGTTTGTAATTTTTACAGTGGGCATTTTGGTTCTTGGCCCTCTTGTATTTTGATTCTCTACATATTCTACAAGTGTATACCCCCTGCATAGCACTGGGGGGCATTTTGCAGGAACTGAGCTGAGTGAGATGGTTCCTGCAGCTGTCGGCTGAATCCTTGCTGGGAGGCCGGGAATGCTTATGAACACTTTGGACCGAGAATGCCAGTGGGTGAAGCCATTCAATTCTTACTGAACCACCTCTCCTCCAGCAGTGACCCAACCCACAGCTTTGTCCTTGTCACCCAGGGGCCACAGAGTCTTGTTCACTGATGGGTGTACAACTTCCAAGACCCAGGATGGCCTGGAGATGCCCTTCACTCCTCTTCAGGAAGAGGAGTCTGGAGTGAAAGTGTCCCAAGGATCAGTAGGGCAGCTGACCCCTTCACTTAGGCACTGGCGATGTGTAGGATACTCCTACTTGTGCCGAATCTCTCTGCTGGTACCCTGGGTCTAGTCGGGTCCAGCTCCCTTGGTGTGTGTCCAGCTGTCCGTCCCCAGAACCTCACTAGCCCTCCGGACATACAGATCCTCTGGCCCCACCCCCCACACTAACCTTTCAGGGGAGTTTATGATTTGTATGCACATTCTGGGGGGCCCTGACACATAGGTCAAGAGGATCCCTCAACTCCCACCCTTTTACCATTCCCCCTCAACTGTAGGTGAGTCCTCAGAAGCATAGTGTAAATAATGTAAGATATTTTGATGGGGGAATGTTGAGAAGCTTCCTGGGAAGCAGAAGCCTTGCCCTTTTAGGACACTCCAAAGGATAGCATGGCACACAAGGCAGAATGACAGACTCCTGTGTGAGATATGGAAGAGGCTTAGATGGGATGGTTGGAAGATTTTCCTGTGCAGACACTTACTTAACTCATAGCATCTCTTGAGTATTTGATTTAAAAATCAGTTTTATGGTATTTTTAGCTGCTTCTGTTCAGTATGAATTATGATAGATTTCAAAATATTTCAAAACATTTTAAAAGGCAAGTTATATTCTCCAACATTTTTTCAGGGGTATATAATTATGACATTTAATTGGCAACTACTGATTGAATAATATATTGAAAGAGCTACTGGCCTTAATTTTAAGGAGTTTTCTCCTTTGAAAGAAACTTTGGTTTTATTATAAAATTCACTCATGACATTATAAAGAAATAAAACTTATTTTCTTCCTTGCAGACAGTGAAGCATTTAAGGACCCTAGAATTTAAGCCCTACGTGATATTTATAAAGCCTCCATCAATAGAGCGCTTGAGGGAGACAAGAAAAAATGCAAAGATTATTTCAAGCAGAGATGACCAAGGTGCTGCAAAGCCTTTCACAGTAAGTACAGTGAGGCTCATTAAGAAAATGTAAGTGGAGCACCTGGGTGGCTCAGTGGGTTAAGCCGCTGCCTTCGGCTCAGGTCATGATCTCAGGGTCCTGGGATCGAGTCCCGCATTGGGCTCTCTGCTCAGCGGGGAGCCTGCTTCCCTCTCTCTCTCTCTGCCTACTTGTGAGCTCTCTTTGTAAAAATAAATAGATAAAAGCTTTAAAAAAAAAATTAAAAAAAAAAAAAGAAAATGTAAGTGGTGCTTGAAATTATGCATGCGGGAGCCCCACTACCTTCAGAAGACATGGTGTAGTAGATGGTATGATCCACAACTCGATAAAAGCAGAACTGTATTTAGGTACGTACCTTTTGAGTGATTGCATGGTAATGGCTTTCTGTGGTTCTATGACTAGATCTTCCTATTCTGTTGACTGAAGTATTCCTGTAATGATGAGCGAGTGATAATCCTGAAATTCACGATAGGTGGGAACTTTGCGTGAGCAGTTGAGTTATGAAGTTATGACGTCTGAAGAAATTGTAGGTCAAGAGGGTCATTTTCATTTGTGGCTGAGAGAAAAAACACAGGATAGCATTTGATAAACCGGTTATGGAAATGTCTGCATCCATGTAAAGTGATATAATTGCCTGGTTAACCAAAATTTTTTTTTAATATTTCCTTTTGCAGGAAGAAGACTTTCAGGAAATGATTAAATCTGCACAGATAATGGAAAATCAGTATGGTCATCTTTTTGACAAAATCATAGTAAATGATGACCTCACCGTGGCATTCAATGAGCTGAAAACAACTTTTGACAAATTAGAGACAGAGGCCCACTGGGTTCCAGTGAGCTGGTTACATTCGTAACTAAGGGAAACTCCCACGATCAGCGTTTTGTAGAGTGCATGATGAAATCAGTTACTGTCCTGGTGGCAGGGTTTGTTAGTCTATGTCACTGCTGTAGACATGCAGTCTTGCTTAAAACTGAATGTTGGTTTTGTTTGTATCTTTCTCCAGCCTTACTTCAAGCACAGTATTTGAATAGAAGATCCAGAATCAAAATTTGCATAGTACCATCTTTTGGGCAGAGCTTTTGAACCTTTTGGTTGTCTTTAACATACAGCTGTATCTCCAAGAGGAGGCTGGACTTTTCAGGGAGAAACAGCCAGGGAATTGATACTGGAGTTGTGCTTCGTTGGGTCTCAGATGTGGTCCCTCCATCAAGTCTGCACGCTCACAGCTGAAGGTATGACCTTCACAGCCGTGAGCAGCTCCAGGCAAACAGGACAGCTTTGCCCTTCTTCGGATGGGTCACTAGGCTCACCTGGGCTGACAGTAAGGCATCCTCTTACTATTCTAAAAGCGCAACCTTTTTCTTACATATCTACAATATAGTCAGTGTATTTAAGGAATTATGACACATTTGCCTTAGTGAGTGGCCTGCATGTCATAGCTTGAGAAGGCCTCTTAGGACTATGGATCGGTGTCTCAAATATTTAATGAGGGAAGGTAAAACTTTAAAATGATTATATTTGTCACTAAAAGCCCTTCCTTAATGGGATTAGTCTTTGTAAGTAAGGTTGGTATTCTCTTGGGGCAAGTCATGGATTACAAAGGACATTTTTATTTGTAAATCATCAGACAGGATTTCTGCAGTCACCATCCAATAAATCATAAGAATGTGATTCCTATTCCAAAAGTAGGTGTTTTACCTGTTACCAACACAGTTAAAATGTGATCAATTTTCACATGTGCAATTGATTTTAAATTGATTTTAACTTACCTCTTCATCATCAAAATAATTCTTAACACTAGTCAGGTGCCATCCTAATCTTACCATTTTTAAAGAATTATAAGAAAGACTCTGTATTATAAATATTTAGATGGGTTCTCATTTTTGCTTGTTGCTACTGAACTTCAGCAAATAAATCACATAGCTCAAGATACTAGAAAGGGCCGTAAGTTGTGTAAGAGAACATGTCTTGCCATTCTTGCATGCACTAAGACCCTGCCAATCAAAAATCATTGCATCTGTGACTTTCAAACAGAAAATATTTTTTGTTGATTTGTAAAGAGAGTTTAGATGTCATGTTTAAAGAAAAAATAGAATGTAGTGAAATTTTATATATTTATGAAATCTCTCAAAGGCATATTTTTTTAATAATCAAATGGAGCTATTCATAAATTGTATGTAAAGATGTCATAATTTAAAATAGTTTTATAAGTCAGGGTCAACATTCCATGTAAATATTTGACCTTTGTTCATACACAGATCGACCCTCAAGTGTTATACGTGCACCACGCATTTGGTAGCGCTATCTGCTGGGTTTCCTTCAGATATGTCAAAGTTTATGTTAGAAACAGAGACAAAAACTACTGCAATGGCCTTGATACACATGCACACTAAAACAGTCAGACTAAGTGTTACCTAACATGATCCAAACAGTGAGTTCTAAGTTTATAAACCCAACAGCAAGCCATTTAGTTTTTTAAAAGAGTGGGGAAGAGGGCTGCCGTACTTAAAGTTATAGGGCTGCTCTAAGAAAATAGAAGTCTTACACAGAGTTTGGGCAAAGGAGACTCCTCTTTGAACGCTGGCTAAAAATCTCCTGTAAATCAAAATCTCCTCTACAAAGAGTAATGGGAAATGTGTAATTAATTATCTAGGCAATTGTCTGAATACTTTCGGCGTCCAAATTCTTTACTGCGGGGGTAGAGGGTAGCGGAGCGGGGTGGAAACAGAGTCCTTGTGGCTGTTGGTAGCGATGGGGTGTTACTACGAAATGTAAGTGTCCAGACCTCTCTCCCTTTTCACACTAGGACTAAACAAGGGTTTTTTTGTTTGTTTTTAATGAAAAGATGCCCCTTAGCAATTTGGGAAATACTAGGTACATGGCTTTGCAAGTGATGCTTACATGGCCATTCTGATATCTAGAAACTGAGTAAAGCAGTGCCAGGGGCTCGCTGATAACTACTGCAGAAGGCCCAAGACTTGCGTCTGCAGCCAGACCCCCTCCTCCTTCAGCAAGGAGACGCACACGGTGCCCCTCACTGTACTAGTTCGGCCGGCTCCCAAGACCATGTCAGCCACTATTTGAGAGAAGAGGAATGTTTTATTTTTAAGTCCATATATTTAAAATCCAAGATCAGAAAATTCTGTATTCCCATGATCACCAGTTGGAGATCCCAACTGGAGTCCATTAAAAAGAAAAAGGTGAAATTGAAATATTTTTTCCCGTTGTTTTACTTACTCATATAGACGTTCTTAATAGCTGTAAGGCTGACATTCCTGGTATTATATAATGATTGAATGTATCTGAATCATAATAACTTAAAATGGACACACCTGTAATCTTTACAGATTTAAAAAAAACTGTTAGTAAAAGCTTCTTGAAGGTCTAAATTTCTATTATTTATTTTCTTTTTGACTGCTAAGGATTTCTAAATAAATGTAATGGAAAACCTTTGATCTTAATAAAGTACCTTCAGAGGACATGTGCACTTGCACAATGTTCTTGCACTTGGGTCTTTAGGATAGTGTTTCTTGTGGTTGAACAAACACTGTTTTCTACTCTAATACCAAATGGTTTATTTGAATTTGCCATGTTTAAAATTAAACTTCATATTTGTTTCCATCAATAAGTTACTGGTCTTAACAAGGTTGTTGGACAGACGGACTTCACCAGTCCAGCCATTTAAAGAGACGGCCTCTCTGCCTGTGGGTCCTACTCCCTGGGTCACGCTGGTCCCCGAGCTCTTGGGGGGACATCCTTCTTTACAGCTCCTCCTCCAGGACGTGTCCATCCCCTAGTCACCATCCCTTGCCTCTCAGGCCTGTTAGTAAGTGACAGCCACCTCCAGCCTGGCCAAGAACCTGAGGGTGGTCCATAGCTGGGCTTTCCCCATGGGACCCCCAGGAGAAATAAGGGGGGGGGGGTTGGACAGTCAGGGCCCATCCATGATGGGATCGTCCCTTGTCCCACTCCTCCCCATCAGGAACTAGAGCATTCTCCACATCCTGTTCCTGAACTCCAGTCAGGCACAACTCAGCTTTTTTATTTAGCTGTACCTGAGAACAGATGGCTACCTGCTTAGGTACACGCTCTCATTAGCGCTGGTCTTGCTTCAACAGTTGAGCCAATGAGCCCCAGCTCTGCTTCCGCTGAAACACTGTACAGGGTAGCACTCAGGAGCCTGGGATCTGGAGCCACACTTCCTGAGTTCAAATTCTGGTTTTGCCTATTACCAGCTTTGCAGCCTTGAGACAGTCCTTTAACCTCTCTGAGCAGGAAAATGGACATAATCTGCTTACCTCATGGGATGGTTGTGGGCACAAAAGAGCTGATCCATGTAAAGTACTTGGAACAAAACCCTGGGACAGAAATATTCAATAACTGTGAGCTCCTGTGTTACAGTGATCATTCTCACAGCACACAATTTCGAAATCGCTCTATAAATGATCACCCATATAAACAGTTCTCCATTAGCAAACTCACTGGAAGTCTCCTAATAATTCCTAGGATGGTTTTATTATGTAAAAAGCATCCATTACTTCCAAGTGATACATCAGGACCTAATTAAGTAATCCTCAATAGGGAAGTGAACAAATTTTTATTTTTAGCCACTGGTATGCAGTATAACTTACCTGGATTTAAGAGAAATGTCCCTTAATTGCATTAATGCCCTTTCTTCGGCTACCACACTTCCTTCACAAATGCTTGCTCCCCTTACCCTCAAGCTCTAGGAGGGCAGGGAGTGTTTCTGAAACCACTGTGTATGCACGTGCTCCGACCAGGACCAACCCCCGCCACCCCACTGTACTTCCTGACCATCAGACGTCTGTATGGTTTCCATTCGCTATCTCATTGAATCCTCACAGCTCCCTTACATGAAAGACACCTTCCTATTTGTACAACTGAGAAAAGGGAGGGGCGGGGCTTCAGCACCTTGCCCCAGGTGACTGAGGCTCACAAGCACTGGAATCTGGACATGAACTGGGGTCCGCCTCCCCGCGCCCACACCATTTTCACTGCGGTGCGCTTCCTGATGTTGCTGTCGCTTGAGCCAGAGCTGGAAACCTGAGATTTGGTCACTTGGAGAAGGTTTACCCTTCTTATGCATGCACAGTTTATAATTTTCTCAAAATGCTACTGCTTGAAGTCGGATAGACCCTGCTGTACCTAAGCCTGTAAGAACTGGTTAATACACAGAAAGTGGCTGTTTATCAGCAGCAAACCTGCGCAGCGTGACACGCAATTCGGTTTAGGCCACCTGAGCCCCGGTCCTTAGTGGTGATTCGGGACAGTCTACACTTTGCGGGGATTAACCTGAGTTGGTCGTGCTGCCCAGTGCCACGTGATGTCAGAGAGGCTGTGACTAAGGGTTGTTCCCCTAATTTACTTTGTCAAAGATTAAACTGCATGTGGTAAAAGATCTTTTATGCCCCTGTCCCTATCCTTCTGTTGGCACTACCCCAATTATTTGGTAATGTTTGCCAACGTGACTGTCATAATGCCGACTTTAAACCAGAATAATAAAGGCCAGTCTGTAGAATGACCGAGTAGAAAAAAGACAAGATCCTAAATCCATAATAGCATCAAACTGTTCAACCAATCCTGGGACCTCCATCCACTAACTGCTGAATACACACTCAGGGTTCTCATGGCCTGTTGGCAGGAATATAAATTGGTGTAAACACTACAGAAAACTGTATGGAGGCCACAAGAAATTAAAAACAACTGTATTATGATCCAGCAAGCCCACTTCTAGGTATATATCTGAAGGAAAATGAAGTCTGTACTCCCTGGTTCATTGCAGCATTACTCATGATAGGCAAGACAAGGAAACAACTTAAGTGCCCATCAACAGATGAATGGATAAAGAATGGAAATACACACACACCAATATTATTCAACTATGAAAAAGAAGGAAATTCTGCCTGTTGCAACAACATGGATGAGCTTTGAGGGTCTTATACTAAATGGAATAAGAGAAAGGCAATAACTGTATGTTCTCATTTACATATGGATTCTGAAAAAGGCAAACTCAGAACGAAAAACTGTAGTTACCCAGGCCTGGAGGGTAGGAGATATGGGGAGATGCTGGTCAAGGGTTAACTTCCAGTTATAAATTAAGATAAATTCTGGGGATCAAGTGTACAACATACTGACGATAGTTAACTCTCAGGTACATTATACAGTATAGTTAAGAGTAGACTTTATCACCATATACCAAAAAGAAGGTAATTATATGAGGTGTTGGAAATATTAACCTTATTGTGGTAATCCTCTCACAATATAAACATGTATTAAATCACATTGTATATCCTAAACTCACACCCTGAAAAAAATACAAAGGTTCTGATGGTTTACGTCACTGGTAGGCTGTTCACTGGGAAAGCAGCATCCATGAGTAACTCAGGCCACTCCCACTCTTTGCTTGCACTTACCAAAGGTGGTCTTCTCAGCTGCACATGCCCTTGAGTGACACAGTGATTGAACTTGAAAACACCCTGGAACGACAAAAAACATGATCATCTCAACAGATGCAGAAAAGCATTTGATACTACTCAACGTCCATTCATATTAAAAACTCTCGAGTTTCTTCTTAGTGGGTTTAAAGGGAACATACCTGAAAAGGATAAAATCTATATGAAAAACCCACAGCTAACATCAGAGTCAATGGTGAAAAACTAAGCACTTTTCCCTAAGGTCAGGAGCAAGACAAGGATGTCTACTCTCACCACTTTTACTCAACTTAGTACTAGAAGTCTTAGCCACAGCAAAAAGAAAGAAAAGGCATCCAAATTGGTAAGGAAGAAAGTAAAACTATTTGCAGATGATGTGATACTATACATGGAAAAACCTAAACACTCTACAAAAAAAACTATTAGAAATAAATGAATTCAATAAAGATGCAGGACACAAAATACTCAAAAATCATTTGGGGGCGCCTGGGTGGCTCAGTGGGTTAAGCCTCTGCCTTCCACTCAGGTCATGATCTCAGGGCCCTGGGATCAAGCCCTGCATGCATGGGGCTCTCTGCTCAGCAGGGAGCCTGCTTCCTCCTCTCTCTCTGCCTGCCTCTCTGCCTACTTATGATCTCTCTCTCTCTGTCAAATAAATAAAATTAAAAATCATTTGTGTTTCTAAACACTAGTAACAAACTAACAGATTAAGACATTTCCACTGACAGTTGCACCAAAAAAGAATAAAATATCTAGGTATAAACCTAACCAAGGAGTGAAAGACCTATAGTTGGAAAACTATAAAACAGTGACAAAAGAAATGGAAGATAGCACAATTGGAAAGAACTAACATTGTTAAAATGTTCACACTATCCAAAGCAAACTACAGATTCAATGCAATCCCTATCAAAAAACAATAGCATTTTTTTTTTACAGAAGTAGAAAAAAATGATTTTATAGAACGAGAGAGCCCAGAAATACACTCACACTTACATGGTACATTAACCTACAACAAAAGAGGCATGAATATACAAAGGTGATAAAACAGTCTCTTCAGGAGCACCTGGGTGGCTCAGTGGGTTAAAGCCTCTGCCTTCAGCTTAGGTCATGATCCCAGGGTCTTGGGATAGATTCCCACATCGGGCTCTCTGCTCAGTGGGGAGACTGCTTCCCCCCACCTCTCTACCTACTTGTCATCTCTGTGAAATGAATAAATAAAATCTTTAAAAAAAACAAAACAGTCTCTTCAACCAATGGTGCTGGGAAAACTGGACAGCTCCATGCAAAAGAATGAAACTGAACCACTTAACAACATACACAAAAATAAATTCAAAATGAATTAAAGACCTAAATGTGAGATAGGAAACCATACAACTAAAAGAAAACACAGGCAGTAATTTCTTTGACCTCAATTTTAACAACATTTCCCTAGATTGGTCTCCTCAGGCAAAGGAAACAAAAGCAAAAATAAATTATTGGTACTACACCAAAAAAAAAAAAAAAAAAAAAAAGGTTTTGCATAGCAAAAGAAACCATCAACAAAACAAAAAGGCAACCTACTAAATGGGAAAAAAAATGTTTGCAAATGATATATCTGATAAGGGGTTAATATTCAAAATATAGGGATGTCTGGGTGGCTCAGATGGCTGGGTGTCTGCCTTTGGCACAGGCCATGATCCCAGGGTACTGGGATCGAGTCCCACATCAGGCTCCCTGCTTATCTGGGGGTCTGCTTCACCGTCTGCCTGCTGCTCTTCCTGCACGTGCTCTCTCCCTGACAAATAAATAAAGAAAATCTTTCAAAAAAATCCAAAACATATAAATAACTTACACAAACTAAACACCAAAAATACAAGTAATCCAATTAAAAATGGAAAGAGGACCTACGTATACATTTTTCCAAAGACATACAGATGGCCAACAGACACTTGAAAAAATGCTCAACATCACTAATCATTAGAGATATACCAATCAAAACCACAATGAGATATCACCTTACATCTCTAAGAACAGCCAGAATCAAAAAGACAAGAAAAAACAAGTGTTGGTGGGGATGTGGAGAAAAAGGAACCCTATGCACTGTTGGTGGGAATGTTAAAAAATCAGTGCAGCTCTGGTGGGAAAACAGTATGGAGGTACCTCAAAATGTAAAAATAGAAATGCCATATGGTCCAAATATGATGGTCCCAGTAATTCCACTACTGGGTATTTACTCAATGAAAATGAAAACACTAGTTTGGAAAAATATATGCACCTATGTTTATTGCAGCATTATTTACAAAAGCCAAAATAGGGAGGCAACTCAAGTGTCCATCAATACATGAGTGGATAACAATATATGTGTACACACACACACACACACTCACACACACTCACTGGAATATGACTCAACCATAAAAAAGAATGAGATCTTGTTACCTGTGACAACACAGATGAACCTACAGGGTATTATGCTAAGTGAGATGAGTCAGGCAAAGACAAAACCATATGATCTCAGTTTTATGGAATCTAAAAATAAATCACAAAACAAATAATAATGAGGTAATAGATCCATAAATACATAGAACCGACAGTTGCCAGAGAGCAGGGTGGAAGGTGTGAACAAAATGAAGGAAGGGAGATACAGACTTCTAGTTATGGAATGAACAGGCCACGGGGATGAAAGGCACAGCATGGGAAATGTAGTCAATGGAATTATAATAGTGTTCTGTGGTAACAGATGGTAGCTATACTTGCCGTGAGCACAGCCTTACGAACCAAGCTGTCGAATCACTGTTGAATACCTGAGACAAATGTGACCATGTGTGTCACTACACTGGACTTTTTTTTTTTAATCTGAAAAAAAATTTCTGGAACCTATAGAGTGGGCCAAAGCAAGAGACTACATTTAAATTCTATTCTTCCTGGATTTCACTTTTTTCCTCCACAACATGGATGAGATTTTAACCTTAAAGTTTGGACAAAGTTGTTTTATGTTTTTGGATTTACAAATTTATCATGCTTGTGGGTCTACCATTTTGAACAAAGAAATACCTATTTTACTTGACTTGGGCAAAAGTAATACCAAAGACTTCATCTGTTGAGTCTTTATTCTGCCCCAGGCACATTTTTTTTCTTTTTAAGGTTTTATCTATTTCAGCAAGAGAAGAGTGAACAGGCGCCATGAATGGGAGGAGGAGAGGGAGAGAGAGAGACTCTCCAGCAGAATCCATGCTGAGTGCAGAGCCTGATGCAGGGCTCGATCCTGGGATTCTAAGATCATGAGCTGAGCCGAAACCAAGTGTCAGAACTTAGCCAACTGAGCCACCCAAGCACCCCTGCTCCAGGCACTCCAATCAGTAGTGTGTGAACATATAAAAGATCTAAACAGGAATACATTTAAATAACCATGGCTATGGGGATGCCTGGGTGGCTCAGTTGGTTAAGCATCTGCCTTTGGCTCAGGTCATGATCCCAAGGTCCTGAGATCAAGTTCCGCTTTCTGCTCAGTGGGGAGTCTGCTTCTCCCTCTCTCTCTCCCCCTCCCCCTGCTTGTGCTGTCTCTCTCTCAAATGAATAAATAACATTTTTCAAAAAAAAATAACCACGGCTATAGAATGTAATTACTATAAATGTTAAAGATGAACTCTCTATATAGCGTAAGTAAAAGGACTGGCAACAAGCCAGGCAGATGCAAACAGAAAGCAAGGGACATAATAATATTAATAATAATAGTAATATTATTAATATTAATATCAAAATTGAGTTCAATGTTTATTAGTTGGGTCAAACGTCCTCCTGTAATAAACAGTGGTACAAGCCACAAAAGGAAGAGCTCAGAAGACATAAAGCAAAACCTTGAGAAACGTAGTCAACAAAAACATGTGATTTGGTTATTTTTAAAACACTTCTCTTAGACTGTGGAAAAATATGGTTGTAGAAGGTTCACATGTCTTAATTTCTCTGGCGGATCTCACAGCCATGAAAAGAATGCTTTATCCTGCAAACTGACATTGCACTTCTACTGAAGGACCCCACGAGCGTTTACGAAACACAATCCTCAATAGGCCACAAGGAAAACCTCATTAAATTCCAACATATTGAAATACTTCAAATTACATTTTATCACCACAGACCCACAGAACTAAAAATGAGCGACAAATAGAAACCAAAGCCGGGGGTTGGGGGGAACCACCTGGAAAAAGTTTGTGAAAAATTTGTAAGTATCCTGATCACTGAGGAAATGAAAATGAAACTGCAGCTTGTTTGGAAAACGGTGAAGCTCTCGATCTATGCAACAGGACAAAAACTGAGCTCGGGAACACTTGTTGCCTTAAAAGCTTTGCTGAGGAAAAAAATAAAAATAAACATTGGCTCAAGCAACTTGGGAAATGAGGACATGAGTGCTATTTTGGCTAGGCTAGCATATACACTGAATTTTCCAGGAATGCACTACCATGTAAATCAAAAGAAGGTTGTATTTTCATTTTTTCAGAATATACTATGAGTTTTTCACCATCCTGGAGACTTGGGTCATTAACGCCAATAGCGCCCATGGCCCCTGTGGCTCACGTTGGTGCCAATGCCTTGCCATGGCATGTGCAGCGAGTGTGTACATGCGTTCAATGACAGCTACCTTTAAAAAAAATTATTTACTTATTTGAGAGGGAGATAGAGTCCTGGGGGATGGGGTGGCAGGGGTAGGGGGAGAGGGAGAGGGAGAGAAAGTCTTTAAGCCAGATGTGCGTGGAGCCTAATGGACGCAGGGCTCCATCTCCTGATCCGGAGATCATGACCTAAGATCTTGACCTGAGCCAAAACCAAGACTTGGACGCTCAACCCGCCACACCACCTAGGCACCCCTGACTACCACTCGCTTGAGAGAAGAGCTGCTGAGCGCATACATGTCAAAATGTATACTCTGTGCTCAATTGCTTCCCCTTGATTTCTCCTTTATGTTACAGTGGGGTTTCCTCTTAATTCGGCAGGTTTACATAATCTATGGATTGCATGTCAGGACAGCAGAAGACACGATACAAAATGTCTCTTACAGAAAGGGACCACCGAGTATGATAGGACTGATTACTGGATGCACTGGCCATTCAAATCCCACCTATTTTAGACTCTTTTAATTTCAGTGCTCATCCTAATTTAATATTATATTGTGATATGATTAGTGCATAACTGAGCATAAACTAGCATCCCCACAGAGACTATGGCTAGAAACAGGCTACTGAAGAAGAAAACATCTTGAAGGTCAGAAATACTTTCAAAAAATATCTAATAAAGTTATAAATAAAATGACAGATATCAAGCTAATAGATACCCCTAGAACATAACTTTAAAAAGATAGGGATGCAAATCAAGAAAAAACATTGAGATGTGGGAAACAGATCCAAGACAGCCAGTATCTATATACCCAGTAGAAGCTCCCATCTTCCCTAAATTAAAGATAGATGAAAAAAAAAAAGATAAATTCACAGATCCAGATATTTCTTTTGAAAATCTGTACACTCAGCAATAGAGAAAGAATCCCATGACGAGAGAGAGACAGAAAGAGACAAAGAGAAGAAGAAAGGGGAGGAGGAGGGTGAGAGGATGGGAGGGAGGGAAAAGGAATCTGTTGGGCATCACACATCTCACGTACATCAGGGTACCAGATGAAAAAGGACACATTAAGTACTGTGGGAAAAATGGGTCTGAGCCTAGAATTCTATAACAGCCACTGCTCACACCAGACTATCATTCAAGGGTGACAATAAAATGAACTCATTTAGACATACAAGAACTTAGACATATTTACCACCCCTATATGCTATATTCTGCCAGGAAGAAAGATTCAAAAATGCACTCTAGCAATGAAAAGGAGTTGATGAAAGAGGAAGGCATGAATCAAACCCATAGTGATAAGTAAAAGAATCAAAACGATTTATAGACACTACCAAAGATCTGGGTTCAAATCACTCCTACAATACTTCTTACCTACGTTACCTCATTCAATTTACTCATCCTTCCCAGGCCTTCATTTCTTTATCTACCAAATGAAAGTAATGATAGGATGGACCCAATAGAGTTTGTTGAGATGCTGTCCATAAAGCCCTTAGTATAGTGTTCGCATCTGGTAAATATTCGATACATACTAGTTATTATGGGCTTCAAACTGCTGATCTATTTTTGGAGGGCAATTTTGTAACTACACCACAATTTAAAATATACATGCCCTTAGATCAGACAGTTTCGTTTGCATTCTCCTACCTACACTGGAATGTTAACTGCAGTCAAATTTATTATAGAAAAAATTATAATCAACCTGTCATCAGGAAGAGAATAATAAACAATGGTATAATAGAGTTTTATTACGCCACTATTTAAAAATATGAGGTTTTTTGTATTATTATAATGTACATATTAAAGAATGTGTATATATTGACATGAAGGGTGCCACATTCTTGTGTACGAAGGCATACACAAAGTGATCTGGGAAGGTCCAGACTGACCAGTACTGGTGGTGCACCTGTGGGCATGCAGGTACCAAAGATTCTCGATTCCTAGGTACATCCCGGTTTGTATTATTCAAATTATTTTCTTGTTGAGCACATTCTACATTTATAGTTCAAGTGTTACAAAGTAAATAAATGCCTCACAAATATCACATCTTGACTTTGGTCACAGTAGATCCTAAGAGTGCTTTGGTGTGTAAAATTAGTGTAGGAGGTAAGACAGACTTCCCCTGTGTGCCCTTGCTGGGAAGACGTGACCTTCGGCCAAGCCCTATTTTGGAATCCCAATCTCTAGTGAACGTCACTGCACGTGTTCTCCCAGTCCCTTTCCTTTATGCCTCGGATACTGTCACCAAGGGAGCACTACTTAGGCTTATTACCTCTTTGCTCTATCCTTTTCTCCAGGCTTTCCCAGACCATCTCCCTCGCTCCTATGGCTACATCTAATGGAAAACAGGACAAACACAAATATTCACTGGACACACAGTCTGTTCTAGAAACTTGGTGCAAGCTTCCTCATTGACTGCTCGCACCGGTCTCATGGAAAGCAGTATCCCTGTTTTACAAATCAGAAGAGAGAGATGCACAGAGTCTGAGAAACTTGCCCCAGGTCATGCAGCCAGTGTGTGGTACATACAGCGTCTAGGCCCAATAGTGTCTGGTTCCAAAACCACATTTCTCTACCCTTTAAGCCATCCGGTCTTCCATACATTTAATCACACTGACTGAGATTTGTGTGTGTGTGTGTGTGTGTGTGTGTGTCACAGGCATGACACCTTTTCACTCTCTGCTTCGGTTTCCTCCTCTGTAAAGTGTGGGTAATAATAATGACCGCCTCGTTGGGACTGTTATGAGGGTCAATCCTGGTTAATATTTCTGACAGCGCTCAGAACGGTGCTCAGCACATGGTGAGGGCGACACAGAAATGTGGCCGTGAATTTGGTGGTGGTTGTTTTCCCCTGGAATTCTAAACCCTCACTCGTAGTGAGTCGGATTTCCTCGCTGAACCTTCATAGGTCAAAGCGGTCCCCAGCACCTGTCAGCTCTATCTCAGAGACATCTCCCCCTAACGCACTGCGAAGGACTGCAGCATCCTTTGGCCAAGTGCCCCCTGCGCCCCCCCCCCCCAACGGCCCTTCTTCAGTCTGGCTCTGCTGAGTCATCCTCAATACCCCCCGCTTGAGTACTTTTTCTAAAACATAAATTTGGTTAGGATACTCTCTGGGTTAAACCCTTGTGACATCTTGGAACTCAATAATTTTTAAAAAGGGCAAAAAAATGTGAACACTTCACAAAATATATAAATGGCCAATAAGCACATAAAAGATGCTCGACCTCACTCACCAACAGAGAAATGCAAACCGAATCCACAATTTCTATACGGCCGTTAATTTAATTTATACTTAAATTCAAAAGACTGACCCTGCCATGTTATGGCAAGCACATGGGACAACTGGAATGCTCATACATTGCTGAAGGGAAGGAAAAATGCTAAGGCGCTTTGGAAAATGACTTTGCAGCTTCTAAAGTTCAACATAATTTATCATATAATGTAGTCATTCTACTTCTAGGTATTCGCTGAAGGGAGACAAAAGCACACGTTCACATACAGAATGATTCACTAATGTCCACCTCAGTATTATTTGTTACGGCCCCAAACTGGAAACCTCAATGTCCATCAACAGGCAAGAGGAGAACTAAATTCTAACATATCCATAGAAGGGAACAGAACTCCAGAACAGAAAAGAGTAAACGGATGAGACATGGAACGATATGGAAGAATCTTAAAACCATTATGCTGAATGAACAAAGCTGGACAGGAAAAGAGAACATCACATATGGTTCCATTTATAGAAAATTTCCAAGTAATTTATACTGATAGCGTTAAGTGATTCCAGAGTATGGAGACGGAAAGGAAGAGAGGTGTTATAAAAGGTGTGAGGAAACTCTTGGGGTGAATGGATATGTTCATTATTTTTAATTGTGGTAATAATTTCGTAGGTATATACATTTGTCAAGCCGATCAAATTACACTTTAAATATTAACACTTACCTCGATAAAGTTGTATAAAAAATGAGACAAATTTTGAACGACTAAAACCACACACATTCATAGAGACCTAGCTGCCAGGCATCTATAACACAACATGAAACAATCCAGTCCTGGAATAAAATGTCTTTTATGATCTATCCGCTGGCCAGATTTTGACCTTCATTTCCATCCATGGATCTCTCTGGCACGTCACACATATCTCTGAAATATTGGTTAGATTCATCGTATTTACCCGCCCTTAACTCTGTCTTTCTCTGCATCCCAGTCTCGGTAGGATGAAGGCAGAGAAGGTTGGTTATGCCAGGTCTCTCTCTCCCGCCCGCACTGCTTGGCTTCTCAGTAATTTGAGGGAAGGTGGGAGAAACAATGGCAATTTATTTCGCTGGACAATGGAAGACCATTTGGTAGGCTCTGGAAGTGCTACCCCGTGTGGCTGATATTTTAGACTTATGGATAGCTTCTTGAGGAAAAAGGAAATTTTAGCCTTGTAACGCCCCACACGGAGATCTTCAGGTGGCAGAAATAGGCAAAGCCGTTACCCAGCAGACTGCCATTTCCTGCCATGAGGTAGAAATGCCAACAGGAATGAAAACTTGGGGCCAGGTTCTCTCGAAAATTATTAGAGAATAAAAACCTGGCCCCTCATTTTCGGGCACATTTTATAACCCATCATGAATTAGAGAATCTTCTTCAGAACTTTCAGATAGCTGAGATGAACAAAATATTTTTTATAAAGTGCACTTCTTTCATCCCTATAGTCCCTAAAGAACACTTCCTTTTTATAACGTATTTCTTTTTCATCAATAGATGAAAATTCCTAAATGAGAAAATACTATGGGGGCTCAGCCCCTGTAAACCCGGCAGGAAACATACTTATATACAAATTATTACTTAGTTGAGTTTTTTTTTTTCTCTTAAACTCTTCACCCCATGTATCTAAACTTGAACTCACCATCCCACCAAAACTCTTCTACCTTCTTTATTCTCAGCCACAGTTAATGGCTCCACAGTTGCTCAGATGTGCCCAGCTAGACCCTCCCGAATCTTCACCGAAGTCGGCAGAATTCTGAGATGACCCCTGGAATCCCCACCCTTTGGTGCGCATACACCTTCTCCCGAATGTCTGAACACCAATTTTGGTGCTGCTTTAAGAGGATTTGGCACATGTAACTAAGTCAATCAGTTGACTTGAAGAAAAGGAGATGATCCTGGTCTAGTCAGGCATGCCCTTAGAAGGGACTAATCTTTTCCCAAAAGAGAAAAAAGAAAAAAAAAAAAGAGATCGGAAGTGTGAGAAGGATCTGACAGTAAGGACAATCTCTGTCGCTGGTCTGAAGATGGAGGGGACCGCATGTCAACGAATGCAAGTGGCTTCTAGGGGCCGAAAGTAGCCCCTGGCTGACAGCAAGAAAGCTAGGATGGCGAGTGCAGCCCTACACTTGCAAGGACTGAAATCCGCTCACAACCACATGAACTTGGAAATGGACCCTAGTCCAGAAGAGATGAGCCAGTAAGCCCTGCTGACACCCTGACTTTGGCCTTCTGAGACCCTAAGCGGAGAACTCAGCACACCATGCCTGGGCTTCTGACCTACAGAATTGGGAGCTACAAAGCATCACTGTGTTAAACCCTGATGTCAGCTGTGCCCCCATCCCTGAGCTAGGGGGTTATACAGGAATAGGAAATAGGATGTTCACCCCCTACATGCATTCTGCCACTCAATTCTACCAAATCTCTTAGCTGCATCCAAACGTCTCTCTCCCTTTTTTTTTTTTTTTAATTTGATAGACAGAGATTACAAGTAGTCAGAGAGGCAGGCAGGAGGGAGAGGAGGAAGCAGGTTCCCCGCTAAGCAGAGAGCCCGATACGGGGCTCGATCCCAGGACCCCGGGATCATGACCTGAGCCGAAGGCAGAGGCTCTAACCCACTGAGCCACTCAGGCGCCCCTCTCTCCCTTTTTGTTTTATGTGGTGACAACACTTAACATAAGGTCTACCTTCTTAATATATCTTTAAGTGTACAAGAGAGTATCATTCTTTCTAGGCACAAGGTGGTACAAGATATCTCTAAACTTATTTATCCTATAAATAAATATCCTATAAATAAATTTATAGGATAATAATTGTTACATTAGAGTCAAGTGTACAATGTAGTGATTGAACACTTCCACACATGACTCAGTGCTCGTCACAGTAAGTGTCCACTTTAACCCCCATCATTTAGTTCTCCCCTCCCCACCCACCTTCTCTCTGGCAACTATCAGTTCGTCCTCTATGGTTAAAAGTCTGTTTGTATCCTTTTATTCTTTGTTTTGTTTCTTAAAGTCCACATGTGAGTGAAATCACATGGTTTTTGTCTTTCTCTGGTTGATTTATTCCACTTAGCATTATACTTTCTAGCACCATCTATGTTTTTGCAAATGGCAAGATTTCATTCCTTTTCATAACAGAGTACTACTCCATTGTACACACATCTTCCTTATCCATTTGTCTATCAATGGATGCTTGGGCTGCTTCCATAATTTGGCTATGGTAAATAATGCTGCAATAATGTATCTTTTCAAATTAGTTTTCCTCTTCTTTGTATAAATACCTAGTAGTAGAATTCCTGGCAATTTTATTTATTTCCACTTGCATTGTTTTGAGGCACTGGCACGCTGTTTTGCACAGTGGCTGCCCCAGTCTGCATTCCCAGTGACAGCGCAAGCCTTGGGCTTGAGTTGAGTCAGACCAGGCATTTTCCAGAGATGAAGCAGCACCAAGCTGCAGGGCACTCTCGCTGTGCCGTGCCCTGAGAAGCTTTTACTGGTGGGCAGGGCCTGCAGTCAGACCAGCTGCCTGCTCCCAGCTCGCCGCTACGGCCACAGTCAGACTGATGCGTATGGTTTTTCCCCCTCTCCCTGGGGCAGGACTCACTTTGGGGTTATCCGACCCCTGCCTGGCCGCTTGCACTCCACCAAGTTGCTCTGATGGGATCTGACCAAGAGCATTTGTGGGGGGAAGGTCCACAAGGTGCACCGGGGCTAAAGGGGTAGGGTTAGCAAGGTCTGTGGCCCGCGGTCCCCTGCTGGAAGGACCCTGCAGTGCCAGAACGGAAGCAGGCCAGTCTAGAGAGGTGGATCCATGGAAGCGGAGCTCCATGCAAGCAAATTAGGGGGCAGGTCTTGGCACTGGTTCCCACAAGCAGCAAGGGAGGGAAGTGACACCTGCCTGCTTCTTTGTTGCTAGAGTCTGTCCCTCCCAGACAGACTCGGAGATGAGTAAACAACTCTCTGTCCCCTATGCCCGGTTCTGGTTCTACCCCGTACCTCCACCAGCTGTTTGTTTTGCTGTCTCTTTAAGGGCAAGGACTCCACTTCCTCTCACCCTCCCAGCTCTCTGAGAGCCTAGCTGCTGATTTTTAAAACTCCAGGTTTTAACTCCTGCTGGTTGTAAGAACTCACGAAATTTAAAATTCAGCCCCTTTGGTTTCAAAGCCAAATGTTATGAGGATTTGTCTTCCCTGCCTGGGGTCCCCTGGTGTGAGGGTCTCTCTCTCCCCCTTCCAGCCCCTGGCTGGCCCCCTTTCATGAGGCAGGTCCTGTGAGTCCATCCAGCACTAAACTGTGCTGTGTCTCTACACTTCCCGCCTGCTCTGATTTGCCTCTTCCCTATGGTTAGCTACCGGGTCTGTTCTACCAGTCTTCAGGTCCCCTTTGGGGTATTTACACCTATGTGAGTATTACAGAGGGATACCCAGGAGACAGGTGAGTCCGGGGCCCTCCTACTCCACCAGCTTCCCAGCGGTCTCTGTGCTAGTACCAACCTGTTTTGATTACCAAAGCTTTGTCATATATTTTGAAATCTGGGATTGTGATACCTTCAGTTTCATTCTTTTTCCAAGACTGCTTTGGTTATTCAGGGGGCTTTTGTGGTCCCAAAAATTTTTTAGAATTATTTGTTCTAGTTCTGTGGGAAATGTTCTTGGGACTTTGATAGGGATTGCATTAAATCTGTAATTGCTTTGGGCAGTATGGACGTTTTAGCAATATCTTTTCTTCCCAAGAACATGGAATACCTTTCCATTTGTTTGTGTCACCTTCAATTTCTTTTGTCAATGTCTTAAAGATTTCAGAGTACAGTCCAGTTTTCACCTCCTTGTTTAAATTCATTCCTAGGTATTTTTACTGCTTTTGGTGCCACTGTAAATGCGATTGTTTTAATTTCTCTTTCTGCTACTTCGTTATTAGTGTAAAGAAATGCAATGGATTTCTATGTATTGATTTTGTATCTGATGACCTTACTGAGTTCATTTATCAGTTTACTGGTAGACTGTTTAGGGTTTTCTATACAGAGCATGATGTTATCTGCAAATACTGAGAGTTTCCCTTCTTCCTTACCAATTTGGATGCCTTTTCTTTTTCCTTGTCTGATTTTTCTGGTTAGGACTTATATTTCTTATTTGATTGCTGTGGCTAATGTGGTGAGAGTGGACATTCTTGTCTTGTTCCTGATAATAAGGGGAAAGCCCTCAACTTTTCACCATTGAGTAAGACATTAGCTGTGAAATTTTCACAGATTTTCATGGATGGCCTTTATTATGTTAAGGTATGGTGCCTCGAAGTCTACTTTGTTGAGGGTTTTTTATCATAAATGGATGCTGTACTTTGTCAAGGGCTTTTTCTGCATCTCTTGAAATGATCAAATGGTTTTTATCCTTTCTCTTGTTGATGTGATGTATCACATTGATTGATTTGCAAATACTGAGCCATGCTTGCGTCCCAGGAATAAATCCTACTTGATTGTGGTGAATGATTTTTTTTTTCTTTTTACTATATTGTTGGATTCCGTTTGCTAGTATTTTGTTGAGGACTCTTGCATCTGTGTTCATCAGAGATATTGGCCTGTAGTTCTCTTTTTTTGTAGTGTCATTATCTAGTTTTGGTATCAGGGTGATACTAGCCTTATGGACTGAATTTGGAAGTTTTCCTTCCTCCTCTACTTTTTGGAATAAAAACTTAAATTTCATATCAACTAATTAGCAACTCTCCATTTTCACTTCTCTTAGCCTCCGGTAACCACCATTCTATTCTTTGCCTCAATGAGTTTGACTATTTTAGATGCCTCATAGAAGTGGAATTGTGCAGTATTTGTCTTGGGATTGGCTTATTTCACTTAGCATGTCTTCAAGGTTCATACATGTTGCCACTTATTCTAGTATTTCTATCCTTTTTGAGGCTAAAAAATACTCCCTTGTATGTCTGCACCACATTTCCAAAAATCCATTAGTCCATTGATGGACATTAAGGTTGTTCCCACATCTTGGCTACTGTGAATAATGCTTCAATGAGCATGGGTGTGCAGCTATCTCTTCAAGATACTGATTTCAGTTCCTTTGGATAAATATCCAGAAGTAGAATTTTTAAGTCCTATGGCAGTTCTATTTTTAATTTTTTAAGGAACCTCCACATTCCTTTCCATAACAACTGCACCATTTTGCATTCTCATCAACAATGTGAAGGATTCCTATTTTTCCACTTTCTCCACATCCACAACACTTGCTGTCTCTCTTGGGGTTTGTTTTTGTTTTTTCAATACTAGCCATCCTAACATGTGTAAGGTGGTATCACCCTGTGGTTTTGATTTGCACTTCCCTTATGGCAAATGACATTAAGTGGACATGTTGAATGTCAGAAGACTATAGAGCATCAATGTAATATTCAGTAGGTAGTTGGATGTATGAGTCTGAAGTCTAGAGAGAGATCTGGGATAGGTATCCAGATCCTTGAATCCATGGAACATAGATGCTAGTTGAAACATGAGAATGGATGACATCATCCATGGAGAGGATATAAAAGGAGAGGAACAATGTACTAAGGACAGAATGCCAGGTTACACCGTTTACTAGATACATGGAGAAGCCAGATGTGTGAAGAGAATTAGAAGAGAGTGGTGTCATAGAAGCCAAAAAGTAGAAAATATCAAGAAGGAAAGAATGACCAATGATGTCAAATACAGCAGAGAACTCAAGAAAGGTTAGTACAATGTCCATTGGATTCAGCATGGTGTGGCCATTGGTAATCTTAATGAAAGCATTTTCAGGCAAGTGCTAAAGGGAGAAGTCAAACTGAAGTGCGCTGGGAGGTGACACAATGAAAACAGTAAATCTATCTTACTCACTTGCAAGGTCTGAATGGGAATGACAGTCAAGTGGCTAGACCATACCACCAGAAAGCTTAGTGTCAAGAGAGGAATTTTTTAGGCTGAGAGAGTTGGGCATATTCATAGACTGATGACAGTAAGGATGTAAGAGAGGCTATAGAAGGAAAAAGGAGTGACCTAAGGAGCAAAGTCTTGGGAGATGTGGGACGGTAAAGGATCAAGGATGCAGTGCATGAGGTCACCTTCCAGAGAAGTTACCTCATCTCAGAGTGAAGAGAAAGGCCATGTTGATAAGAATGTCCAAATGACCTTAATTTTCTTCATAATTCAGGAGGCAAGGTTCTCTGCTTAGAGCGAGTTCTCATCAGTTTAGTGGCTTTTAAAAAATGCTTATCTTTGCTGACTGGCACAGAATATCATTTGCATATTGTATCCCTTAGAATTCCTTCAGTCTTAAGTGTCAAGATACCTGGGCCAAACTGGCTTCAGTAAAAAGGTAATCCATTTTGTATCTGGAGAGCCCATGGTAGAACTGGCTCTACGTCTTATTTGATGTCTGGACTCCAGTAACATTATCAGGACCTGGTTCTCTCTGCCTTGAGGCAAAGGGCTTGGCCCAGCTCACTGGGCTTTCTTCCATGTGTTGGCTTCATTCTCAGACAGGTTCTCCATTTGGGATTATAAGCCAGCTGTACAGGAAACTGACTTCAAGACAGCTGGAAGAACAGGAGTCTTCTGGGAGCTTCTGGTAAATTCCTGACATTTACTCTATTTGGACAAGCAGAGGTCTTGTTTTCTGTCCCCGATCTGGGGTGTGTGAGATTAGCAAAGGGAGTGGTTCCCCATGGTAGCAGCATCAGAATTATCTGGAGAGCCTGTCAGAACAGATTTCTGGACTCTGTGTCAGAATGTCCGATTCAGTAAGTCTGGGGGAGGGTCTGGACATTTTCATTTCTAACATGTGCCCAGGTGAGGCTGATGCTGCCAATCCCGGGACTGTACTTTGATCACAGGCAACTGGGGTACAGCTACCCAAGAAGAGGAAATTCTTGCTACACCCATTCTCTGCTCTCCAGAGCCTGTCTCTAATTATATATTTGGCTTGTCCTGTAAAATGAAGCTGGGGAAACATCGCTTCTTCCACATAGAATGAAAGACCTGCTTAGGCAGTTAGAAATAAGATGGTGAGAAATGCCAAAGCACAAAGCAGAGTGGCAAGGACTCAAATGACATGACAGTACCTTTCTTCACAGGTGGAGTTTTTGAAGAATTCTTCCAGGCTGCTTGCCTGTGGCACAATGAAAGATTTTTTTGTTGTTGTTGTTATACTCCTGATGTGTGGGTTTCTGCTCTTTAAGTCAACTGAAAAAGTGTAGACAGTGAATTTTGGCATTCCTACAAATGATATCCTCTATTCTTGTCATCTGATATTTCACCCAGTCTTCTATTTTCATCAAGTTAATTTAACAGTCTAAAATAAAATATACTGGTTGGGAGGATGACTTTCAAAAGCTGATTTCTTATCAATGTGTACTTGCAAGCCTTCTCAAACACACACACACACACACACACACACACACACACACACACACACACACACCCCACAGGTGAATTAGTACAAATTTAATTCCAAATTTCTTAATCATATTTGAATAGATTTTCAGCCATTCTAATAATAATGTCTAATCTCTAATCTCCAATTTAAGGGAAGCTAAAGTCATCTCTAAGTGGAGTCATCATTAGTGGTTAATGAATGAACTATAAAGAAGCCATCTAGTACAATGGTGGGCAGATAGGGACAAAGTCATTTTCTGACTAAGGTGTGGTTCTCCAGTCAGGCATGCAACACAAGCAGCAAGAGGAAGAGAGCTGGTCACTCAGTGATAACCATTCCATGCACAAGACCTATTGGACTTAATCTATTAGATCTAGAAATAAGGACAAGTCTGGGCATAGGATCTGTGGTTTGATTTTTATTATTGTGATTGTGGAGATTTAGCTTCTTGTGGACACCTGGAAGATATACTTGCCCCAGATTTTTAAATCAAAATCAAGTGCCTGGAACTTGTAGTTCTCAGTCAGTTCTCTGATTGGCTCCTTCTGCCCATGACCTGGGATCCTGGCCCATTCACTAGTCTTGCTAATTTGTTATTCTCACTATGGCCAAATATCTGAGGTCTCTTTTCCATGTTCTGCTAGACCTTAGTCACTGCCATCCCAGTACACCTGAACAGATGTTGATAACATTCTATTTTAAAGAACAGGGTCTGGATTCTTCCTATTGGGCTTTTTATAATGTCCCCACAGTGGGTTTTCAGTTCCATATATTCATCACTTCTCTCTTTTGTCCTTTGCCCAATTAGAGTCTGCTTAATAGAGAGTCCTGTATAATAATATGACACAAATACAGGCATGTAATCTAGATGTGCAGAGTTGAAGAAGGTTTCTTGAAGGAAGGAAAGTTAAACCAAGACCTGAAAACAATCATAAGAGTCAGCCAGAGGAGAGGGAGAGCTGCTCTAAAGTTCAGGAATGAGAAGAGTGAAGAAACACAGCATGGCTTGATCATAGATTTTGAGGGTTGTGGGCAAGATGAAAGTGAAGAAACAGGGAATGGAGGCAAGATGGCAGAGGAGTAGCAGACTGAAATGACATCATATCCCAGGAGTTCAGCCTAATAGGTATCAAACCATTCCAAACACCTACAAACTCAACAGGAGATAGAGGAGAAGAATAGCAGCAATTCTAGGAATAGAAAATTGACCACTTTCTGAAAGGTAGACCTATGGAGAAGCAAATCTGAAGCTATGGGAAGATAGACCATGGGGGGAGAGGCCAGCTCCTGGCAAGTGGTGGAACAGCGGAGCACAAAATCAGAACTTCTTAGAAGTCTGCTCCACTGAAGAACATCGCTCCAGAAGCTAGGCAGGGGTGTAGTCCTCACAGGGACAGTGTGGTCTCAGGTCCTGTGGGGTCACAAAAAAATCGGGGGTGTCTGAGTGTGGCAGAGCTGCCAGGTATTGGAGCTGGGAAGCCAGCGGCAGAGACAGAGCTGAAGAGTGAGCCTTCAGATTGGGGTTACCTTAAACCATGATCCAAGGCACAGTCAGGCCACTGCCCTTTAAATAGGGACCCAATAAGCAGCTGATCCAGAGGAGAATCACCCTCCTCCCCTGGGAGGAGTTGTGTGAGAGACCAAGGCAGGAGCCTGCAGCAGGAATCTGCTGGTTTTGGAGACTCCAAATGGGGCCATGTGCCAGAGATAGAAATGCTCAGTCACAGGCTGGGGGAGCTCAGAGTGCGGCTGGAGACCAGGGAGATAGGAGGGATTGACTGCTTTTCTCTGAGGGCGCACTGAGGAGTGGGGCTCCGAGCTCTCGGCTCCTCTGGGCCGAAGATTGGGAGGCCACCATTTTCATTCCTGTCCTTCAAAGTGGTAGAGAAAGCATTTAGGGAACAAAAGCTCTGAGAGGGAACCTGAGCAGATTACTTATGCCGGTCCATGGCAAGGGTGGTGCAATTCCACCTCAGGCAAAGACATTTGAGAATCACTGCAACAGGCCCCTCCCACAGAAGATCAGGAAGAACATCCAGCTAAGACCAAGCTCACCCATCAAGGAGAACAGTGGAACTCCAGAGCTAGGGGAAAGCAATGCATAGAATTCATGGCTTTTCCCCCATGATCCTTTACTCTTACAAAGTTAAACTTTTTAAAATTTTACTTTTTTCTTATTCTATTTTTTAAATAATTCCTCTTTTAATGTTTTTTAACTAGTTTATCTTAACAACACCTTTCTAAAAAAACAAACCTTTTTAAACCTTCATTGTTATAGTCATATTTCATCCCTTCATTGTATGTAACCTTAATTTTTGTATATAGTTTTTCTTTTCCCTAAAAAATTTTGGGACACAATTTCTTCTAATAGATCAAAATATACCCTAATCTGGCACATGGCTTTGTTCTAGTCTCCAGCCTGAGCACATTCCTTCCTCCTTTTTTTTTTTTTCTTTTTCCAACCAACTTATCAATTCCTTTTTTAGGATTTTTTAAAACTTTCATCTTTACAGTCATATTCCATCCCTTCATCGTGTTTACCCTTATTTTTGTATATATATATAAATTTCTCTTTCTCTAAAATTTTGGGAGGCAGTTTCTTCTAAGAGAACAAAATACACCCCAAATCAAGTGGGTGGCTCCATTCTATTCACAAGTCTAATATATATGTGTCTGTGTGTGTCTGTACCTATATATAAATATATAAATATATAATTTTTTATTTCTTATTTTTTTATTTCCTTTTCCTTCCTTTCTTCTTCCCCTGGTTTTGGATCTTTTCTGATTTGGTTAGCATACATTTTTCTGGGGTCATTGCCAACCTTTTAGTATTTTATTCTCTTGTTCATATATTCTTATCTGGATAAAATGAAAAGGCAGAAAAACTCACACACACACAAAAAGACAAGAGGTAGTACTGATGGCTAGGGACCTAATCAATATGGACGTTGGTAATACGTTAGAACTAGAGTTCAGAACGACGATTCTCAAGGGGCTAGCTGGGCTCGAAAAAGGCATGGAAGATATCAGAGAATCGCTTTTTGTATAAATAAAATCCCTTTCTGGAGAAACAAAAGAACTAAAATCTAACCAAGCTGAAATTTTTTAATTTATTAAATTTATTAATTTATTAATGAGGTACAATCAAAATGGAAGCTCTTACTGCTAGGATAAATGACACAGAAGAGAGAATTAGTGATCTAGAAGACCAAATGATGGAGAATAAAGAAGCTGAGCAAAAGAGAGACAAACAAGTACTGGACTGCGAGGGGAGAATTCAAGAGATAAGTGATACGATAAGACGAAACAGTAGAAGAAGAAAGAGAGAGGGGGGCAGAAAGTACACTGGAGTGAATTACAGTAGAGAATTTCCCTAATATGGCAAAGGGAACAATCATCAAAATCCAGGAGGAACAGAAAACCCCCTTGAAAATCAATAAAAAATAGGTCTACACCCTGTCATTTAATAGCAAAACTTACAAGTCTTAGTGACAAAAAGAAAATCCTGAAAGCAGCTCTGGACAAGAGGTCTGTAAAATACAATGGTAGAAATATTAGATTGGCAGCAGACTTATCCACAGAGACCTGGCAGGTCAGAAAGGACTGGCATGATATATTCAGAGCACTAAATGGGAAAAATATGCAGCCAAGAATACTATATCTAGCTAGGCTGTCACTGAAAATAGAAGGAGAGATAAAGTTTCCAGGACAAACAAAAATTAAAAGAATTTGCAAACACCAAACCAGCCCCATAGGAAATACTGAAAGGAGTCCTCTAAGCAAAGAGAGAGCCTAAAAGTAGTAGATCAGAAAGGAACAGAGACAATATACAGTAACAGTCACCTTACAGACAATACAATGGCACTAAATTCTTATCTTTCAATAGTTACCCTGAATGTAAATGGGCTAAATGCCCCAATCAAAAAACACAAAAAACACAGGGTATCAGAATGGATAAAAAACCAAAACCCACCGATATGCTGTCTATAAGAAACTCATTTTAGACCCAAAGACACCTGCAGATTTAAAGTGAGGAGATGGAAAACAATTTACCATGCTAATGGACATCAAAAGAAAGCTGGGGTGACAATTCTCATAACACATAAATTAGATTTTAGCCAAAGACTATAATAAGAGATGAGGAAGGACACTATATCATATTTAAAGGGTCTGTCCAACAAGAAGACCTAACAATTGTAAATATCTATGCCCCTAACATGGGAGCTGCCAACTACATAAACCAAGTAATAACAAAGTCAAAACCAAATCAACAATAATACAATAATAATACGGGACTTTAACACCCCCCTCACTGAAATGGACAGATCATCCAAGCAAAAGATCAACAAGGAAATAAAGGCCTTAAATGACACACTGGACCAGATGGATATCACAGATATATTCAGAACATTCCATCCCAAAACAACAGAATACACATTCTTCTCTAATGTACATGGAATATTCTCTAGAATAGATCACATCCTAGGTTACAAATCAGGTCTCAACCCATAACCAGTAAGTAGATTGAAGCAGTCATCAAAAATCTCCCAACAAACCACAGCCCAGGGCCACATGGCTTCCCAGGGAAATTCTACCAAACATTTAAAGAAGAATTAATACCTATTCTCCTAAAACTTTTTCAAAAAATAGAAATGGAAGGAATACTTCCAAATGCATTTTATAAGGCCAGCATTATCTTGATCCCAAAACCAGACAAAGACCCCACCAAAAAGGAGAATTACAGACCAATATCCTTGATGAACACCGATGCAAAAATTCTCACCAAAATAGGTGATAGGATAGCCAATAGGATCCAACAGTACATTAAAAGAATTATTCACCATGACTAAGTGGGATTTATTCCTGGGCCTCAAAGTTGGATCAACATTCACAAATCAATCAATGTGACACAATACATTAATAAAAGAAAGAACAAGAACCAAATGATACTTTCAATAGATGCTGAAAAAGAATTTGACAAAATACAGCATCCTTTCTTGGTCAAAACTCATCAGAGTGTAGGGATAGAGGGCACATACCTCAGTGTCATCAAAGCCATCTATGAAAAACCCACAGTGAATATCATTCTCAATTGGGAAAAACTGAGAGATTTTCCCCTAAGGTCAGGAACACAGCAGGGATGTCCACTATCACCACTGCGATTCAACATAGCACTACAAGTCCTAGCCTTGGCAATCAGACAACAAAAAGAAATAAAAGGCATCTGAATTGGGAAAGAAGAAGTCAAATTCTCCCTCTTTGCAGATGATATGATACTTTATGTGAAAAACCCAAAAGACTCCACTCCAAAATTGCTAGAACTCATAAAGGAAGTCAATAAAGTGTCAGGATATAAAATCAATGCACAGAAATCAGTTGCATTTCCATATACCAACAGCAAGACAGAAGAAAGAGAAATTAAGGAGTCAATCTCATTTAAATTGCACCCCAAACCATAAGATACCTAGGAATAAACCTAACCAAAGAGACAAAGAATCTGTACTCAGAAAACTATAAAGTATTCATGAAAGAAACTGAGGAAAACCCAAAGCAATGGAAAAACGTTCCATGCTCATGGATTGGAAGAACAAATATTGTGAAAATGCCTATGCTACCTAAAGCAATCTACACATTTAATGCAATCCCTATCAAAATCCCATCCATTTTTTCCAAAGAAATGGAACAAATAATCCTAAAATTTATATAGAACCAAAAAAGATCCCAAATAGCCAGAGGAATGCTGAAAAAGAAAACCAAAGTTGGTGACATCAAAATTTCAGACTTTAAGCTCTATGACAAAGCTGTCATCATCAAGACAGTATGGTCGTGGCACAAAAACAGACACACAGATCAATGGAACAGAATAGAGAGCCCAGAAATGGACCCTCAACTCTATGGTCAACTAATCTTCGACAAAGCAGGAAAGAACGTCCAGTGGAAAAACAACAGTCTCTTCAACAAATGGGTGTTGGTGTAATTGGACAGCCACATGCAGAAAAATGAAACCACACAAAAATACGACTCAAAACGGATGAAAGACCTCAATGTGAGAAAGGAATCCATCAAAATCCTTGGGGAGAACATAGGCAGCAACCTCTTCGACCTCAGCCGCAGCAACTTCTTCCTAAGAACATCGCCAAAGGCAAGGGAAGCAAGGACAAAAATGAACTATTGGGACTTCATCAAGATCAAAAGCTTTTGCACAGCAAAGGAAACAGTCAACAAAGCCAAAAGACAACCAACAGAATGGGAGAAGATATTTGCAAACGACATATCAGTTAAAGGGCTAGTATCCAAAATCTATAAAGAGCTTATCAAACTCAACACCCAAAGACCAAATAATCCAGTCAAGAAATGGGCAGAGGACATAAACGGACATTTCGGCAAAGAAGACATCCAGATGGCCAACAGACACACGAGAAAGTGCTCTCACTCGGCATCAGGGAAATACAAATCAAAACCACAGTGAGATACCACCTCACACCACTCAGAATGGCTAAAATTAACAAGTCAGGAAATGACAGATGTTGGTGAGGATGCGGAGAAGGGGGAACCCTCTTACGCTGTTGGTGGGAATGCAATCTGGTGCAGCCACACGGGAAAACGGCATGGAGGTTCCTCAAAAAGTTGAAAATAGAGCTACCCTTCAACCCAGCAATCGCACTACTGGGAATCTACCCTAAAGATACAAATGTAGGGATCCAAAGGGGCACATGCACCCAAATGTTTATAGCAACAATGTCCACAACAGCCAAACTATGGGAAGAACCTAGATGTCCATCAACAGATGAATGGATAAAGAAGAAGTGGTATATATATACAATGGAATACTATGTAGTCATCAAAAGAAATGAAATCTTGCCATCTGCAATGACATGGATGGATAGACAGATAGAGGGTATTATGCTGAGCAAAATAAATCAATCAGAGAAAGATAATTATCATATGATTTCCCTGATAGGAGGAATTTGAGAGGCAGAGTCGGGGGCTTGGGGGATAGGGAAGGAAAAAATGAAACAAGACAGGATCAGCAGGGAGACAATCCATAAGAGACTCTTAATCTCACAAAACAAACTGAGTGTTACTGGGGGGATGGGGGGATGGAGAAGGGGGTTGGGTTACGGACATTGGGGAGGGGATATGATATGGTGAGTGCTGTTTAGTGTGTAAGCCTGATGATTCACAGACCTGTATCCCTGGGGCAAATAATACATTATATGTTAATAAAAATAATTAATAATAAAATTATTTTTTAAAAGGGGTAAAAAAAGAAAGTGAAGAGATAATAAGCAAGAGTCGTATCATGCTGGGCTTCATAAACTCTGATAATGATTTAGCAGAGGAAATGGGGGAAAATAATGCTAATGAGAGACGATGGTGGCCTAAATTAGGGTGGTGACAATTTTGGAGTTAGAACCAAGAGACAATGGTGTTGTTGGGATAGGTGGTAAAGGAGAGAGCAGCTACTAGCAAAGGGGCCTGCGGGACATGAATTCAAGTTTTAAAATATCAAGTCCAAGGCATCTGTGCAGGGACCAGGTGACAGCTACATTTATGGATCTGGTACTCTGGAGAAAGAACCAGGTTGGAATTTTAGATCTCAGAGCCACCAGCATGCAAGTGGGAATCCAAGGATGGAGAGTCACCCAGACAGCATGTGGAATGACAACAAAGGTAAGCCTGGGATGGAATTTTGAGAGTTACATTTAAGGGACAGACAGAAGAGAAGGAACTGCAAAAGAGACCCAGGGTGATAGCAGCAATGAAAGGAGAATCAGGAGAGTACAATGTCACTGGAGTCCCTGAAGTGAATACTTAAAGGAGGGAGTGGCCACTAATACCAAATAAGGGCAAAAGGTCAAGTCATGTTAGGTTGTGAAACCATCCATTGCTTCTGGCAGCAAGAAGTTTGTTGGTGACCTTGAGCAATTTGAATGAGGCACCGGGCATAAATGTAAGGTTGTAGAGGGTTAAGAAGTGAGTACAAGGTGAGAGAGTGGAAGATGAAAGTATAAAATATCTTAAAAACTATAAAAATCTCCAAAATATAAGCTTTGAAGTAGAGGAGAAAGAAGGGTAATTAGCAGGGAAAATGGGGACAAAGAAAAGGTTCATCTTAAGAAAAGAATGAAGCACTTAAAATCTGTAGTTGAAGGTACAGGAAGGAAAGGGGAGATATCCAATAAAGAGAGACCTTGATAACATAAAAGATGATAGAATCATTTGTTCTTGGAGAAGATTTCTCTGATAATTTGAGCAAATCTTGAAGGAACTGAGGACATGAACCATGTGGACACTAAGGTCAAAGTGAGCAAAACAAAGAAAACGGCAAGTACAAAGTCCCTGAGGTGGGAACATATTTCACTGCTAAAGGCATAGCAAGACCAACGAGCTGGAGGAGTGTGTGCAAGGGGAGGGTGGTTGGAGATGAGATCACAGAGCCAGTAAGTATATTTTAGTAAGTATATTTTATAAGTGTATTTATAAGTATTGTAAGTGTATTTTAGAAATCCTCTTAGACCGTGGAAAGGGCTTTGGTTTTGCTCTGAGTGAGATGGAAAGCCACTGGAAAGTTTAGCAGAGCAGTGCTGGGTTTGATTTGGGAGTAAGGACATCTCTTCTATGATGATGGGAAGAGGATGGCGAGTTCTTAAGTTAGAGCAAGGAGGCTGCAGTTAATTCCCACTCAGTTTCTTCTGAGCTGGGAAGGGAGGCCAACTACTGAGAGAGACTTGTGAAGTGTGAGAGATGGAACAGAGTGAATAACGTTGAAATAACACTGAGGTGAAGCATTTCTCGAGTGGTAGAGGTAAGGACCTCTGAAAATTCACAGTGAGACAATCAAAAATGCTCAGCATTAACTTCATTAGAACATTTCATATTAACCAAAGAATTGCAATAGTTTGAGGGCTTATTAAAGGAAAATAGCTGAATGTAGGTAAAAATAAAAAGCTTTGGGTCTTACCCTGTAAAGGCCCATTTAGCCAGAGCAGCTCCATCCTGACCCTGCCCCCCTCCCTTCAGGGAACTTACTTAAAAACAAGTCCCGGAAACCAGTCCCAGGTAACAAAGCCCAAATACAAGGGTGCGTCAGGCCAGGTGGAGGTATTCAATCAGTGGGGACCATACTGTCTCCTAACTACCAAGGAGTATTGGCCCCGCCCTTTGGATGCCCTTTGGGCGCCAATTCTGGCCAACGTGATAGGCTAGTTCAAATATCTACTATAGGGTAAACTGTAATTCAGTTGGTCACTTATGTGTGACCTAGCAGGATGGTGCAGTTTTCTCTGTGTTACAATCTCATTGGTCACCTGTGCATGGCCAGGCCCAACCACAGGGCCTTTGCCCTTAAAAGCTAGTCTGCAAAGAAGAGAGAGGTCGCCCTTTCTGTAAGAGGCGGCCCCAACCGATCTATTTGACAGTCGGTTTGATTCTTGATGTTTAGCACGAAATAAAGCCTTTGCTTTGTATCAGTCTCGCTCCTTTGACCATGGACCCATTACTGGGGGACCCAACAACCCCATCCCCATCACCCTTGCCCAGCTCCTCTGTAACTCGAAATCAACAGCTGCACCATCGCAGTGAAAACCAGCAGCCTAGCAGCCACAGGAGAGGGCACAGGATGGGAGTGGAGCTCTCCTAAAGCTCAATTCACTGATGATTGTCACTCTTTGACCAGCCTGATAGCTCCTGGATCTTGTCTTTATTTAACTTGATTGAGGGCTTACTCAATGTGAACAGCCCTATCACCAGGGCATCTGTAGAATACAATTAGTGGTGGTTATTTAACATAACAACTGCCTAAGGCAACAATATCATTTGGGGCTAATCAGAGGTTACCAAAAAATTCAAAAGGAAAAACTGGGAAATGAGATGTTCACAGGGGACTTTGAAAAGCTCCGAGATTGCTGGAATTCTAGAAGGACATATTCATGTGCAGGGCTGTGCACCTACTCAGGAAAAACCTGAGGTGACCTAACCTTTCACCTCTGGCTGACCTGGAGGCACTGCACAAGCAGGAAGGGAAGAGTAAGGCATAGTTAAAACGTGCATGCTATAGCACGGATAACTTACCCCACACACAGACACCCCTCAGGAAAGGACAGTCCTAGCAGTTCAAGGTATTTAAGGAAATCTCTGTTCAATCATTTGCTGCACATTAAGATAACTGAACAGAGACTTCATTTGTTACATGCAAGAAAAAAAATACATATTTTTATAGAATTAGTCAAGGAAAGTCACTAAATAAAAACTAGCAACAATAATAATAAACAGCAACAACAAACCTAGGAGAGGGGATGGGGAATCTGATCTCCAGAGACTTTACGTTTTGTTATTTTAAATGTCCAATTTTCAACAACAAAAAATTACAATATAAAAATATGCCCCTCCCTCCCACACACATACAAAAGGCAATCAGTAGAAACTGTCTCTGACAAAGCCCAGAAATTGGACCCAACTGGCAAAAATTTTAAATAAACTGTCATAAGTATGTTCAGAGAACTAAAGAAAACTACATCTAAAGAACTAAAGAACAACATCTCACCAAATAGAGAAGACCACTAAAGAGACAGAAATTATGAAATTATTTAAAAAAAGAACATAATAGAAATTTGTGGAGTACCAAAAAGAACAATAGCTGAAGTGAAAAATTCACAAGAAGATGTCAACAGCAGACTTGAGCTGACAGAAGAAGGAATCAGCAAACTAGAAGGTCAGTTGAGATTATCCAGTCTAAAGAACAGATAGAAAAAAGAGAAAATAAATAGAGCTTCAGAGTCCTATAAAATATAACCAAGCATGTATGAGTACAAAGGGGGACTGAGAAGAACTGGAGAAAGAGACAAAGAATATTCTAAAGTTCCAAATCTGATGAAAAAAAAAAATCCAAGAAGCTCAAAAAGCTCTAAGTAAGATTAACTCAGAGATCCACATCTGGACATTATCATAGCCAGAATGTAAAATGACCAAGAGAAGATCCTGATCAGATAGAGAAGTGGAAAAAGATCCTGGAAAGATCCTGAGCTCACCTCCTCCCACATACACCCCAAGGCTGCAACCACATACAGACCAACTATCTCTAAGAACAACCTGAAGATAGCAGAACGCTTTTTCCACAGTTAAATATACAAAGAAAAAGACACACTGAGAAGGGTCAGAAAGGCAGAGACATGGTTTGGTTGGGACCAACACCCCCAACATGACAATCCACTATTGTGATGTTCTAGGCCCCACAATGAACACCACCTGTCCTGGGGACCTTCACCGGGAAGACAAGCTGCCAGAATGTCTGGCTTTGAAAATCAGTGGGGCTTAATTCTGGAGAGCTAGAAAACTAAAGATAACGGAGACTCCACTCCTAAAGGGCCCATGCACAAACTCACTTGCTCTGAGCTCAGCATGAAGACAGCCGTATGAAAAGTACTTGAGCTATACAAGAAGATCTATTGACTGATTTTACACCATGTGCCAAAGGGACAGAAATCTGTAGAGACCTTCTCCAGGTTTAGAAACACTGGCAGCTGCCATTTTTCTTGACTTCATTCTGCCTAGTTGATGCATTGCTGGCAGGTACTAGCTTATTTTATTTTATTTTATTTTATTTTCTGAGCGAGAGAGAGAAAGAGGGAACATGCACACGAGGAGGGGAAAGGACCGAGGGAGAAGGAGGCTCCCTACCCAGCAGGGATCCCAACACAGGGCTCAATTCCAGGACCCTGGGATCATGACCTGAGCCAAAGGCAGATGCTCAACCTACTAAGCCACCCAGGTGCCCCTGGCAGGTACTAGTTCTGATACTCTCCATCTGCCTTGCTAGTACCACTCACCCTGCGCTGGAATTCCCCTGCAGACCTGCCAAGCCCAACCTGCCCACTCCTGTAGGTGCCCTCCCATAGTGACTCCTAACCTGCCACACTCAAGTAGGTGGCCTCAGCTGGGACCAACAGCTCTAAAACCAGCTTTCATCCTGCCACACACAACAGATAGCCTCAACTGGACATGTGCCACTCCAAAATGGCTCTTGCCCTGGAGTGGGGTGGGGGAACCAGTCCTGCACACCACTGTGCTTGTAACAGTCATGGGTGAGCAACACAAACCAGGCAGGCTGAGGGCCAGCCCCATACACTAGCATGCTTGGAGCAGTAGAGGCCCATCCACAACAAGAGGGCACACAGAGGCAGAGGATATCCCTGGAGGGTCTTGTTCTAGTGACTAGAGGATATTGTGCTTCTGGGCCCTACAGAGTGACTTCCACATATGGCCACTCACTCAAGACCAGGAGATATAGCTGGCCTACTTAACACATAGAATCGGCCAAATGACGAGACAGGAATGTGTTGCAAATGAAAGAGCACACAAAAACCTCAGAAAAAGAATTAAATGAAACAGATAAGCAATAAGCCTGACAAAGAGTACAAAATAATAAAGATGCTCACCAAACTCAGGAGAAGAATAAATAAACACAGTGAGAACTTCAACAATGAGATTAAAGAAATATAAAAAGGCCCAATCAGAGCTAAAGAATACAGTAACCGAGGGCGCCTGGGTGGCTCAGTGGGTTAAGCCTCTGCCTTCGGCTCAGGTCATGATCTCAGGGTCCTGGGATCGAGGCCCGCATCGGGCTCTCTGCTCAGCGGGGAGCCTGCTTTCTCCTCTCTCTCTATGCCTGCCTTTCTGCCTACTTGTGATCTCTCTCTGTTTCAAATGAATAAATAAAATCTTTAAAAAAAAAAAAGAATACAGTAACTGAAATGAAAAAGACACTACAGGGAATCAAAAACAGGTTAGAAAATGTGGAAGAATGGATCTGCAATCTGGAAGACAGGGTAATGGAAATCAGCCATGCTGAAAGATGAAAGAAAAAAAGAATTTTAAAAATGAGGATAATTGGGGCTCCTGGGTAGCTCATCTGGTTGAGCATCCGGCTCTTAATTTCAGCTCAGGTCATGATCTCATGTTCTTGGAGTTGAGCCCCACATCAGGCTCTGCACTCAGCAGGGAGTCAGCTTGTCTCCTTCTTCTTCTGCCCTTTCTCCTGCTCACACATACACACATACTCTCTCTCAAAAATAAATAAATCTTTTTAAAAAGTGAGAATAGTTTAAGGGACCTCTAGAACAATATCAAGCAGGCTATCATTTCCATTACAGGAGTCCCAGAAGGAAAAGAGAGAAAGAGGCAGAAAACCTCCATTACCTAAGAAAGGAAACAGACATCCAAGTCCAGGAAGAAGAGAGTCCCAAACAAGATGAAAATAAAGAGGTCCACACCAAGGCACAAATAACTAAAATGTCAAAAATTAAAAAGAGAATCTCAAAAGCAGCAGTCTAAGGCAAAACCTATAAGGCAAAATCTATATTTTCAGCAGGAAGGTTGTAGGCTTGAAGCGACTGGAATTATATATTCAAAGTGCTGAAAGGAAAAAAAAAACCTACAATCAAGAATATTCTTCTTGGCAAGATTAACCTTCACAACTCAAGAAGAGATAGTTTTCCCAACAAAATAAAAAGTACCACTACACTGAACTTTCTAGAACTGTTAAGGGACTTCTTTAAGCGGTGGGGGGGAAAGGCCATAATTGGAAATAAGAAAATTTAAAAAAAAAATCCCACTTAAAAAAAAGCTAACAAAGGTAAATGAATCAACCACTTATAAAGCTACTATGAAGATTAAGAGACAAAAGTAGTAAAATGGGGAGACAAACCATAAGTGATTCTTAATCTCACAAAACAAACTGGGGGTTGATGGGGGGAGGGGGGTTGGGGGGGTGGGGTCATGGACATTGGGGAGGGTATGTGCTATGGTGAGTGCTGTGAAGTATGTAAACCTGGCAATTCACAGACCTGTACCCCTGGGGATAAAAATATATTATATGTTTATAAAAAATAAAATAAAAATAAATAAATAAATAAAAATTTTAAAAAAGTAGTAAAATGAACTATATATATAATAATGAGTTAAGGAATACACAAAATCAAAAATATGTAAAATATGACATCAAAACAAAATGGGGTGGGGAATAAAAACATACTACTTTTAGAATGTGTTCAAACTTAAGTGACCATCAACTTAATATAAACTGTTACACACAGAAGTTGTTATATATGAACCTCATGGTAACCACAAACAAAACCCTATAATAGATATACAAAAAATAAACAGAAAAGAATTGAAACATAACAATAAGAAAGTCATCAAATTAACAAAGGAGAACAGCAAGAGAAGAGGTACTAAAAAAACAACCAGAAAACAATGAACAAAATGGCAATAAGTACATACCTATCAGTAATTACTTTACATATACATGAACTAAATGTTCCAATCAGAGATCTAGGGTAACTGAACAGGTAAAGAAGAAAAAACAACAAACAAAACCCATCTATAGGCTGCTTATAAGAGACTAACTACAGACCTAAAGATAAACACACACTGAAAGTCAAGGGATAGAAAAAGGTACTATATGCAAATGGAAACAAAAAGAAAGCTAGGATAGCGATACCAATTCAGACAAAATAGACTTTAAAACAAAGACTGTGACAAGACAAAGAAGAATGTTACATAATGATAAGGATATCAAACAAGAAACATAAGGACTGTAAATATCTATGCACCATCATGGGGGCACCTGAATATATAAAATAACTATGAAGAGATATAAAAGGAGAAATTGACAGTAATACAATCATAGTAGGAAACTTTAACACTCCACTTACAAAACAAAATGTCTCAGTGTCTCAATAAATTCAAGAAAGCTCATCATCTTTTCTGAGCACAATGATACGAAACTAAAAATCAATAAAGAGGAAAAAAATACAAACACATAAAGGCTAAAAATATGTTACTAAACAACCACTGGGTCAACAAAGAAATCAAAGAGGAAATTAAAAAATACCTTGAGACATTGAAAATGCAAAGACAATGTTCCAAAATCTAACAGATTCAGCAAAAGCAGTTTTGAGAGGAATGTTCACAGCAACACAGGCCTACATCAGGAAACAAGGATGTCTGACATTCTTGGTCCTCATCATTAATGTCAATGATATCCCCTTTGTATCATTTTGAAAATGAAATACCTTTTATAATACTTCTGTATTATGAGTACTGCCTCATTGAAAACCACTGGTTTAGATGTCCTGTTACTGGATATCAAGACTGAATACAGTACAAAAGGCAAAATCTCCAAGTCATTGGAGAGTGTAGAGTTTTGGTACTTCAGAGCTTTAGTCATAATGATGGGGGGGGAAGCTAATTCTACTCTATATTTAACTTTATAACCATTCTAATATTCTGGAAGGAAGACTTTAATGATCCCTTTAATGAGAAAACAAACAAGTAATAGACTTTCAGGAAAAAAGCCTTGAATATTCACAGTCAATTAATGTCAGAACTTGCTTTCTAACTTGGCTCTTACTCAATGCTGCAGATAATATTATCTTTTTAAAAGATAGTGAGAGTAACAGAGTTCAGTTTAATAGCATGGTTCTAAATGATGTGCAGGCCAGCTCAGAAGAGTGTTGCTCACTCTGCTTTTGGCTCCAGCTAGTTAGAGGAAACAGCACTTCATGTCTTGGAGGATGGAGATCTGACACCACGAGGTGCTGTGCCATACTGGCACCTTACCTGGAATGTCAACAGGTCATTCCACTGTCCTATCAGGATGGCTGCCTCTCGGTGATGCAGTTCATGGTTCAGTATCTATAAAGCAATCAATGGGATAAATGTAAACAGAGGATAAAAATCATGATCGTCTCAATAGATCAGAAAGAACATTTGATAAAATTCAACATCCACTCATTATAAAAACTCAACAAAATGGGTATAGAGGGAAACAAACCTCAATAAAATCACAGCCATAAATGATAAACAGCTAACATCATACTCAATTATGAAAAGGGGAAAGCTGTTCCTCTAAGATGAGGAACAAAACAAGGACGCCCACTCTCACCACTTTCATGCCACACAGTACTGGAAATCCTAGCCATAGCAATCAGATGAGAAAAAGAAATAAAAATGATCCAAATTGATATGACAAAGTGGTGAGAGCCTTGGTTTTCCTTTTTGCCTCGTATATCTGACACTTGAAGCTGAAGAATTTAGCAATCCAGAAACATCAATAAGCAAAGGCAAAAAAAAAAAAAAAAAGCTTCAACCTAAGCCTGCTCTCAACTGCCAACATAACAGGATAGGAGAAGCCTAGCAAGATAGAAACTTTTTAGATGATAACCACTCTACTCCAGCTAAACACCCTAGAAAAAACTATGGCTCCACTCCTGCCCATACCAACATAGTTCAAGGGAGGAGTCCTGACTTCTATACTCAGAAGGCTGAGTGCCCCAACACTCCTGCCAAGGTGTTGTCAGAAAAGGGGAGGGGGCAAGATGGCAGAGAAGTAGGAGACCCTGTTTCAATTGGTCCCCTAAAGTGAGATAAATATCTACCAGAACACTCTGAACACCTTTGAAATCAGCCTGAGATATAAATTATACACTTCTGGATCTCTAAAGGGGCAGAAGACACCAGCGGAGAGGTAAAGTGGTGTTGGAACACTCAGACTGATATCGGAGGATAAACAGAAAGGGGAGGGAGCCACCAGAAGCAACCCACTGGAAAGTAATACCCAATATGAAAATGCCCTGTGGTTGGGGAACAGCATAAACTTGGGAGTCTGGTTAAAAGCACTCAAAAAGAGCAAAAGATCTCAAGGGGCAACTGGTGGAATCGGGCAGTCATGGGCATGGACCTAAGCCCATGGTCCCAGGATGGTCGCCACTGACAACCACCCATGCCAGAGAGAGTCCAGCAAGGCCTCCACAGCCCATGGTCCCTGAGCTCATGGCTTTCCCCTCCTTGCACCACCACGTGGGCTGGGGCACTCCCACCCGTGTCTGACAGAGTCTGGCGTGAACTCTGGTTGGGGTCCCTCAGCCCACAGCCTTCTGCGACCTGCACCTCTACCTGGGATGAGCACACCCAGTGTGGGCATGAACCCCAGACAGCAGTCTCAGCAATGACAGCTACCTGGGTTCAGGTTCTCCTGGACCAATATCACTTGCAGTTTTAGTGGCATGGGGGTGCAGAGACAAGTGGGGGCCTCTGGCAACCACTGGGACAGTGGCTGGGGGTGTGCACTGCCTGTGGGAGGCTACGGTGTTAGTGGAGTTTTGCAGAGGGGGAGGCTCTATGTTCTGGACCACCCAGGCGGGGAGCAGACCAAGGCTTCTCTCTGAGGTGGAGGTCTGGGTATGGACAGTTTACTTTCCATTAAACCACCGAAAAACCGTAAAAAGCTGCGGTCTAGAAAACAAAAGCAATTCAAAACGTCTAGAGAACAAAAGCCTGAAAAACTGTTTTCCACAGAGCCAAGCCCCTTGATAGTGGGCGGGATGACTCAGCCCAAACAGGACTAACTGAAAAACAATGCGGCAGGGCCCTCCCCCAGAAGACAAGTCAAAAGAACAAGAGGACAACCACTATGGGGTCCCATAAAACTGTCAACCCCTAACCCCCAACATCAGGGAAAAACAATATATTAAGATCCTGGTATTGCCTCCAAACCGGTATATTTCATAGATACAACTTTTCTCTCTTTTTCTTTTTTTAATTCATTCTCACGATTCTTGTTCTTTTAATTTTTTAACCTACTTACCATTACAACTAGAGCTTTAACACAACACATTCCATAATAACTTCTTAACTTGAACTTTTTAAATACACATACCTAGTTTCTTTTTCTTTTCCTTCTTAATATATACATATAGATATAAGCTTCAGGGTAATCCTTTTTCCCTAGTCAATACTACCCCTATATATAAACCAGTTTTAATTTCCCTGTATCTCTGGAAAGTTGAGTCCTTTAACAAAGATAACAAGATACACCCAGGAAGAACTAAAATAACCTTCCACGCCCATACTGAGGATTTATAACCACACTCCCATCTTATTCTTCTGTTAGTGTTTCTGTGTATTTGTTTTTATTCTGGTATTATATAAATCTTATTCTTGGGGCTCATTTTGGCTGGGTTTTTCTTTTTTTTCTTGTCTCTTATTTTTGTCAGTCTTTTTGTTTGTTCATTTTTGTTTATGTACCTTATAAATCTTACTCTTGGGGTTCATTTTGGCTGGGTTTTCTCTCTTTTTTTTTCTTTTTCTCTCTTTTTTCTTTTTTCTTTCTTTTTGATGGTGACTTCTGATTGCTCTGAAACTTTCCAGGGTGCACCTTGCCTGGATCATTGTTGATATATTCAGCTATACATCCCCTCAAACACCTCTTACCAAAATGACTAGAAGGAGGAACACCCAACAGAGGAAAAATTCAGAAACTGTGCCCTCTGCCACATAACTATTGGATATGGACATAAACAGCATGTTGGAAAGGGAATTTGGGGTTACAATTATCGAGGCAATGGCTGGGTTGGAGAAAACCATTAATGACAACATGGAATCGATTAGGGCAGAAGTGAAAGCTGCCTGAGAAGAAGTTAACAATGCTATCAATGAGATCCAATCTAATCCAAATATACTCGAACAGCTAGGGTAACTGAGGCAGAAGATAGAATTAGTGATCTAGAAGACAAACTGATAGAAAAGAAGGATCAGGAGGAGGACTAGAACAAACAGCTTAGAAGCCATGAAAACAGAATTAGGAAAATAAATGACGCCATGAAATATTCCAAAATCAGAATTATTGGGATCTCTGGGAGGGTGGAGAAAGAGAGAAGACTAGAAAATAAAGTTGAACAAATTCTGGATGAAAATTTCCCTAATCTGGGGAATGGAACAAGTTTTCATGTCCTAGAGGCAGAAAGGGCACCCCCAAGATCAATGTCTAGAAAGACATCCAGATACTTAATTGTGAAATTCACAAATCATAATTTCAGACAGGAGGTCTTAAGGGCTAGGGAAAAGAGATTACTTAAGTGCAGGGTAAGGACCATCAGAATAACATCAGACCTGTCTACAGAAACCCACCAAGCCAGAAAGGGCTGGAAAGACATATTCAGGGCACTAAATGAGAAGAATATGCTGCCAAGAATACTTTATCCAGCAAGGCTGACATTCAAAATGAATGGAGAGATAAAGAGCTCCCAAGACCGGCAAAGTTTAAAAGGGTATGTGACCACCAAGTTGGCACGATAAGAAATATTGGGGGAGGGGGCAGTCTATAAAAGAAGAAAGAACCCAGGAGTAACAGAGACCATAAATTTACAGAGATAATCTATAGAAACAAGGACTTCACAGGCAATATGATGTCAATAAAAATGTATCTTTCACTAATCACTCTCAACATGAATGGCCTAAATGCTCCCATAAAATGGCACAGGGTTGCAGACTGGATAAAATGACAGGACCTGTCCACATGCTGTCTACAAGAGACACGTTTGGAACCTAAAGATACATCCAGACTGAAAGTGAAGGGATGGAGAACCATCTTTCATGCCAACAGGACTCCAAAGAAAGCTGGGGTAGTGATTCTCATATCAGACAAATTGGATTTTAACCTTAAGACTGTAGTCAGAGATACAGAAGGACACTACATCATTCTTAAAAGGTCTATCCACCAAGAAGATCTAACAATTTAAATATTTATGCCCCCAATATGGGAGAAACCACCTACATAAGCCAACTGTTAATCAAAATAAAGAGTCATATTGATATGACCACATTAATTGTAGGGAATCTGAACATGCCGCTCTCAGTACTAGACAGATCATCCAAGCAGAAAATCAATAAAGAAACATGAGCTTTGAATGACACATTGGGCCAAATAGACCTCATAGATACATACAGAACATTCCACCCTAAAATAACAGAATACCCATTCTTCTCGAGCACACATGAAACTTTCTCCAGAATAGAATGCATGCTGGGTCACAAATCAGGGCTCAACTGATACCAAAAGATTGAGATTATTCCCTGCATATTCTCAGACCACAATGCTTTGAAACTGGAACTCAACCACAAGAAAAAGTTTGGGAGAAATTCAAACACTTGGAAGCTAAAGACCATTCTGCTCAAGAATGTTTGGCTGACCCAGGAAATCAAAGAAGAACTTAAACAATTCATGGAAACCAATGAGAAAGAAGACACAGTGGTCCAAAACCTATGGGATATGGCAAAGGCAGTCCTAAGGGGGAAATACATAGCCATCCAAGCCTCCCTCAAAAACACTGAAAAAATCCCAAATACACCAACTCTCTTTACACCATAATGAACTGGAAAATCAACAACAAATTAAGCCAACCCCATCACAAGAAGGGAAATAATCAAGATAAGAGCAGAGATCAATGAGTTAGAAACCAGAGATACAGTAGAACACATTAACAAAACTGAAACTAGTTCTTTAAAAGAATCAGTAAGATTGATAAACCACTGGCCAAAACTAACCCAAAAGAAAAGAAGACTCAAATTAATAAAATTATGAATAAAAGGGGAGAGATCACTACTAACACCAAGGAAATAGAAACAATCACCAGAAATTATTATCAACAGTTATATGCCAATAAATTAAGCAACCTAGAAGAAATGGATGCATTCCTGGAAACCTAAAAACTTCCAAGACTGAAATAGGAAGAAACTGACAACCTGAATAGACCAATATCTAGTAATGAGACTGAAGCAGTGATCAAAAACCTCCCAAAAAACAAGAGTCCAGGCAGGACTTGATGGATTCTCTGGGGAATTCTACCAAACATTCAAAGAAGAAACAATACCTATTCTCCTGAAGTTGTTTCAAAAAATAAAACAGAAGGAAAACTTCCAGACTCTTTCTATGAAGTCAGCATTACCCTGATCCCCAAACAAGGCAAAGACCCCATCAAAAAGGAGAATTTCAGACCAATATCCCTGATGAATACGGATGCCAAGATTTTCAACAAGATCCTAGTTAATAGGATCCAACAGTACATTAAAAAGATTATCCATATGACCAGGTGGGGTTTATCCCTGGGATGCAAGAGTGGTTCAACATTCACTTATCAATCAATGTGATAGAACAAATCAATAAGAGAAGAGAGAAGAACCACATAGTCCTCTCAGTTGATGCAGAAAAAGCATTTGACAAAATACAGCATCCATTCCTGATTAAAACTCTTCAAAGTAGGGATAGAGAGAACATTCCTCAACTTCACAAAATCTATCTATGAAAAACCCATAGTGAATATCATTCTTAACGGGGAAAAGCTGACAGCCTTCCCTCTGAGATCAGGAACACGATAAGGATGCTCACTCTTGCCACTGTTGTTCAAGAGAGTACTAGAAGTCCTAGCAACAGCAATCAGACAACAAAAAGAAATAAAATGTGTTCAAATTGGCAAAGAAGAAGTCAAACTCTCTCTCTTCACAGATGACATGATACTTTATGTGGAAAACCCAAAAGACTCCACCCCCAAACTACTAGAATTCATACAGCAATTCAGTAATGTGGCAGGATACAAAATCAATGCACAGAAATCAGTTGCCTTGTTATACACTAACAGTGAAAATATAGAAAGGGAAATTAGAGAATTGATTCCATTTACTATAGCACCAAGAACCATAAGACAAATTGGAATAAACCTAACCAAAGAGGTAAAGGATCTATACTCAAGGAACTACAGAACACTCATGAAAGAAATTGAAGAAAACACAAAAAGATGGAAAAGCATTCCATGCCCATGGATTGGAAGAATAAACATTGTTAAAATGTCTATACTGTCTAGAACAATCTATACTTTCAATGCCATCCCAATCAAAATTCCACTGGCATTTTTCAAAGAGCTAGAACAAACAATCCTAAAATTTGTATGGAACCAGAAGAGACCCCGAATTGCTAAGGAAATGTTGAAAAAGAAAAACAAAACTAGGGGCATCACATTGCCTGATTTCAATCTTTATTACAAAGCTCTGATCATCAAGACAACATGGTACTGGCACAAAAACAGACACATAGACCAGTGGAACAGAGTAGTGAGCCCAGATATGGACCCACAACTCTATGGTCAAATAATCTTCAACAAAGCAGGAAAAAAATATCCAGTGGAAAAAAGATAGTCTCTTCAATAAATAGTGCTGGGAAAATTGGACAGCTATGTGTAGAAGAATGAAACTCGACCATTCTCTTACACCATACACAAAGATAAACTCGAAATTGATAAAAGACCTCAACATGAGGCAGGAATCTATCAAAATCCTAGAGGAGAACATAGACAGTAACCTCTTCGACATGGCCACAGCAACTTCTTTCAAGACATGTCGCTAAAGACAAAGGAAACAAAAGTGAAAATGAACTTTTGGGGCTTCATCAAGATCAAAAGCTTCTGTATAGCAAAGGAAACAGTCAACAAAACAAAGAGGCAACCCACAGAATGGGAGAAGATATTTGCAAATGACACCACAGACAAAGGGCTGATATCCAAGATCTATAAAGAACTCTTCAAACTCAACACTCAAAAAATAGATAATCATGTCAAAAATGGGCAGAAGACATGAATAGACACTTCTCCAAAGAAGACATCCAAATGGCTAACAGACACATGAAAAAATGTTCATCATTATTAGCCATCAGGAAGATTCAAATCAAAACCACATTGAGATACCACCTTACATCAGTTAGAATGGCCAAAATTAACAAGACAGTAAACAACAAGTGTTGGAGAGGATGTGGAGAAAGGGGAACCCTCTTACACTGTTGGTGGGAATGCAAGTTGGTACAGCCACTTTGGAAAACAGTGTGGAGATTCCTCAAGAAACTAAAAATAGCGCTACCCTATGACCCTTCAATTACACTACTGGGTATTTAACCCAAAGATACAGATGTAGTGAAAAGAAGGACCTTCTGCACCCCAATATTCATAGCAGCAATGGCCACAATCGCCAACCTGTGGGAAGAGCCAAGATGCCCTTCAACAGATGAATGGATAAAGAAGATATGGTCCATATATACAATGGAGTATTATGCCTCCATCAGAAACGATAAATACCCAGCTTTTGTATCAACATGGATGGGACTGGAGGAGATTATGCTGAGTGAAATAAGTCAAGCAAAGAGAATCAATTATCATATAGTTTCACTTATTTGTGGAGCTTAAGGAATAACATGGAGGACATTAGGAGAAAGAAAGGAAAAGTGAATTGGGGGAATTGGGAGGGGGGTGGAGGAATGGGTGAGCCTGGTGTTGGGTATTAAGGAGGGCACGTATTGCATGGAGCACAGGATGTGCTACATAAACAATGAATCTTGGAATACTGAAAAAATAAAATTAAATTAAGAAAAAGAAAAGAAAGGAAAAGAAAAGGCTGAGTAGTGATCCAGGACTTTCTTTCCCATAAGCCAGTAATGAAGCCCAGGTGGTATCAGTGTGGATAATGTGTGAAGCCTGAACTTCCACCCCCCAGTAGGAAGTAACATAGCACTCCTTTCCCTCCCGGCTACGGTACGGTCAGGGGAGGCTAGTGGAGAGCTAGAATTTTCACCATTTTTTTAGTGTAAACAAGGCCACCCCCGAGTTGTGTCTGTGGACACCATGTGGAACTAGAACTCCCACCACACAGCATTACCCAGGAATAACTCATTGGGGACAATAGAGACTGCATGAGGAATCTGGGATTTCCACCTACACTTAACCACAATGAGGTAGTGCTACCCCATTCTCTGCCAGGTGAGAATGGCAGAGAAAACCAATTAAAATAGAAGGTTTAAAGAATATCCAGAATGTCTTTTATATTAAATGTCCAAGTTTTAATTAAAAAAATCATAATACCAAGAACCAAGAAGGTCTCAAACATAATGGAAAAACACAATCAACAGGTGACAACACTGAAGTGAAAGAGATGCTAGAATTATTGTCAGGTATTTCAAAGCAACCATGATAAAAATGCTTTGACAGCAAATACAAACATTCTGGAAACAAAAAATACAAAATCCAAGAAAGGAAATAAAAAGTCACAGAAATGTGACAGGATATACAGAGAAAAATCGAACTGAAATATGAGAAATAAAATATAACCAAAAATATAAAGCTCAGTTGATAAATTCCACAATCAAATGGAGGGACAGAGGAAAGAATCAGCAAATGGGATGATAAAACAATAAAAATTAACCAATCTGAACAACAGAGAAAGTAGTATGGAAAAAAATGAAAAACTCTTCAGAGATTTTGGAACAATAGATCTAAATATAAGTTATAGGAATTCCAGAGAAGAAAAAGAAGGTGGAATTTTAAAAGTACTCAAACTTGGGGTGCTTGGGTGGCTCAGTAGGTTAAAGTCTCTGCCTTTGGCTCAGGTCATGATCCCAGGGTCCTGGGACCTAGCCCCATGTTGGGCTCTCTGATCAGCAGGGAGCCTGCTTCCTCCTCTCTCTCTGCCTGCCTCTCTGCCTACTTGTGATCTCTGTCTGTCCAATAAATAAATAAAATCTTTTAAAAAAGTACTCAAACAAATAATGGCTCAAGCTCCCCAAATTTGTTAAGAGACATAATTCAAGAGTTAAGCAAACCATAAACAGGAAACAGCCACAGAAATCAATGCTAAGGGATGCCTGGGTGGCTCAGATGGTTAAGCCTCTGCCTTCAGCTCAGGTCATGATCCCAGCGTCCTGGGATCGAGTCCCACATCAGGCTCCTTGCTCGGCAGGGAGCCTGCTTCTCCCTCTGCCTCTGCCTGCCACTCTGTCTGCCTGTGCTCACTCTCTATCTTTCTCTCTCTCTCTGACAAATAAATAAATCTTAAAAAAAAAAAATCAATGCTAAGATGAAAACTAAAGACACACATATATATAAAACTAAAGACATATATATATAATATATATTTATATAATTACATATATATAAAATTATATATATAAATATATATATAAAATTAAAGACATATATATATACACATTGTATATATATATATGTGTGTGTGTGTGTATATATATATCTTAAAGGCAATCAGAGGAAAACAAAACATTACTTACAGGGGGGCATCTGATTACAGCAACAGTACATTTCTCATCAGAAACTATGAGGCCAGAAGGAAATGATAAATATTTTCCAAGTGTTGAAAGAAAAGTACTGTCAACTCAAATCTTATACCCAGCAAAAATATAGTTCAGGAATTAAGGGGGAAACCAAGGTATTTTCAAATTAAAGAAAACTAAGAGAATTTGTCACAGGAGAGTTAATCTAAAAAAAATGTAGCTAAAGAAATTTCTCTAATTAGAATGAAACACTTAAAGAAAGAACTTTGGATCATTGGGAAGAAAGAAAAAACACAGTAAGCAAAGGTGTGGATATATAAATAGGCTTTTCTTATTGAGTTCTCTAAATCATATTTAGTGTTTAAAACAAAAATTATACCATTCTCTCATGTGTTTCTAAATGTTATATAGAAAAAAAGAAAAAGAAAATGTATATAGAAAATACATAAGAAAATGAAATTATCTTAAAAGTAAAAAGATGTAAGGGAGGTGAAGAGTTTTTATATTTCACTTGAACTGGTATATTGTTGGCATCAGCAGACTGTGATAACTTATGTATATATAACATATTACCTAGGACAACAACTAAAAACCCATAGAGATACCCTCAAAAATCTTATAGATAAATTAAAATGAAATTATAAAACACGTTCAAATAACTTGCAGGAAGGCCAGAAAAAGCAGAAAGGACTGAAAAAAAACATGACCTAACTATATTCTGTCAACAAAAATTCACTTCAGTACATGTAATGATATAGGTAGAATGAAAATGAAAGAATGGAAAAAGGTATATCATACAAATATTAATTAAATGACAGCAGAGTGGCTTAATTAATATCAGATAAAGTAGACTTCAGGGCAAAGAAAATTTTAGCAGGGACGGAGAAGGATATTACATAATGATAAAAAGATCAATCTACCAAGAAGACCTAACAATCCAAAATATGTCTGACCCAAGAAACAGGACTCTGGTGACGTCAAACTAAAACAGCTGAAAGAAATAGACAACTCCACAACTACAGTTGGAGACTTCAAAGTCCCTCTCCCAACAACTGATAGAATAACTAGACACAGAAGTTATAGAACTGAAAATACTACCAAACACCAGGATATAATCCATATTTTTAGTGTATTCCCACCCAACAATATCAGAATACACATTCTTTTTAAGCACCCATGAAACATATACCAAGACAGATCACATCCTGAGATATCAAACAAACTTAAACAAATTTCAAAAAATTAAAATCATAAAAATATATTCTTATCACAATGGAATCAAAACAGAAATCAGTAACAAAAAGATAACTAGAAAATCTCCAAAAACTTAAGACTAAACAACACATTTCTAAATGAACTAAAGAAAATACATTGAACTGAATGAAAATAAAAATACACTATAACAAAACATGTGGGATGCAACTGAAGTAGTGCAAGAGGGAAATATGTAACACTTAATGCATATGTTAGAAAAAAGGGAAAATCTCAAATTAATAATCTAATATTTTGCTTCAAGAACTAAACAAAGAAGAGGAAAGGAAACCCAAAGCAAATACAAGGAGGTAAATAATAGTTTTTTTTTTAATAATAAACTTTAAAGAGGAATCACTAAAATTGGAAACAAAAAATATATAAAGAAAAGCAAATAATTTTAGTAAGATCAATAGTAATCTTTGAAAAGGTCAATAAAACTGACGAAAGGTAAAAAAGAGTAAAGACATGAGTTAATAATGTAAGGAATGAAATAGGGAGCTATCACCATAGGCCCTCCAGACATCAACAGGATAATAAAGGAACACTATGAATAATTTTACATATGTAAATTTGACAAGTTAGGTAAATCAATTCTTCAAAAACCAAAAATGCAATTCATCAATTATTAAATAGACAATTGAGGTACAGCTGGGTGTCTCAGTCAATTAAGCATCCAACTCTTGATTTCAACTCAGGTTATGATCTCAGGGTTGTGAGATTGAGCCTCAAGCTCCATGTTGGGCATGGAGTTTGCTTAAGAATCTCTCTACCTCGCCCTTTGCCCCTATCCCTCCCTTTCTAAAAAAAAGTAGACAATTGAGTATCCCTTATAACTATTAAGAGAATGGAATTCAAAATTTAAAACTGTCAAGAAAGAAATCTCTGGACCCAGATCATTTCATTAAAAAATGTTGTAAAACATGGGACGTCTGGGTGGCTCAGTTGGTTGGACTGCCGCCTTCAGCTCAGGTCATGATCCTGGAGTTCCGGGATCAAGTCCCGCATCGGGCTCCCAGCTCCAAGGGGAGTCTGCTTCTCCCTCTGACCTTCTCCTTGCTCATGATCTCTCTCACTGTCTCTCTCTCAAATAAATAAATAAAATCTTTAAAAAAAATGTTGTAAGACACTAATACCAACGGTACAAATCTCTTCAAAAAAAAAAAAAAAAAAAGAGGGAACACTTGCCAATTCACTGTATTAATCTCTTATTATACCTTGATATCAAAACCAGATAAAGTCAATTAAATAATACAAAGGAGTATCTCTTATGAATATAGACAAAAATCTTTAATTATTTGAGCAACATATAAAAATACATGTATACATGACCAAGTGGCATTTATTTCAAGGATGCAAGGTTGGTTCAATCTTCACAAATCAATGTACCACCATATTAATAGACTAAAATAGAAAACTCACATGATCATATCAACTAATGTAGAAAAAGTATCTGATTAAATTCCACAGCCATTTATGATAAAAATCTCTCAGAAAAATAAGAGAGGGGGAACATCCTAACAATAAAGAATGTTATAAAAACTTCATTTAACATCACAGTTAATGAAAAAAGAGTGAATTTTTTCCTCTAAGATCTGGAATCATGCAAGGATATCTGCTCTGGTGATTCATTCAACATAGTGCTGGCAGTTCTGTTCAGTGCAGTAAGACAAAAAAAGGAAACAAAAGAGGTACAAATTTTTTAAAAGGAAAAAATAAAGCAGTCTCTATTTACAGATGGCATGACTGTCTGCACAGAATATCCCAAGGATTCTATGAAAGAACCAGAACAACCAAAGGGATTCATAAATGACACAGGTTATAAGAGAAAGAAGAAATATTATGATCATTTCTATATACCACCAATGAACATGTAAACACAATAATTACGATTCCAATGCTATTTAGAGTCAATATATTAGATACTTAGGTGTAAATCTTTCAAAACTGGTACAGTATTGGTATGTCAAAAACTATACAACACTGATGAAAGAAATAAAAAATAATCTAAAAGTAGAGAAACATATCAGGTTCATGGATTGCAAGACTCAACATAATAAAGATGTCAGTTATTTCTTAAATTGAGATACAGGTTTAATGCAAGTCTTTCCAAAATTCCAGCAAGACTTTTTGTAACTATAGACAAAATTATTACAAAATTTATAAGGAAAGTCAAGGAATTTAAACAACTGATTTCTTTTTGGAAAAAGAAGAATAAAACATTAATAATTACTCTACCTGGTTTAAAACTTATTTTAGAGTTATGGTGATCAAGACTGTATGGTAGTTTTGGAAGGACAGACACATAAACTTATGGTATAAAATAAAGAACTCAGAAATAGACATAAAAATATGCACAACTGATTTTAGAGAAAATTTAAAAAGCAATTCAATTAAGGAAAGATAAGCTTTTTAACAAAAGGTGCTGGAACAGCTGGACATTATGGGCAAAAGAAAAGAAAAAGAGAAAAAAAGAAAAAAACCTTGACCTAAATCTTATACTTCACACTGATCAAAATGGATCAGTCTTTAATGTAAAATATGAAACTACATACACATTTAGAGGAAAAAAAATAGGATAATCATGAGTTCTCTGGTGAGTTCTTAGACTTGACACCAAAACCATGACCCCTAAAATGAAATTGGGCAAAGTGGATTTCACTTTCTAATTTTAAATTTCTAATTTTAAATTAGATTTCTAATTTTAAATTTGAAAAGTTTGCTCTATATAAGACCCCACTAAGAGTATAAAAAGAGTTACAAGAGTGGGAGATGATTTTTGCAAGCCACATAACTGACAAATGACTAGTGTCTTGAATGCGTAAAGAATTCTCAAAATTCAACAATAAAAAAATTAAAAACAACCAAAGGCATCATCTAGAAAACAATTCATAAGTTGAACTTTATCAAAAACTTCTGTTCTGCAAAAGACACTGACAAAAAATGAGAAGATAAACCACTGGCTGGAAGAAAGTATTTAAAAGATTTATCTGGTAATGGGCTATTATTCAAAATGTGTAAGAAACTTAAAACTGAAAAATAAGAAACTGAAAAACCTGATTTAAAAAATGAGCAAATTCCTGAACGGACACCTCACCAAAGAAGATACAGAGATGATAAATAAGCATATGAAAAAATGCTCCTTATAATAAGTAATAAGGGAATTGCAAATTAGAATAACAATGAGATACAACTAACTACCTCTTAGAATAACTGGCATTCAAAACATTGACACCACCAATCCCTAGGAAAACTAGACGTTGGCAAGGATATGGAGCAACAAGAACATTCATTCACTGCTGATGAGAATGCAAAATGACAGAGGCACTTTGAAAGACAGTTGGGCGTTTCTTACAAAACTAAACTCCTACCATATGCTCCAACAAACATACTCTTCGGTATTTACCCAAATGAATTGAAAACTAATGTCACACAGAAACCGTCACACAGGTATTTATAGCAGTTCAGTTCATAACTGCCAAGACTTGGAAGAAACCAAGATATCCTTCAGCAGGCAAATGAACAAACTGTGGTACACCCAGACAATGGAATGCTATTCAGTGATAAAAAGAAGTAAGTTATCAATTCATAAAAAGACATGAGGAAACTTAACAGCATATTACTAAATGAAAGATACAAACCTGAAAAGGCTACATACTGTATGATCCCAACTATCTGACTTTCTGGAAAAAGCAAAACTATGGAGAGAGTTAAAAAAAAAAATCCATGGTAAGCAGGGAGGAAGGGTTGAGTAGGGGGAGCACCGAGGACTTTTAGGACACTGAAACTACTTTGTATGATACCGTAATGTGCATACACATCATTATACATACATTTGTTGAAAGCCATAGAATATACACCAGGTCTAAACCTTGGACTTTGTAGACTATGGCTTTTGGGTAATTATGATGCATCAATGTAGGTTCACTAATTGTAATAAATGTACCCCGCTTTTGGAAGATGTTGATACTGGGGGAGCCTGGGCATGTGTAGCAGCAAGGAGTATAGAAGAACTCTCTGTATTTTCTGCTTGATTTCATTTTGAACCTAAAACTCCTCTAAAAATAAAGTCTATAAAAAATTTAAATTTTTAAATTAAAAAATTTAATCCCAAACAATTCAAATATGAAATGGGCAATTGATATGAAGTGATATTTCACCCAAGAGGACATATAAAGGACAAAAAAATGAAAAAAATTTACCTCATTAGCCAATGCAAATACAAATGAAAACCACATGAGATATCATTACATACCCATCAGAATGACTAAAATAAAAGAGAGTGACAATATCAAACACTGGTGAGGATACAGAGAAAATGGATTATCCATATATTGCTGATAGGAATGTAAAATGGTACAATTGTTTTGAAAGACAGTTTGGCAGTTTACAGAATAAATGTGCAATTACCATACAAACAAGCAATTGCATTCCTGGACATTTATCCCTGAAAAATGCAGACTATAGTTTTAAAGGAAAATTGTATAAAGGGTACCTAAAATTTCCCTATTTCTTATAAGCACCTGTAAATTTACAGTTATGTCAAAAATGTAAAGACTACATAAAGCAATAAAACTGTTGATGCGTTTATAATACATAAAACCTTAACTTATATGACAACAATAGCATGAAGGAGGGAAGAGACAGAAGTATATTAACTGGTATTAACCTGAGCTAGATTGTTTTAAATTGAGATATTAATTGTAATCCCTAGGAAAACCAAAAAGAAAATAAGTGGAAAAGTCTACTAAAAGAATTACATGGAAATTAAAATGGTATACTAGAAAACAGTTATTTAAAATTAAAGAGGGACTACTGGAGAAATAGAGAAATAGAAGAGACATAAGACATTTAAAAGAAAAATAGCAAAATGGCAGATAAAAATCCTACTTTAGCCAACATGCTAAATATACTTGCCCCAGTGATTGGCTTAGTGATGGATACAAGACCCCGGCTGAACAAATATGGAGGTTAACATATTCAATGATTGAGGAGTTCACTCTCCCACTGGCATAGACAAAGGATGACTTGGCTGATGCTGGCCTTCATCTGGTGAGCTCAAGTAGAGCCAATCTAAGGATGTCGCTTGCTGACGTAAGAAAATGTAACAGGGAAAAATAAACCAATTTTTGGCTGACATTGTTGAGCCTCCAAGGCTCCCAGTATTAGAACATAAATTACCTCTGGGTAGATAAACAAGACAAATTTGGTCTGCAAGAGCATGGCTTTGCTATTAGAGGCTCCTTCATGTAAATAAAATGGCACCCCCTTCTCCAAATAGATCCAGCTCCATGCCTGAGTGGGTAACCTGAACTCGGATCCCACTTACCTCCTTGTCCATGCTGCTTTGAGCAGTGCGCAATCTACACAACTATATACTGGATCTCTGAGATTTGCCTGAAATGTGCTCATTCTCTGAGTTTTCTTTTCTTTTTTTTTTTTTTTTTTCTAAAACATAGTTAACATACAATGTTACATTAGCTTCATCCTCTGGAGTTTGTTTTTTTTTTTTTTACATGAACCAATATTTCTTCTTTGTTGATTAACCCATTTGAGTAAGTCTCTTCTATTACTTGCAATCAAAAGTATAACTCACACAGAATTTATCATAAAATGGAATGTTACACAGAATAAATTCTAAAATGTAGAATAGATGAGCTGAGAAGGTAGGCTAGAAGTTAATGAGGATGATTCAATCTATCCCAAACAGGGAAGTTGGCAACATTTTTATGTTGCAACTGGCTAAAATATTTCCTATTGTGCTTTGGGACTCTGAGCACATTTCTACAAGGCTACAGCAATAACACATCTTGTAAAAAACCAATGAATTCTGTTACGCTGAAAAGAAATTAATTTAAAAATAAATATATAGGGGCACCTGGGTGGCTTAGTGGGTTAAATCCTCCGCCTTTGGCTCGCGTCATGATCTCAGGGTCCTGGGATCGAGCCCCACATCGGGCTCTCTGCTCAGCAGGGAGCCTGCTTCCTCCTCTCTCTCTGCCTGCCTCTCTGCCTACTTGTGATCTCTGTGTCAAATAAATAAATAAAAATCTTTAAAAATATATATATAAATAAATAAATATTAAAAATTAAAAATAATAAATGAATGAATGAATGAATTGGGATTTTGGAGATTTTGAAAATATATTCCAGGCTAAAATATTTTCTATTGTACTTTGGGACTCTGAGCACATTTCTACAAGGCTTATAGCAGTAACACATCTGGTAAAAAATAAATAAATAAAAAGTAAAAATTAAAAATAATAAACGAATGAATGAATGAATCGGGATTTTGGAGTTTTTGAAAATATATTCCAACTTTGAGTTAGGTCTTATGTGAATGATACAAGCTTAGGCTACAAGTAAGCCTTTCTGAAAATAGAGAAGAAATATAAAATAATAGTTGCTGTGTTACCCAACTCTGCTGAACTGATTGTTTGGTCAATTAATACATTCCATTCTTCTATAAAATGTCCTGACAGAAGCCTGTAGTCCTCAGAATGTTCGTGGCTATGGGTGTTGCCCTTAACCCACCAACCATAGCTGTTCCCACCAATTGAGTTTTACGGCTACCTAGTTTGTCTCTTTTCCTAAACTTATTTATGCCAGTTACACTTATTGCAATTACATACTTTAATTAAGTATTATAGAATTACAGAAACCAATGAACTATAAATATGACAATAGATGGGCTTTTTTTTTTCCCAATGAAAACTAAATTAAATACTTTGGAATGACTTGATAAAAGTCAATTGCTTAAAAATTGCACTCAAGCTGTAAGAATTGGGGGAAATTGTAAAATTTAAAAGAATTTTTCTCTCATATACTTTACAAGGTTCTTGTGGAATTCTCATTCTACTTAAAAAAGAAAGTGTAAATCTTAGATGCCTCAATGCATTATGGATTAAGTTTATATGAGAAAAACCCACACTTGAAGAAAAGACCTTGGCCTCACACCAAAGAATTAGTGAATGGATGAGTGAAAATAAAGTGTTTATAATATTTATTATCCTTTTATATTTCCTTTTGAATTTAAATTGACCAATAAGCAGTTCTACCATGATGGTTAAGAGATTTCTTCTGCTTACTTGGCCAGGAGATAGTGTTCTATGGACCTGGCTATCCATAGGGTCTGGCAGCCTGATAATCTGAAGCTTTTCAAGGTTAGGAAAGCTTAATTGTCCTTCACAAGCTGAAATTGGTGCCAGAGAAAACAGGAAGGTGGGAATTTCCTATAAAAGCAAATAAGCTTGGGCCTGAACACCCTCACCTCCTATATACATTTCAAATACCTTAGGTTATATATAAGATGAATGGGATAAAACCCAACATTTTTAAGGAAATTGTATTTCCAAAGAAGCCCCAGCCTGGCCAATAAATGATGACCTTAAGATCTGGTGTTCGGGGAAGAGAACACTCTCTCTTTGTGGGCATGCCACTGGTGATCATAATACAGCCATGACACCAACAAGGGGAAGGCAGGGTACTGGGGGACATCACTGGGCTGTAGATCAAGACTTGCCTGAAGTTTACCCTGAGCCTTCGTTTTTAATTATATAAGCCAACTGAGGTCTTTTACCGTTTGGATTTAGTTTTCTGTTTGTTTCCAAACAAATACAAAGAACAGCCTTTTGACTGGGGAAATGGGGAGAGGCAGTGTCTACAAATGGATTAAAAAGTTGGGGGAAATTGGAAGGGGAGGTGAACAATGAGAGACTATGGACTCTCAAAAACAATCTGAAGGGTTTGAAGAGGTGGGGGGGGTGGGAGGTTGGGAGAACCAGGTGGTGGGTATCAGAGAGGGCACGGATTGCATGGAGCACTGGGTGTGGTACAAAAACAATGAATACTGTTATGCTGAAAATAAATCTAAAAAAATGATTTAAAAAAATTTTAAAAAAAGTTCAAACAGATAAAATACATTTCTTCTTTAGAGGATTTTTGAGGAATGCAAGTTGTTTTTTTTGTTTTGTTTCTTAGTTGTATTTTTTGCCCCACATACTGACATTTCCAGAGATGTTTTCATGCTCCATTGATCTCTTAATGCTCCTCAAATGTTGGTGCCATGGACAACTGCCCAGCTGGACTTCCACTTAACCTGCCTCTGATGTTGTTATAAAGCGTGCTCTACCCAAAGGCCAGTGGATGCATTACAGCAGGACACCCAGACTACAAGTCAAATGGGTCCTTTAAAAAATGTGTATGGCCAAACTGAAATACTGCTTTAAGTAATGCAGCAGAGCAATACTATCAAGACACAAGGAACAGTCAGGGCTGAACATACTTGCTTTGAGCAAAGGCACTGTGCAGCAGGAGAGTTCTGTGATCACAAGGGTGTGAAGCAGGTCCCTCCCAGTGGGACGTTCTCACCTGAACATAAGGAAGGAAGAGTGTCCTTCTGCTAATGTACACAACATTTGTGCTGGTCCCAAGCCCATTTTCTCTGGGATCCATTCCTCAGTCCTCCTCTGCTCTGCACTGCAAGAAGGGTGAACCCTGCACACTGGTCCCCAGGCTGGGAAAGGTCAGTGAGGACCCTCACAGGAAATAGGGGGAGGGAAGAGGGAGAAGCCAAGTATTTCTGCAGCTCCCTATCTGTCCCTGGCAACATCTGACGCCATAGCTGAGGCATTTCCAGCTCCCCTGTGATCACCGTCACCCTTTGCCTCCTCAGGTTGGTCCAGGGGTAATTGTGGCCTCCTGACAGTGTTAATCTACAGGTTGTGTCCCAGTCTGCAGTTGGGCATTTCAGCTCTGCCTTCCCCTGGGTGACCAGTCTCCGCATCAGGCTCTCTGTTTTTTGTTTTTTTTTTTTAAGATTTTATTTATTTATTTGTCAGAGAGAGAGAGAGAGAGAGTGAGCACAGACAGACAGAGTGGTAGAGGGAGAAGAAGGCTCCCTACGGAGCAAAGAGCCCGACGTGGGACTCGATCCCACGATCCTGGGATCATGACCTGAGCCGAAGGCAGCCGCCTAACCAACTGAGCCACCCAGGCGTCCCAGGCTCTCTGTTTTAAATATGCAAGTGATTACCTTCCCTGAGGAGACTGAAATAATATAGAACTCAAAGCCCCGGGACAAAGCTTCAGAAGGATGGGTCCAAAATATACTGTCCTGTTGCTCTCCCATAGCTAAAGGATTTTGGTCTATTTGTTTCACATTTAATAAGTGCTCATGTTATTTCTCCCCTTTCCATTCTCAACATTTCTTCTATTTATGACTTAAAGTTACACTTGAACTTATAAATGGACTTTCTTGTTTTCTAGTTATTACATCTTGGCATAATAATTTCCAAACACCATTTTATTATGTTCCACACTTAAAAAGCCACCTGGATATTCTCCCTTTCTAGTCTTTTTGTTAAACTATCTTTAAGCCCCCTTGCGTGTTTTTGTAATGTGTAACGCAGACTCTGTTACTATAGAAAAGTTTCAAAAGACTTGTGCAGCTGGGAACTTTTTGATGATTTCATTTTATAAGTCCTTTGGAATGAACATGGGCATTAAGAGGCACAATGAATACAATATCAGTTTAACAAGATTTGAGTGGCCTTATTTTTACAGAGAAGTTAACATTTCTAGACATTGTGATTCCACCAGTGGCTTTCTCCATAATGTTTTAAAAATGGAATTTAGCAGACATATAAAACGGAAAAAAATAGAAGAGCTGTCATAAATCTTTTTTACTAAAGTGTTTTGCGATTGCTTCAGAAAGAAACAAGATGAGAAAGTCCAGGTGCTATTTGTTAAAGTACAGGGCTGATGTTTCAGCATCTCAAAGGGATATAATGAAAGAAACTAAAGAACACAGGTCACATGTTTGACGGTAACTCACCAGAGAAATCAGGTCCATCTGGCTTCTCCACAAGACACAGGAATGTATGAAGCCAAAGTAACAAAAAGTGCACAGCATGGCAGAATACACCAGACCCTCCCTCTGTGGCAGGTCCCAGTCTGCCCCCATCCTGGCCATGGTACTGCCCCTTGTGGGTCACAACAGGGGAACAGGAGGGCGGGCTATGGAGGTGGATCTGCTTACTTTTATGACAACCTGCTGTGGCAATCACATCAGCCACTTGACTGACAGCATCTCCTAAAAGGCGATCACTTGGCCATCTCACTTGGACTGGGAAGGTTAGGAAGATCTCTTAAAAGCACTGCTTCCTCCTCTGCGTTCTGTAAGCTGATAAACACCCACAGACTTCGTCGTTGAGTTTGCCTTTGGACCAACACTACTTCTCCATTGACATCTTTTCTTTTTAGGGTATTTGGTTTAGTAGATAGCTTGCCCTTCACCCTCTGAAAACTGAAAGATTGTTTCATATCCTGACTTTTTAAAAGACAATATACTTTTAGAGCTTTCATATATCAGTCTATATGCTCTTTCTCACTCTTTTTAAAAGATGTGTCATAGTCCTTAACATGGATATACTGTATTTGTTTAAACCAGTGTCATATTGAAAAAGAAAGACTACAATACTTTCTCCCCAAGGTGTTGTTTTCCCAAAATGCTTTATTTATTGAATTTCATGCCTTATTGAACTTTCTATGTACTGACTTAAGTAAAGAGCTAAGTTAATTACTTTTGCAAAGGAAAATATTGAATTGACTAGATTGCAAAGGAAAATATAGAACTGACTAGACTGCCAAATAATAAATGAATCATGTTAAATATCTGTATAAGTAGTACTAGAAATGGTCTCTAATAAATATTTAGCATAGATCATGAAAAGATTTTTAAAAAGAAAACTATGACCATCTTCATGATACATAAACAGCTATGTGTTCCACACATAAAACTTAATGTGACTTACACATCTGTTATAAAATTCAGGGCCAGTTATAGAAGTTAACTTTCCAGTTTTACTAAGAATAGGACATATTTTAAAACAGGACTCTGCTGGGAAGCTAGAGATTTCACCTAGTGGTAGACTACAAGGTAAGGCCTTCTTTCTCTCTTCTTTCAATGTTAGTATATCTCTGGTCTGCTAGGATGCTGGGAGAAATGTATACCCATGGAGTTCCCTCTAACCTTGGTATGCTGGTATAATTCCTACTCTTTTTTTTTTTTTTATTTTCAGTGTAACAGTATTCATTGTTTTTGCACCATACCCAGTGCTCCATGCAATCCGTGCCCTCTCCAATACCCACCACCTGGTTCCCCCAACCTCCCACCCCCGCCCCTTCAAAACCCTCAGATTGTTTTTCAGAGTCCATAGTCTCTCATGGTTCACCTCCCCTTCCAATTTCCCTCAACTCCCTTCTCCTCTCTTAACTCCCCTTGTCCTCCATGCTATTTGTTATGCTCCACAAATCAGTGAAACCATATGATAACTGACTCTCTCTGCTTGACTTATTTCACTCAGCATAATCTCTTCCAGTCCCGTCCATGTTGCTACAAAAGTTGGGGATTCATCCTTTCTGATGGAGGCATAATACTCCATAGTGTATATGGACCACATCTTCCTTATCCATTCGTCCGTTGAAGGGTATCTTGGTTCTTTCCATAGTTTGGTGACCGTGGCCATTGCTGCTATAAACATTGGGGTACAGATGGCCCTTCTTTTCACTACATCTGTATCTTTGGGGTAAATACCCAGTAGTGCAATTTCAGGGTCATAGGGAAGCTCTATTTTTAATTTCTTGAGGAATCTCCACACTGTTCTCCAAAGTGGCTGCACCAACTTGCATTCCCAGCAACAATGCAAGAGAGTTCCCCTTTCTCCACATCCTCTCCAACACATGTTGTTTCCTGTCTTGCTAATTTTGGCCATTCTAAGTGGTGTAAGGTAGTATCTCAATGTGGTTTTAATTTGAATCTCCCTGATAGCTAGTGATGATGAACATTTTTTCATGTGTCTGATAGCCATTTGTATGTCTTCATTGGAGAAGTCATATCTTCTGCCCATTTTTTGATATGATTGTCTGTTTTGTGTGTGTTGAGTTTGAGGAGTTCTTTATAGATCCTGGATATCAACCTTTTGTCTGTACTGTCATTTGCAAATATCTTCTCCCATTCCGTGGGTTGCCTCTTTGTTTTCTTGACTGTTTCCTTTGCTGTGCAGAAGCTTTTGATTTTGATGAAGTCCCAAAAGTTTATTTTCACTTTTGTTTCCTTTGTCTTTGGAGACATATCTTGAAAGAAGTTGCTGTGGCTGATATCGAAGAGGTTATTGACTATGTTCTCCTCTAGAATTCTGATGGATTCCTGTCTCACGTTGAGGTCTTTTATCCATTTTGAGTTTATCTTTGTGTACGGTGTAAGAGAATGGTCAAGTTTCATTCTTCCTACTCTTGACTTAACCTGATTCCTACACAGATATTCCTGAATTCTTCTTCCGTTTGCTGTGTTGTCTTCCATTTTGAACTTGCTCTCTTCTGGCCATGGCTGATGATACTTTGCACCCCAAATTTAGAGAATTCCAGGGTTTGACTGATAATTTAGGTAGGTAACTTTGACTGGCTCAGGTTCCAAATAACCTGATTATAGCAATTTAGTAGAAAGACTCTAGTACATCACTTTTAACATACCAGCCAAATAGCTTTAATTTACTGAGGAAGTTCCAGGTTTATAGTTCTTATCAATCAGTACCTTGAGAAAGCCAATTATGTATAATCATTTGTTCTTGCAGGCCAGTTACATAAGATTTGTGAATGAAAATTCAGTATCACCTCCTCCCACCCTGTCTTACTTAATTCATTTTGAATGGCTGAATGAATATGAGGTCTAAAAAATAAAAACTTTTGTCACCTTACATTATATGTTGTAGAAACAATTAGAAAGAATACTTAGTATTAAACACTAAAGAATGTTTTAACTGATTTAATCAGATATTCAGCAAAATACAAAATTGTGGACTTTGTTGTCATCCCCTTAACTTTTGCATCAATCCTGAATCATATGAACTTAAGTTTGTTTGGCATGTTTATTGGCAAGTTCTTTGGGAAAATTCTGAGAAATATAATTTCTAAGTCATGATGATTCTTAACTCTGAGGCTTAACCAATTTTACTTCTCAAAGTATAGGCTTGATTTTTAAGACAATTTGCACATTCCTCCTCTAAACGCTTATATAACTTGAGTTTGTGAAGTCCTGAATGTTCCTGGTTTAAAGCAACATGCAGTAAAAGGCAATTATCAATGCCATGCAATCAAAGCAGTTTAAAAAACTATTTGATGTTAAATCATTTTGTATGATATGTATTCTACCACTAAGGAAAGCATTCCTATGGGATAATGAAAATTTTATAATTTTTCAGCTTATTTCTACTTATACAGTCAAACAATTCCTCTCACATTATAAAGATCTATAAAAAAATCACCAATAGCTACAATGTTTTATAGTTATCACAAAATGGCTTTCTCTATAAGTTACAAAAAACTCACAGCCCAAAAGAATTGATTGAGGAAGTCAAGCATGAATTTTATAAGAAACAGATTACAGTAGTCATTTGAAATAACACATTTTCCAAAATAGTAAAATATAGACTAGTAAAACTTTCAGATTCCAACAATGCTAAAATCTCCCTCCAACAATAATTGTTAAATGTAAATATAACTGCTCTAGATAAATGATGAAGATGAAATTATCTGTTGAAAACTGATTACATGTTAAACACTTGAAATTAAAAAAAAAATTAGAGTCTCTGGAAATAAGTATTGCTCTAGTAAGGCATTAGAAATCTGACTAGAAATAGTTCCCTAATTTTAACTATGAGTAAATGAATCTCCAACACTTTTTAAAAAAAAGATTGAGGAAGCAATTATATTTAAATTTCTCAACAATAAAATATGCAATTACTACTCACTGGTAGGCTCTTTTGCTTCATTCTGAATAGCCACAAATTGCAAGTAAAGCACTCAATTTGAGTAATGACTAGACACAGGAAATGAAAAAGTATCAATTCTAAAAGTAGTCATAAAGAGCACTATTATACTCATAGTATAAAACTTGAGAAGAATAGCAAAGAATTGATAGAGGGAAATATCACAATGTTCACTGTTTAGAACAATTATACAATGCGTATCTTTGCTACAAGAACAATATTTATTATGAAAACATTTTAATTCTAATTTATACTAGTTCATATTTATATTTTAAAAATTATTCCTGGATAAAATGTTTAAAGGACAAATATTAAAATTCATAACATTAAAAAATTCTACAAATTAATAGGAAAATGAGCCAGAAAAGATTATGAAAACAGGTTAATTAGACAAACAGCAATCACAAAGAAGATAAAACCAAATGGTTAACAGAAGTAAGCAAATATGTTCAGCCTCATTAAATCATAAGATATCATCAGATTAAATAATATTCTCAACAGATCAACAAAATAAAGATTGATGATATCCAGTGTTGTCAAGGACATGGATATATATATTGGTAGGCTATAAATTGATAGAATCCTCAGAAAGTCATATGTAGTATGTCTAAAAATTTTTTTAAGTGCACATTGTCTTTGCCATAGCAGTCCCAGTTTCTGATGTGTGTGTATGTGTGTGTGTATGTATATATATACATATACATACATACATATTCCCTCCCACAAGCAATATAGATATTCACCTCCTCCCACAAGCAGACAAAACAAAGCAACAACTACATGTAATACAACTCACTCTGAAAACAACCTGAACACTAACAGAACAGATCTTCCACAGCTAGTGATATAAAGAGAAGGCCACATCAAGAAGAGTAGGAGGGACTGAGATGTGGTTGGAGCCAAACCCCAGTGAGGGCTCCCACAACCAGAAGGGAAATCACAGGTATGGAGGAGCAAGGAGATCAAGCCCTATTGGGTAGCTCCAGCCCTGGGGACCTGCTCCATAATATTTGACAGAAAATCAGCAGGGATTCACTGTAAGAGATGGCAGGGCTATAGGAAATTCAGTCTTATACTCTTGAAGGGCCAGTGTGTTCTACCACTTACTCCCAGACCCAGCATAGAGACACCAGTTTGAAAAGCACCTGGGTTATACATAAAAGCAATTTATTGAATAATTTTAGGACATGTGCCAGAGGGGTGGGGACCTGCAGTTTTCTCTGAGAGCAGATGCCATTTTTCTTGAGCTCCTTCAGCCTAGCTGGTGGGAAGCTTGTGAGAGCCAGCTCTGATACTCTCTATCTCCCTTGCTAGCACCGCTTGCCCTGCTCTGGCATTCCCTTGTAGAACCCATAAGCCCTCCTGACCAGTGTGCCTATAGTAGTCACGGCTGGGCATAGCTGACAATGAGGCTGAGGGCCAGCCCTGCCCACTAACATACCTACAGCAGTGGTGGCACAGCCATAGCAGGTGGGCACACGCAGCCCACAGGGAGAACATCTGTAGAGCACCTGGTTCTGGTGACCAGAGTGATTGCTCTACTGGGCACCAAAGGATGCCTTCTACATAAGGCCATTATTGGAGGAGACATAGCTGACTTACTTAATACACAGAAATAAATACAGAGAGTCAGACAAATGAGGAGACAAAGGAATATGTTCCAAATGAAAGCACACACACACAAAAAACTCGGAAAAAGAGCTAAATGAAATGGAGATAAGTAATCTCCCTGATAAAGAGTTCAAAGTAATGGTCATAAAGATACCAGATTGATAGAGTGGATGAACTCAGTAAAACCTCAACAAAGAGATATAATATACAACCTCCTCCTCAAAACAAAAACCCAGCACAGCTAAAGGCTATAACAACTGAAATAAAAATACACTACAGGGAATCAATAGCAGATTAAAGGATGCAGAGCAGTGGATCAGCAATCTGGAAGATAGGTAGTGGAAATTATCCAAGCTGAACAGTTAAAAAGAAAAAGAAAGAATTTTTAAAAATGGGATCTCTAGGACAATATCAAGCATAATTATATTTGCACTATAAAGGTCCCAGAGGAGTAGACAAAGAAGGCAAAAAATTTATTTGAAGAAATAATAGCTGAAAATTTGTCTAATCTGGGGAAGGATACGGACATCCAGGTCCAGGGTGCACAGAGAATCCTAAACAAGATGAACCCAAGGAGGTCTCCACCAAGACACATAATAATTAAAATGGCAATAATTAAAGAAGGAATCATAAAAGCAGTAAGAGAAAAGCTAACAGTTATGTACAAGGGAAATCCTATAAGGCCATCAGCTAATTCTGCAGAAAGTCTGCAGGCCAGAAGGAGTTAAAGGGAAAAAACCTACAGTCAAGAATACTCTACATAGTTGGATTATTATTTGGAATCAAAGGAAAGATAAAGTTTCCCAGGCTAACAAGTTAAACATGACTACCAAACTAGTTTTACCAGAAATGTTATAGGGACTTCTCTAAGTGGGGAAAAAAAAAAAAAGGCCATAACTAGAAGAAAACTATGAAAGGAAAAAATTACACTGGTAAAGCAAACATACAGTAAGGTCATGTTTAAAGCTAGTATGAAGGTTAAAAGACACAAGTAGTACAATCAATTATAGAGAAACTCATCAAGGGTTATATGAAATAAAAACGTGTAAGTTATGATATATACACAAAACATGGGATGTGGAGTAAAATTTGGTGCTTTTAGACTGTGTTCAAACTTAAGGAACCTTCAACTTAACATAGACTGCTATAAATATAAGATGTTACATAGGAACTTCAATCCAAAGACATATGATACACAAAAAATAAAGAAAAAGAAATACATACATAACAATAAAGTTATTAAATCACAACAGAAGAGAGCAAGAGAAAAAGAAAGGAACAGAATTACAAAAGAATTATAAAAAAAATTACAAAGAAAATAATGAACAAATAATATGTAACAAGTACATATTTATCAGTATATTCATGGATTAAATGCTCCAATTAAAAGACACAGGGTGACTAAATGGATTAAAAAAAAGAGAGAGAGAGAGAGACCCTTCTAATTCTGCCTATAAGAGACTCACTTCAGACCTAAAGACAAATACAGACTGTAAGTGAAGGGACAGAAAAAGATATTCCATGCAAATGGAAGTGAAAAGGGAAAGCTGACATAGCAGTACTTAGATCAGATGAAATGGACTTTAAAGCAAAAACTATTATGGGAGACAAAGAAGGCATTACATAACGATGAATGAGCAATCAATCCTACAAGAGGATATAACAGATGCACCCAAAATTGGATTACCTAAAAAAATAAAGCCAATATTAATAGACATAGCAGAATTGACAGTAAGGATAGGGGGCTTTAACACTTCTCTTACATCAATGGATAGATCATACAGACAGAAAATTCATAAAGAAAAAGTGGTTTTGAATGACGCATTAGGGCAGATGAACTTAACAGATATATACAGAACATTCCAGATAAGAACAGCAAGTAGATTATACATTCTTCTCAAGTGCACATGGAACATTCTCCAGAATAGATCACATGTTAAACCACAAAACAAGTCTGAAATTTAAGAAGACTGAAGTCACGGTGTCTGGGTAGCTCAGTTGGTTAAGCAACTGTCTTTGGCTCAGATCGTGATCTGGGAGTCCCAGGATCAAGTCCAGCATCAGGCTCCATGCTCAGCAGGGAGTCTGCTTTTCCCTCTGACCCTCCCCCTTCTCATGCTCTCTTTCTCATTTTATCTCTCAAATAAAAAAATAATAATAATAAAATGTAATTAAAAAAAGAAGGCTGAAATCATATCAAGTATATTTTCTAACCACAATGGTATGAAACTAGAAATCAATTACAAGAAAAAAAACTAGAAAAACACAAACACATGGGACAATAAACATTAGCCATTAAACAACAAATAGATCAATGAAAAAAATCAAAGAAAAAGTAAAAAAATACATGGAGAGGAATTAATATGAAAACAATGGTTCTATATCTTTGGGATACAGCAAAAGCAGTTCTAAGAGATAAGTTTATAATAATACAGGCCTACATCAGGAAAAATCTCAAATAAACAAACTTTACACTTAAAGGAACTAGAAGAAAAACAGAAAAGCCCAAAGTTAGTAGAACGTAGAAAATAATAAAGATCAGAGTAGGAATAAATGAAATAGAGACTTTAAAAATACAAAAGAAAAGATCAATGAAGCTAAGAGCTGGTTCTTAGAAAAGATAAACAAAATTTATAAATCTTAAGCCAGACTCAACAAGAAATAGAGAGAACTGAAATAAATAAAATCAGAACTAAAAGGGGAGAAGTTAAACTGACACCACAGAAATACAGAGACAACTACAAAAAATTATATGCCAAATATTGGGCAATCTAGAATAAAATCATAAATTCCCAAAAATATGCAATCTTCCAAGTCTGAATTAGGAAATAATGGAAAATCTGATAGATTACTAGTAACAAAACTGAACTGGTAATCAAAAAACTCTCAGCAAAGAACTCCACGACCAAATGGCTTCACAGGTGAATTCTACCATACACTGAAGTAAGAGTTAATACCTATCTGTCTCAAACTATTGCAAAAAAATTGAAGAGGACAGAATGCTTCCAAATCCATTCTACAAGGGCAGCATTACCAAAACCAGATGAAGACACTACTGCACAATGAAAAACTGAATACCAATATCCTTGATGAACACAGATAGAAAAATCCTCAACCAAATATTAGTAAACTGAATTCAAAAATACATTAAAAGGATCATTTACCACAATCAAGTAAGATTTATTCCAGGGATGCCGAGATGGTTCAATATCCACAAATCAATCGTGATACACCACATTAACAAAATGAAGAATAAAAAAATCATATGATTATCTCAATAGATACAGAAAAAGCATCTGGCAAAATTCAACATCCACCCATCATAAAAACTCTCAACAAAGTACATAAAGAAGAAACATACCTCAACATAGTAAAGGCCATACATGACAAACCCACAGATAACATTATACTTAATGGTGAAAAACAGAGATTTCCCCTAAGATCAGGAACAAGACAAGGATGACCACTTCCACCACTTTTACGCAATGTAATTCTAGAAGTCCTAGCCACAGCAGTCAGACAAGAAAAAGAAAGAAAAGGCATCCAAACAGGTAAGGAAGAATTAAAACTGTCACTATTTGCAGATGACCTGATACTATACATAGAAAACCCCAAGGACTCTTTAAAAAACTATTAGAATACATGAATTCATGGGGCACCTGGGTGGCTCAGTGGGTTAAGCCTCTGCCTTCAACTCAGGTCATGATCCCAGGGTCCTGGGATCGAGCCCTGCATTGGGCTCTCTGCTCAGTGGGGAGCCAGCTTCCTCCTCTCACTCTGCCTGCCTCTCTGCCTACTTGTGATCTCTGTCTGTCAAATAAATAAATAAATAAAATATTTTTTAAAAAACTATTAAAAAAAGAATACATGAATTCAGTAAAGTTTAGGATAAATTTATATTCAGGAATCTTCTGCTTTTCTTATACTAATAATAAACTATCAGAAAGAGAAATTAGGAAAATAATCCCATTTACAATTACATCCAAAAAGAATAAAATACCTAGGAATAAATTTAAACAGGAGGTGAAAGACATACATTCTGAAAACTGTAAGACACTGATGAAAGAAATTAAAGATAACAAAAATAAATGAAAAGATACATCATGCTCATGGATAGAATGAATCAATATTGTTAAAATGTCCATACTACCTGGGTGCTTGGGTGGCTCAGTCGGTTAAGAGTCTGGCTCTTGATCTCAGCTCAGGTGTGGATCTCAGGGTCGTGAGTTCAAGCCCCACACTGGGCTACACACTGGGTGTGGAATCTACTTTAAAAAAAAAGTCCATATTATCCAAAGCAATCTACAGACCCAATATAATCCCTATCATAATAACAGTAGCATTTTTCACAGAACTGGAACAAATATCCCTAAAATTTGTATGCAACCACAAACTTCAAATAACCAAAGCAATCTTAAGAGGAACAAAGAAGGTCGTATCACAATCCCAGATTTGAAACTATATTACAAAGCTATCGTATTCAAGATACTATGGTCCTGGCACAAACACAGACACATAGTCCATGGAACAAAAAAGCCCAGAAATAAATCCACAATTACATGGTCAATTAATTTACAATGGAGGGGGAAATATACAATGGAGAAAGACAGTCTCTTCAATAACTGATGCTGGGAAAACTGAGAGTCACATTCAGAAAAATGAAACTAACCCACTTTCTTACACCACGCATAAAAATAAACTTAAAATGTTCCTCCTCTCTCTCTCTCTCTCTCTCTCTCTCTCTGCCTGCCTCTCTGCCCACTTGTGATCTCTCTCTGTCAAATAAACAAAATCTTTAAAAAAAATAAAAATAAAAAAAATAAACTTAAAATGGACTAGAGACCTAAATGAAAGACCTAAAGCCATAAAATTTCTAAAAGAAAACACAGACAGTAAACTCTCAGATATTGGTCTTAGCACTATTTTTATAGCTAAGCAAGAGAAACAAAAGTAAAAATAAACTATTGGGACTGTGGGATGCCTGGGTGGCTCAGTTGGTTAAGCGGCTGCCTTCCACTCAGGTCATGATCCCAGTGTCCTGGGATCGAGTCCCACATCGGTCTCCTTGTTCAGCAGGGAGCCTGCTTCTCCCTCTGCCTCCACCTGTGCTCATTCTCTCTGACAAATAAATAAATAAAATCTTAAACAAACAAACAAAAAAAACTATTGGGACTGCATCAAAATAAAAAGGTTTTGCACAGTGAAGGAAACCATCCATGAAACAAAAAGGCAATCTACTGAATGGGAGAAGATATTTGAAAATTAGGGGTGCCTGGGTGGCTCAGTAGCTCAGTAAGCATGTGCCCTCAGCTCAGGTTATGATCCCAGGGTCCTGGAATCAAGCCCTGCGTTGCTCAGTGAGGAGCCTGCTTCTCTCTTTCCCTTTGCCTGCCTCTCCCCTGTTTGTGCTCTATCACTCTCTCTCTCTCAAATAAATAAATAAATATTTTTAAAAGATATTTGCAAATGATATATGCAATAAGGGTTTAATGTCCAAAAAGTTTAAAGAACCCCTACAACAGCAAAAATCAATCTGATTAAAAAAGTGGGTGGAGAACCAGAAAAGACAGTTTCCAACAAAGATGTACACTGGCCAACAGACACATGAAAAGTGCTCAGTATCATTAATCATCAGGGAAATGTAAATCAAAACCACAACAAGATACCACACTGCACCTGTTAGAATGACTAGAATAAAAAAAGACAAGAAATAACAAGTATTGGCAAGGATGTAGAGAAAAGGGAACCCTTGTACACTGTTGGGGGGAATGTAAATTGATGCAGCCTCTATGAAAAACAGTATGGAGATTCCTCAAAAAATTAAAAATAGAACTACCATATAATCCAGTAATTCCACTTCTGGGTATCTACCCAAAGAAAGTGAAAACACTAATTACTGAAAAGCTATAAACACCCCTATGTTCTTTGCAGCATTATTTACAATAGTCAAAATATGGAAGCAACTTATCTGTTGATAAATGTATAACAAAGATATGTTATATACACACAATGGAATATTACTAAACCTTTAAAAAGGAATGAAATCTTGCCATTTGTGACATGGTCGGACCATGAGGGTATTACGTTAAGTGAAATAAGTCAAACATAATCCTATACAATTTCACTTATATGTTGAATCAACAAAACAAATAGACAAGATCAAAACAAAAGGAAAAACAGACTCATAAATACAGAAAACTGGTGGTTGCCATAAGGTAAGGGAGGTAGAGTGATATGCAAAATAGGTGGGAATAAGAAGTACAAATCTCCAGTTATAAAAGAAATAAGTCACAAGGATAAAAAGTACAGTATAAGGAACATAGTCACTAATATTGTAATGTCGTGGCCGGCGAGACAAATCGACCAGGGACATGAGGGTAAGAGCATGGTGAAAAGAAATTAAGAGACAAAGAGATGGGGGCAGGAGGAGCATTGAGGAGGATGTCCAACAGTGCCGATTTTATTCCACATCTTACAAGCATTTATAAGGCAGACCACAATAGGAGGAGTAATACATCAGTATCTAGTCAGATAACTGCAAGTTCCTATAAGAAGTTTACATTAACTACAAACAAATCTCGTGATAACAGGTAGTCACAGCTAATGCCATTAGCTACTATTGATACAAGAAGTTACAATCAACCAGGGAGTGGATTATGGGCAGTACAGGAACAACAAGGACCAACTAAGAATTTATGACCCCAACCAAGTCTTTTCTGACTAGCAAACGTGTGGGAAGTCACGTAGGCGAGCGCACGACGCATAGCACAGACCCTTTCTCAGTGCTACTCAGCCTTTCCTATCCATAACCCTTTATTAAGGTATCTGGACTTAAAGGGAGACACAAGTCAGGGCCTGGTTTGGTCCTCGTCTCAAGCCTTATGGTGGCCTCCAACATTGTAATAACTTTGTGTGGTGACAAATGCTAACTGCACTTCCCACGGTGTATTTTGCAATATATTTAAGATCTTTATTTTATTTTATTTTTTAAGAGGGAAAGAGGCAGGGCCAGGAAGGGCAGAGGGAGAGAGAGACTCGAATCTCAAGCAAGTTCCACGCCCAGCATGGAGCCTGACGCAGAGGGCTGAGATTGGAACCCTGAGATCATGACTTGAGCTGAAATTAAGAGTCAGATGCTTAACCAACTGAGCCAGACAGGTGCCCCAAAAGAAGATCTTTAAAGGAGACATATTAACCGCAAAGGGGTAACAAACTGACTGCTGATTCCCTGATGGCAACAAAAGAAGCCAGGAGACAGAGGAATGACATATTCAATGTGCAAAGGGAAAACTATTTTGAACCTTGAGCTCTATTTTTAGAAAAAAATCTTTTCTGCATGAAGCTAAATGGGGATATTCTCAGGCCATCAAAAACTGAGGGGAGCTACGCCTTAGCAGACCTTCCCTAAGGGAAGATCTAAAAAGAGTGTACTGGAGATGGAAGGAAAGTGATTTCATATTCAAAGTCTGGATGCAACCAGAAATGCAGAGAGAGGTTCACTAGTAGGATTCGTGATTGGATTTGGATTTCTGCTCCTGCCTGATACACTACTACCATCAGTAAAATGAAGTGGCAGGAGAGAAGGATTAAAAGGGGCACAAGAAAACTTTTGGAGATGATATGTTCATTCTCTTGATTGTAGTGATTGCTCCCCATATGTTGAAACTTATCAAACTGTACACTCTCAATATGTGAGTCTATTGTATCTCAATCATACCTCCATAATTCTATTTTAAAATAAGAAGTAGAGGGGCGCCTGGGTGGCTCAGTGGGTTAAAGCCTCTGCCTTCGGCTCAGGTCATGATCCCAGGGTCCTGGGATCAAGCCCCGCATTGGGCTCTCTGCTCAGCGGGGAGCCTGCTTCCCCCTCTCTCTCTGTCTGCCTCTCTGCCTGCTTGTGATCTCTGTCAAATAAATAAATAAAATCTTTAAAAAAAGAAGTAGAGAATTAAAAAATGATAAATGTATGGATAAACACAAAAATAGAAAATGATGACTTTAAAAAATAGCAAAATTAATGCTTCAAAGAATTAAATAAAGAATTTTAAACACATGATCAGGATAGCATATTATTTCAGAGGGGAATACAACTCTGACAGGGATGGAGGTAATGCTCAAGAAGTAGGTAAAGGTATTAACTCGAGACTTTGATAATTACAAAGGTTCATTTTGGGGGAGTAGACACTAAAAGAGTAGCATCAGAGTATGTGACTTCACATAGCAGGGAATAAAATTGAGTTAGAAAAAAATAATCCAAATAGAAGGCAATGGAGGAGAGAAAAAGAATCAGAAGAGATGGGACAAATAAATGCACAAAATAAGATAACATATAGTGTAAATAAATGTCTTCATCAAGCAAAAATTACAGACTGTGTTTCTTTTTTAAAATAGTTATAGTCTGTTACAATAAACATATCTGAAATATACGCTTCCAGAAAAGTCAAAAGTAAAAGGGTGGAAAAGATATACCAGAAAAACATCAAATAAAAAACTGGTATACCGCTGTTGAAATCCAACAAAATACACTTTCACATAAAAATCATTACTAGAGAAAAACAGGGTCATTTCATAATGATAAGCGTAAAATCTTAAGAAAGAATATTTAACAGGGGTGCCTGGGTGGCTCAGTGGGTTAAAGCCTCTGCCTTCGGCTTGGGTCATGGTCCCAGGGTTCTGGGATCAAGCCCCGCATCGGGCCCTCTGCTCAGCGGGGAGCCTGCTTCACCCACTCTCTCTGCCTGTCTCTCTGCCTACCTGTGATCTCTGTCTGTCAAATAAATAAATAAAATCTTAAAAAAAAAAAAAAGAAAAAATATGTAACAAACTTAAATTTCTATGTACCTATTGAGAAAGCTTCAAAATGTCAAAGGCAAAATTTTCCATATGATTAACTTTGGCCAATGAGCTGTAAGTAGAAATGCAGTGTGGCAATTTCCTTAAGAGCAAGCCAGCATGTGCCCCTTGCCCCTTTTCCTCCTCCTTTCCTTCTTCCTGCAGCTGGAATGCCGTCACGATGGCTGCCGATGGAGCCGATCTTGGACATGTGGGCCCTGCATGGTGAGGGGGGAGCCTGCCGCTCAGGACTCCACAGAGGAGAACTACTGCTCAGGCCCTCACCGCTCACTCCAGACTTGCTGTCATAAATTTGCCTTCTGTAAGCCAGTGTTTTTGAGAGTCTTTGTTTCTCACACTGGAACCTAATCTTAACTAAGACAGAGTAAGTTTACAGAAGCGAAGGCAGTAGACACTTCTGCAAAGGAGGGGGGAAAGCATCGTGGCTTTCCTAATCCCCAAGTGTTCCTGGGATGTTATTGTAACACTTGGGTAATTAGTATGACAGAGGAAAAAGCAGCTCCTTCAAATGACAACTGACAATATATTGCATGTGGTTTATTAATCTATGTTTCTGCCTCCTACTTTCAACTGATTTGCCAGTTAGGAAAGAAATAGAAGATTAATTTGGTTCATTTAGACTTCTTTTTTTTTTTCTTTTTGGTACTTCAAGCACTTAATGTCCATGGAAATTGGGAGATGGTCCATTTGTGCTTAATATCCTCTATAGGAAATGTAATTGATTAAGTGCAATATCCCTGAGAAAGAATGCACACATTCTTACTTCCTTTTTGTAATATCTGATTACAATCTGTTTGTGGTCCCTAGACATTGGTTTCTTTTTCCTGCTGCTGTTGCTGTTTCTGTTGTCTTCAATTCAGTGACAAGAAGCAGAGAAAAACAGGTCAAACAAACACTTGCCTGGTAAATATTACGGTGATAAGATAAACACAGAGAAAATTGAAAGAAGATTTCAATATGAAAAACCAAAGCCTGTGACCTTACTAAATGCTCTTCATGACAACATCTCTGAAAGCTAATAGGTTCTGGCACATCTTGATTGCTGTGAATCCATACTGGAGTGTATCAGAGGAAATGATTTAAGGCCTCAAAGGGCATTAGGAATTTGGGGAGCTCTATCTATGAACTAAGTGGTTTCCGAACTGGGAACACATGAGCTCTTTCCAGAGAGTATGTGGGTGTAGACAGTTTGTAAAAATCAATTTCCAGATTCCAGAGTCTAACTTATGGATCTGAAAACGTTCCTATGTGCAAGGCACCAGCCTGGTTTTCTTATTCTACCTTTGTCTTTTCAATCATCCTCTCCCATTTCACAAGACTTTGAGATATAGTCCAGTCAGTGAAATAGACAGATCGCCTCACCATAAAACCCTGATTTATTTATTTTCTTAACAAACAAATCACGCTGAATGGCAAAACTGATTTTTGCTGTAAATAATTTATCCACCATTTCCTTATTTGAAAAGGATGATGCTCTTGGCTTCTAACTCTTTAATAATATTACAAAGTTGAAGTGCAAAATGCTACTAGTTGCCCAAAGAATGCATATCTTTTCAAAATAAGTAATATCCTCCCTCAGCCATGTTCTCATTTGTTAGGGACACATGATTTACTAGGCATCTGGAAGCCATTCTTTTAAGACGTCTTCGCTGTTTCCTTTGGTGTTTTTGGGAGACATCACCCGGATATTATTAATCTTCAGTTTGTTTTTCCAAAATATCAAGTCGCACATTAAATCCTTTATTCTCCATGAGGATTTCTGGAGTAATCACTTCTTGGCTAGACTACATATTTTCTATATCAAATAACCTTCCCTACATTCCAGTCTACTTTGCTCTGAGTTTCTGTTTTTTTAAAAAAATCCAGAAAAGGGACCAAGGGCTCCATGACATAAAATGGGATTAAACAATTTTTACAGGATTCTGTATTCTTACTCAGAGAAGAGAGAGCGCTTAGGTTAAAAAGGAAAGATTTGGAATAAAATAATAAAAACATTAAAAAAGATTAGAATAACTGCCCAAAAATAAAGAAGCACATCAGAACAATTAACCATTAATTCTGGTTTTGCAGTCTAGATATTCTTGCTAGAGGAATGAGAACAGGATGAGGTGACTGCACCACCTTGATAACGTAATGGGAATGAAGATGAAAGTTAAAACACATTTGATGGACGATGAACAAGAAGTAAAGAATGGTGTTCTGGCAGATTGGATAGTTCCAGTGATGTCTTCACTCTGCTGTAGTACGTCAGATATAGAACACTCGCTACAGTTTCATACTGGGCAGGTAACAGCTGCGGGCCCCTTGACTTTGTGCTTGGCCACGTGACTTGTTTGGGTCAACAGGCTATCCGTTTGATATGAAGCAGTCAGAGACTTGGAATGTCCATGGAAGTGATTCACTGGGACAAGAACATGCAACAGGTAGCCACTGCTCCTCGGCCTGGGTTCCAGAACTAGACCTACAGGGCAGGTTCACAGCCTGACATCGAGACCAGAAGCATGCGGCCTGAGGCAGAGCCAGTTAGGCTCAGCCTAGACCAGCCAAATGCCATTGAACCTGCAGCTGTGAGCATGAGTAGGAATACATGTAGACCACTGAGTTCTGGGGTGACCTGTTATGTGGCATTATGGTGGCAACTGTCAACTGTCACAGAAGCTTTACCTCCTCTGACAGTCTGTGTTCATCAGCACTGGATGTCTCTAAGTCTGGGTGATCACTGGCCTGGCCTGGAAGATGAAGAATCAGCTTTCTACCAAGCAGATGGCCCTGGTTCTTCTTGACAAGCTGATTAGCTCCTGATTGTGTTTTGCTTTAAAATCACAGTGACAGGCAACAACTTTTACTTGTCTTTGGTACTGCTCAGTGTTCCCAGATTTCTAAAGAACATGTTTAAACTGCTATTTCTTGGTTTTTCTTTTTATAGAAATTTTTAGTGACTCTTTACTCTGAAGGAGGGTAGAATTCTCTCCCCATCACTCCTGCCCCCTGCCACCTACATACTTTCCCTACTTCAGCACCTGTGCATTTGCTTGAATGGACACCTAAATGTCAGCGCCTGTATATTTTTGTCATCGGGCTGGTCAGTCTCAGTTCTTGTGCCTGATCTGGTCGCCCTTGTGAGGAAGGCGGCCAGGAGAGGCTAAGGAGAGTCTCAGCATTCAGCGCGCCCATCTGTTCTTAGTTCTTGGCTGTTCCTGGCGCCCTGACTTATGACTCTTTCTACTGGGGAAAAGGATGCGGGGGTCCAGCTACTCCACCAAGCCTTTCAAGCCGCCTTCCTCTTTTCAGTCCACTCTGCAACTTCGGAGATGCTACCTAGTTCTGAGTCTTTTCAGGGTCTGTTATTTGCAGATGTTTTATTTTTATTGGCTTTGACCGCTTCAGACTACTAGGTTTCACTTTCTCCTCTTTCCTAAGCCATTCCAACTCCTCTGCTTTCCATTATCCACATTTTGTTTCCATGTTTCACTCCTTTTTTTTTTTTTAACCTACCCTCCCTTCCTCTGTCCCCATTGGATCTTAGTGTGCTTTGGGGAGGTACACAAAGCACACATTTGCCTGGGAGGCTAGTGACATGGCACACGGGGTAATTAACTCTATAGACCGCTTTCATCATTTCTGGAGGTGTTGACCAAACTAAGAAGAGAATGTGCCTCTCTAGGATTATTCTTTTTCTTTTTGATAGTACTGAAGCTTATAACATGCTTCTCCCTTATCCCCCCAAATCTGATTTGAGATTCCCCTGGCATTTTATGTTCGCCCTCAAATTTTCTAGTCAAAAGGTCAACTACATTACATGTAAATATAAGATAAAAATTAGCGAAAACACCTTTCCTCCATGAACTTGCTTCAGAATGTTTAAGGCAATCCTACAATTTTACTTTAGAATCAAAGTCCTTTTGTTTGATACATATGAAATAATTATTACATGTTGTTATTTGACATATGGAAAATAATGGTTAATATTGATTTGTATGTATATGTATTTTGAATTTACTTCTATGTCCTATGTTGTTTCTTATACGATTCTGATTTTTTACTACAGGAATACAGGTTCACCATACTATATCAAAAGATAAAGAGGTATGTAAAGAATGATTAATTCCTCCTCGCCTTTTAAGGTGATGTATATTATTGATCTGCTGTGTAACCATCCACAATCTGTACATATACCTAAGAAATAATGTGTTAAAACTGTTCCACTAATTCAAGACACTGGGATTCAAGATATAATAGACAATTTATCCAGAGTGAGGAACTAGGCCAAGAAGTAAAATGGTAAAGGCTCTAACTGGAAAGTCAATTACCTGACTCACTCACACTGAAGTTATAGAAGGAAATGAGTGGATTTCCAGGAAGGAGCTTTTCGGAGAGAGTCGTGCTGGCCATCTCTTCCCTATTCACCTGCCCCCAACCCCAAGTCAGAGAGGGAGAAAAGGACTTTAAGGAGACCACTTAGAGATCTAACGATGTATCCTTTGCCCCATGCAGCTGGATGTGGGGAGGACACAGTGGACAAGCCTGCAAGTGAGAGACAGGCTGGGTAGGGCAGCAGAGTGGAGGAAACTTCTCTTGTGATGGACTGAGCTGCACTTCCCGAGTTTTTTGGCAAACAGTGTGAGTGTGGTGACGGAAATACTCTGCTGGAGGCAGGACCACAGCTATGAGACCTCAGCAGACAGATGTATGAAATGCTAGATTCCCGAAACTACAACCAGAATGGAGACACTTGTTCTGGGAGGGAGCAACACCCTAGGGGAAGGACACCAACAGTCTATGGTTCTTGAAGAGCCGAGAAAAACTCTCACTAGAGAAAGAGCCAGTTTAGACTTCATGCAGAGGATGCAAAACTAGCTTCTGACGGGAGATAATTTTGAAGGTTCCTTGGCTTCTTCCCTCTTCTTTCTCACCTAAAGGGCTAGAGTGGGACTACAGGTAGGAAATAGAAAAGATAGGGCAGAAACAAGAAGCTGACCATGCACTCCAAGTGTCCCATGGCTATCACCTTGGCAGATCTGAGATGCTTGCCTGGTGGGATGACCCAGACCTCTACTTCTGAGCCCTTAGTTGTCTTATGTGACGGTGGTTGCGTGATTTCCAATTCATAGCTACCGCAAGGCATGGGAGTACTAAGAGCTGCCCAAGTAACAAGAGCCAAGTTCCTCTGGGTTATAAACATCCTCCTTCATGGAGGTAGCATCCTAGCCCCCAAAGTAATTATGGCCAATCAATGACCCAACTAGTATAATTAAGTCCCTGCTTTTTGTTTTTGTTCTAATTGGTTCACTGGCATGAGGACCCAAAGTGGCCAGGTGGTAGTCACAGTTTCAAGTTCAATGGGACCCTGTATTCCCTGAGGCAAGCAATTCCCCCCCCATGAGAACTAGGGCTTCTAACTGGCAGATGCCAAGGTTGTGGGAATGGGAAGCCTAAGCTCCACAAGTAGGTCCTTGATGGTTATGGTGAGGAAGTTCACTCCTTGGTTTGCACAACTAGAATTCCAGCTACTAGAGAAAACAGCACTACATGTCGATTGTTAACTTAGTGCATAAACCACATTCTGGAGGACGGAGACCTGACCCCACGAGGTGCTGTGCCATACTGGCACCTTCGTTGGAATGTCAGCAGGTCACATCGCTATCCTATCGGGATGGCTGCCTCCGGGTCATGCAGTTCATGGTGAGAGCAATGGCTTTCACAGTGATAAACCTATTGTTGCTTTTCTGTTGCTCTCAAACGAGTCTCCTGTTCTGAGGCAATGTTATGTGGACCACCATGTTGACAATGGAGGCATTTTGATTGTGGTTCTGGTTGAGGCATTGGGGTTCTGGCCAAGGCAGGGAAGGCAAATCCCTATTTGGAGTATGTACTGATCCTTGTAAGGAGGAATCTTTCTGCCACCTTCAAAATGGAAGGAATTCAATGTACCCGACCTCTCACCAGGGCCTGGGTAGTCTTCCCAGGAAGGTGTGGTATTAAAGGTTTAGTGTCAGTGCCTGCTGTTAGCAGAGTGGAGACACAGCAACAGCAAGAGGGAAATCTTTTTCTGGCCCACAGAGCCTCCATCCCAGCTGCCTTCTGCTAGATCTCTTCTTAGAGATGGTCTTCCAGCCTCCACATGTTCAGTGGAGGGGCACATAAAATCTCCAAAGTGGCTTTGGATGACTATCCCAACAGAACAACTACATGGCCTTTTGGAGAATACTCCAAAAGGATGGGGTGCTGTCCTCCACACTGCAGTGCATACCCTAAATCAACAGCCGTGATGGGGCTGTGACCCACAGAGGTCAAATGCATGGATTCTAGAACTCAGAGGTGGAAGGAGGAGTGACTGTGTTTACCCAGCACTTGGAGGAATTTGTGCTTCCTGTCACTCCAGAGCTGGGCTCTGTACATTCAGAAGTCCTGGTTCTGGGGC